>NC_083777.1:8595000-8920000 GCF_963514075.1 Conger conger
TTACCGCAATGAAAAAAATTCTTTATTGGTAACAAACGACGTTCAATTAGTTTGTTATTTCCAGATTTTCTCAAATGAATGTCAAATGTTTATGCATGACATTTATTCGATCCGTTTGGAAATTCAGTAGCAAATGAGGCCAATAAAACATACGAAGGAACTTAATTTGACAGTTTGTATTATAGTTATCTGCGTAAAGTTAGTTTTGGCTGACCTGGAACCAGACTATATTGGTCTGTTTTGCGCACTCTTGGCTAAATTAAAATTTATATATGTATATATATGTGTGTGTGTGTGTGTGTGTGTGTGTGTGTGTATATATAATATATGTTTTCAGAATGAAACAATCAAAAATAGTTTGAAATAAGAAAATATGTTTTGATAATTGACGCACAATCGGATCAGCATGAATGCGCAACGAGCTGATGAGTTATTGTCTCATTAGAGAGGATGATTGCTTCATTAGGCTACTATGAGACAGATTAAGTCCGCGTTTGAGGAAGATATCCTCGTCGTGCAGGGTGATGCTCTATATATGCTTCACAGCCAGGTGATAGCCTGTCATTCGACGAAGAACCTTCAGTCTTGGTCTATAATGTGAATGGCCATTGTCTATTCACTTAGTTTCACGTCTTCCCAGTAAAAAGATTAGACTAGTGCTTTTGTGGTCGCTATTCAATCTAAGCCACAGGAGGGGAACAAATGAAATATCCAAATAATAGCCCACACACAGGAATTCACCGATGGACTGGTCTTAATTCTATGGTCTTTCGAAGTGTTTCGGCGTACACTTTCAAACAAACAAACAAACAAACAAACAAATAAAATAAATGAATAAATAACTAAATAACATTGCCTTTTAGCGCCAACCTGAAACAAAGTATTATCTATACATTTAAGACATGGGCTACTCCAAATCATACGCTGATGATATGGCATTGATAAAGACTTCGCATACCTCTCGGTGTACTAATAATTAAGCTATTATTATTTTCATTTTCTGAAATTGTTTGTTGAAGAAACTTATGACATTCAACGTTTGTTTCATTCCCAACATATATATATATATAAATTTGGAAATGAAACAATCGTATATATACCACTTAGTGTGTGTGTGTTTGTGTGTGTGTGTGTGTGTGTGTGTGTGTGTGTGTGTGTGTGTGTGTGTATATGTATATATATATATAATGCACGGGAAATAAAGTTGGGTCTTTTCTTTGTGGTACATCTATTGTCATCTATTGTCGCCGTGGTAGCTCTACATATATAGGATATGGTTAAATGAAAAGATTCCTGAAATCCATAGTCCATAAAATTACTTAAAATTTAATATTTTTCCTAATTCACATACCTTTCATGGCTTTCTTAGGATGTCAATTTTGCCATGTTTTCAATGGCAGTGCCTTTAAGATATTCTTTCTTGGCAAATGAATCAATTGTATATGAAAAAATTGAAGGACACATCTGAGATTTATCTGAAAATGAACAGTGGTTGTCAAACGGTGAGCCCTCCCGTTTTCTTTCGCTCCCTCTCAAGGAGTTTAAAATTTCCGGGACTTACTTTACGCCTGTGATTGGACCGCGAGAGGCTTACCTACATGCAAATGAAGCAACGCCACAATGCTGCCTTTAGTCGAGTACGCGTGGAAGTAGGCAGGAATACATTCATGTATAGTGAGCTCCAGGAAAAACAACTAAAACCCCCCTCAACCACCTTTTTAAAGAACCTTTCCAGAACATCTACGCACGGTCACTTTTTTTCTTTTTTTAAATCCAAGTTTACACATCTTACACGCGCGCATAGCTTCGTCCACCTTAATGTTATGAGTCCAGAATGAACAACACAGAAGACAGTGGTAACAAGTGCTCGCCGGCCCCAATCTCTAGTTTCACTATTCAGTCAATTCTGGGTACCACATCCGATGGCGCGCGATCGGGTACCAAGGAGAATTCCACCGGAATCCTGCGCGGGAGACGCACGCTGTCCGTATCCTCCGAGGAGGACTGCAGCGGCGAAGATTCGTCACATTGCTTCTGTTCTGAGCCCGGGCACGGCGACCCATGCAACCAACACCAACCCCTTAACTTTTCCACTCCAAGTAAGTGAATGAAAATTAGCATAATGCTCGTGTTGTGTTGTTATTTCAGTTGGTGTCAGCAATACACCATGCTAAAGGCTAAGGGATACCGTCTGAGGCGTCAGCGAACAGACGAAACGACAAATAATTAGAGGGCATTTTTCCCCTGGTGGCAAATTTAATCGAGTATGTTAATTGATTAAACGGGCTTCTAAAACAGATATGTTGGTTTCTCAATTGACCGTAAACTCGTGTCGGAATTAATTAGAGTCGTGTGCTCATGTGTTACTCATATAGCATTGTTTATTCAATGGGGCACTTATAATCTTTCAGCAGTCGACCCAAAAGTCAAAGTTCAAATTTAATTAACTCTTGAACAAAGTACTATCGAATAAAACGCTAGATTTTACAAAAGCATTTCACTGAAGCTCGCGCATACATGCAGTTGCTACAGACTAGCTATGTTTGAAACCTGTAGGAAAATATGATTTCACCATTGCTCACATTTTCGCGATTATGGAGCAAATTATCTGCATATATCTATTACATCTTGTCTATTGAATGGTGTAAAACGAACACCACATTGCCTACATTTGATAGACAAAGGCATGCTCATACAAATGAACGACAGTTTGGCTATTTAGCAAACGCTTACGGATATCTGAGAAGGGGAAATTTTTGTTTTCAGAAATTAGAGCGCTTGCCAATTTTTTTGTTTTGTTTGTTTCTCCCTCACAGACGCCTCAAAGGGAATTACATCGGAGCAAGACGGGACAGAGCGACGGCAGCATTTAGCACAGCCACTGCTTCAGGATTACAAAGACGAACAAGACAGACCATGCAACCAAATGTCACCTATTTCCGAGGAGCGGCAAAGAGACGGAACAGATAAGCAGGGCAACTCCGCAAAGAAGAAAACTCGCACAGTGTTCTCCCGGAGTCAAGTGTACCAGCTGGAGTCCACATTCGACATGAAAAGGTACTTGAGTAGCTCCGAACGGGCCTGTCTCGCTTCCAGTCTGCAGCTCACAGAGACACAGGTGAAAACGTGGTTTCAAAACCGAAGGAATAAATGGAAACGGCAGCTCTCAGCTGAACTGGAAGCGGCCAACATGGCACACGCATCTGCACAGACTCTAGTTGGGATGCCGCTTGTTTTTAGGGATAATTCCTTGTTACGGGTTCCGGTTCCGAGGTCCATTGCCTTCCCAACGCCTCTGTATTACCCGGGAAGCAACTTACCAGCGTTACCATTGTACAATCTTTACAACAAGATTGAATACTGACCTCAAACTCATGGCAAAAGTCAACATCAAACCTATAAAAACCTACAATACTCGCATAAAATTGTTTGGCAAATAGCCTATATGTCTATTTATATCACCGTATTTGTTGAAGACATATTTCTTATTATGCAGCAACTGTATGTGCAAATAAGAAAGCATCGTGCTTCTTTAAATGTATTAAATACACCATGTGTATACGAATTTTGTACTTTTTTATTTAGTGTTTTCTCCCTTGTTTAACCGATTTTACACGTTATATGGAGAAATTTTCCGTTGTTATACCGATGTAATCAGCTCTTTCTTCACCCTGGCCCATCTATTTGAAAAATGAGCCTAAAATAAAAGTGCACAGAATACATCGGATCACTAGTTAAAGGAGAAAAAAATAATGCATCTTGCCTTGAAAGATGATCTGACAAATCTATAAAATTCTCCTGAGTGGCTGAGCAAAAACGAAAAGAATTACTGTTTTGATCAAGCAACTACCGGTTGAATAATTAACTGTCGGTGTTTAACTGTGCCCCCACCCTTCTTTTCCCCACGCCCCCACCTCCAATAAAATTTTATACAACTCCGCGTGCATCTTTGTTTCTTTTTTTTTTCTATGTTCTAATGCGGAGTCACCATCATTTTCCCAAAGACGTGCATTTACCTCAGTATGAAGACCTGAGTGGAGAAAGGACTACAGACATCTGATAGCCTATTGACATTCATATTTGAGATGTTCGCTTTTGTCAAACATTTCCTTCTCATTCTGCACTGATGATAAAATCACTCGACACTATAGCACGACAATTTAGTAGGCTAGCCTATGCTGTATCTCCTAGGAGCCTATATAATATTTTACAACAGAATGGATATGTAAATGTAAATTATTTGTGCGCCGTAGCGTATGCTTCAAGGCTTCGAAGTTTTATGATTATTAAAAAAATGTTTAAACAAAAAACTTTAGCTAGTATCAGATCTTGGAAGAGACGTCGCAAACATTTTTTTACGGAAACCCATAACCACCTGTTTTCTAAAACAAAAACAACAACAACAACAATAATACTACAAATAATCACGATGATAAAAATAATATTAGGCTAATAATAATAATCATAATAATAATAACCTATATTTTTTAAAGGCAGCATCAACACCAGCTTTTATTGAAAAATGTTTTAGGCTAGTTGCTCTTTGTTAAATCATAGTCAGATCCGGGTTCCAGTTGCAACAAGCTTGGTTCTATTTGATGTGAAACCCGTAGGCTAGATAAAAAGATTAGTAGGTCTAAATCTAGTTACTCCTGTGTAATTGGTTGGATTTGCAGACGACTAGTAGCCTGCGTAATTCCAGTATAATACATAAAGGTCCAAAGTTATACATATTTAGCGTAATCTGAATAGAGATTAGGAATTTTTATATTTTGGAATTAGATTTTGGAATGAGACTGTAGCCTATGGAGATTTCGGAATGAGACTACAGTAGCCTATGCCATCTGTCAACTTGTGGGTTCGTTAATTTATCCTCTTCAGACGACAAGACGTAGGACATAGAGCCAAGTTGCAAGATATAGGCTAGGCATTTCATTGCTGCAGCCCACTGCTTGCTTTGACAAGGCATGTGAGTCACTGTTGCAACTTGAGACCAACCATTTGGCTACTTTGATAAGTAGATAGGTACAGGCTCTCTGCGAAGCAACGAAGGCCTATTTGCATGTGCAGACCTATGGGAACGATCTGAGTGATGTTATAGCTCATAAATGATATGGTCAGTAGCTAGACCTGTTGTTTATAGCCTACAACATTGCCGACTACATTGCCTAACCATATTCAAATGTTAGGCTATTTAAATAACTGTATTAATGGTTATTAATAACACATAGCTTATATCCAAATAACAGCGCAGGAAAATTCTGCGATTGTTTCAGAGAGAATACATATAATTTAATAAGAAATATTTAGAGATATCGTGTTATGTCAGTACAGCGTAACTAGACTAATGCACCGCTGTCTAATGCACTCACTGTTTGAACACAATCAACCTCACGATTTCAGAGCGGATGGTTACAGCTGGAACAGAAACATATTAGTGATATGCGTCCCATGTCACATGACAAATACAAGGACAACGGAACTACCCGTGAGTAAACGGAAGTTACTATTCTCTCCAATAAGAGATGCGGTGGGTGTGGTGTATTTTACTGTTGACCAATTGAAGACGTTACATTTTGAAACTAGAAAGGCGCTACAGCTGCTGTCCGTTTTGTAGTCTTGAAGGGTTCGGAAATCTTGACGTTCTTACAAGAGTACTGTAACTAGCTAGTACCTGCCTAGCTGTCACGGTGAGTGCATGTGAATCTAATAATTAACGGAAAACATTTTTTTGTCAGAGAAGATGTCAATTTATACTTGATCTTGGCCTAGCTATTTGAATAGCATGCTCCTGCGAAGAAAACATGCTTTCCAGCTAGCTATTAACAGTTAGTCTAGCGAGTTCTATAATTTGGAAGAATTAGCTAACGTTTGTGAGGCCTGGCGAATTAGTTGGCCAACATCGTTAGCACCACTATGGCTGGTTTGTTATTTGTTGGGTGGAACCTAGCTGGCTAGCTAACCCATTCGGTTGGGTGCTTAGCTAGCTAGCTTAGTATTATCTATATAGCTAAACGGTATTGGCTAAGTTGCTAACTGCTGTGGTCTGGCTATCAATGAGGCGCCAAATTACGTTAAATTTAGCTAACGCTGGCTACCAAGTAGACTAACTCTAGAAAACTAGCCATGCTAAGTTGCCAGGAACTAACGTTAAGTTAGTTACACATTCATAACACATTCGGTTACTTAGCCCTAACTTACTGTCAGGATTGGAGCTGAGACCTCTTAACAGCTAACGTTGAATAGCTCAGTTACACATGCCAACATGCGGAGAATGTGCATGTGATCCATGTGCACATAAGGCTAGATTGCTATGGAAAGACTGTTAGTTCGCCAGCAACTCAATTCATCTAACCAGCGCTTGAAATGACAAGCACGTCACAACTGTTTTTTTGTTGTTGTTGTTTTGTCTTTTCCTCCAGATGTCGGGGTCAAATGAGTTCAAGCTGAACCAGGGCCCGGAGGACAGCATCTCTGCGGTGAAGTTCAGCCCCAGCACTGCCCAGTACTTACTCGTATCCTCGTGGGACTGTACCGTGCGCCTTTTTGATGTTGGTGCCAACGCTATGAGAATGAAGTACCAGCACTTGGCCCCTGTGCTTGATTGTGCATTTTATGTAAGTCATACAGTGGGCAATCAAATGTCTGTTATGCGCATGGATACTCATTCCTGTGTACTGGCTGTGTGTGTTAACTGACATAATGCTAAAAAGTGTGACATAGGAATAGTAGAAAATATTTCAATGGATATTTTTTGCATATGAAACCTATTAATCAGCGCTTGTTGCTCACTGCTCAATTGTAAATGCAACCCATGAGGGAAAATGTCCAAACTTTCGTATTACTCATAAGTCATAAAGCAAGGCTGTAAGACTGTTTAAACTGTTTAACTTTTTTTTATTTGAATGAAAACTTGCCAATTGTAGTATTTTTTAAAATATATAATGCCTTGATATTAAGAAAAAGGAGGATAAATAAATATTTCAGCTGGTTCTTGCACCTTATCCCTGCGTCTTGAGTGTGAGGTACTGCTTTTGCTTTGACTGTTTGCCTGTTTGTTGTCTAGGACCCCACTCATGCCTGGAGTGGCGGATTGGACATGCAGCTGAAAGCGCATGATTTAAATACGGACCACGGTATGTACCCATCTAGAAATTGAAGACGCAAAGACGGTAGAAGCCCTGGTAGAAGCCCTGGTAGAAGCCCATGACTGCGCAGCTAGTGAATTTGTGTGTTTTGTGCATGTCCTGTATACTCTGAGGAAGGAGAGGAACTGAAGGGTTTTCTTTTCTGTACATTTTCTCACATTTACTTAAGCACTCGCTTTTATTCTTTGCTTTTTTCTCCATCCGCTGTGCAGGTTAAGTTCTTGTTTCTTTTTGGAGAACGCGTGTGCTTTCATTTCTTCACACAATTTTCACACAGTTTTTCCACAATGTATTTTCGCATGACTCTCCTTGTTGATAAACGTATGACTTTGCTGTATTTTTCTCGACTGTTGTTCTACTGTTGTGAATTTTACAGTTGTCTCGTGTTTTTTTTAATTGGAGAAGTATTTTAATGTAAGCTTCAGTAAATTAAAATGGGTGAAAATGAGTCGTCTTCCCTGTTTTCCTTGCAGAGATGGTAGTGGGGACTCACGATGCCCCCATTCGTTGTGTGGAGTACTGCCCGGAAGTGAACGTCATGGTAACGGGGAGCTGGGACCGGTCTGTTCGGCTTTGGGACCCGCGGACCCCTTGCAATGCTGGGACCTTCACCCAGCCCGAAAAGGTAAACTAGCCGTCCAGTATAACAAATAATCTTTTGATTAAAATGATCATTTTAATCAAAATGCATATTTGTCTGAGGGAGATTGCACTCAGCTTTAGTTAATGAGCATTTCCTGCCCTAAACCCAGCAGTGAGATACTGAGCATTGCTTGGGGACTAACTCAGCAGTGACATACTGCGCATTCCTTGGGGACTAACCCAGCAGTGACATACTGAGCATTGCTTGGGGACTAACCCAGCAGTTGGATACTGAGCATTCCTTGGGGACTAGCCCAACAGTGACATACTGAGCATTGCTTGGGGACTAACCCAGAAGTGAGATCCTGAGCATTGCTTGGGGACTAACCCAGCAGTGAGATCCTGAGCATTCCTTGGGCACTAACCAGTAGGAGACTCCTTTGTCTTGGCTTTAATGGCTGCATTATGCACTGCACCCGGGTTTAAAAGGCGTCGGCTGCTTTCGTGATTGTTCCTGACCCGAATTTCATCTGCGGACCCGTGTGGTGGGTAAATGGATGGCATTAGGTAGAAGTGCTGATTTATCGGAGGCTTTGCCTCCAGACGGGCAGGGCAGGATCTGTGACGGATGGCTGCCGGAGCAACAGATCCAGTGAATGAAGCTGTTTATTAGGTCCGCTACAGTCATTATGTCATCCCGCTCACCGTTCTTACGCGGATGAGTGCCTGCCTCGCCCCCGCCCCCCTCCCCCGGACCTGAATCTGCATGACCCGTCAGCTCCTGAACTTGATTTAAAGGCAGAGAAGGCGGCAGAAGATTTTCTATTTATTTAAAAAACAGTCTTTACCTGACAACCTATATTTATAAAGAATAGCTTGTGTTATGTGTCTCCTAAATGGCAGGTATGAATTACAAATTTTAATAGCGGGGCAATCAAAATGATTTGAAGTGGCTAAACGGTGAGAGACAGCAGCTGGCAGTGCTGATTTGTTGGGGTGATGTGTTGTGCGTCAGGATTCGTCAAACCTGCCGGTGGGCGGAGACCAACCGTGCTTGGCTGTGCAGTGTAATTTATGACCAGAGTAATGGGCCCCATATATAAAGAGGATGGGAGTCCTACTGTGTAGGGTGTTTTTTCCCCCCCCCCCCTTCTCCTTCTCTGCCCTCCTGTGAGAATTTGAAGTTTACACCTTTGAGTGCCTGAAAACGGTTCGGTATTCAACGAGCCTGGTTGCCCTTGCTCCCAAAGCTCCGCTGAGTCGCAGTCACAGCACCTCTCTGCTCTGAATCCAGGTGTACACACTTTCTGTGGCGGGGGACAGGCTGATCGTGGGAACAGCGGGCAGGAGGGTCCTGGTCTGGGACCTGAGGAACATGGGATACGTGCAGCAGAGGAGGGAGTCCAGCCTCAAGTACCAGACCCGCTGTATCCGAGCCTTCCCTAACAAGCAGGTGCGTATGGAGTCCACACCCACGCCCTGCCAATCCTAACCCATGCAGAATGCTGCGCTCCCCTATTTAACAATGTGGCAACTGGCTAACAGCAGCTTCTTAAGATTGTTAAAATGAGTATGCCTGTACAAAAAACTCTGTGGGCTACGTAAAGGATGACCATTATTAACGACATCTACTGGAAAATCACCGAAAGCACAAAAGATTGAGGGAATTCTGGAAATGGCACAAATAAAATGGGGGGGGGGGGGGGGGACTCATGAAACTGACAAAAAAAATGGTTGGTCACCCCAGCAACGTCCCTGCCAAACACTCAACGCTTTCTTCTAAATCAGTTCCCGAAGTACCCCTGTGTATGCTGGTTTTCGTCCCAACCACAATTCCAATCCAATTTTAACAATCTGTTACTTTTTCCTTAATTGGGTGCTTTCAGTGTTTAGAGGGATGACTTATCCTGTTAAAATACCTGTCAGAAACAGGTATGAATGCCACGAAGAATAAAATTGTGCTCTATTGCAACACTGAATTTGTAGGGCTATGTCCTGAGCGCCATCGAAGGTCGTGTTGCAGTGGAGTACCTGGACCCCAGCCTGGAGGTTCAGAAGAAGAAATACGCCTTCAAGTGTCACCGGCTGAAGGAGAACGGCATCGAGCAGGTCTACCCCGTCAACGCCATCTCCTTCCACAGTGTGCACAACACCTTCGCCACAGGTGAGGCCTCCTCTGTCCCACACTGCTCTTTGCATGGTCCGACGGCTGTAAAACGGCCGCCGCACACATTCAAACGATGGCCGCAGTCTTCTTGTAGGCTCCCCCTCTTATTTCAACTCAGTGTTTCTAGCGGTAGGACAGTTTTCAGTCCCATAACTCGCTGTAGCGTAAGTTGAGTTTACTTTTTAAATGTCTGTTGACATTTGGTTGGTCATTGTAATCACTTGAGCACTCTGACTTGGGGGTAGCTGAGCTGGTTCCACCTTAGATGGTAGGAACCATCTAGAAACCTCCGGCCTCTTTTTATTCCGCGTCCCCCTCCGCTGTGGGCCGCGGCGTCTGTGTTCGGCTGAAAGCCGCGATGCTCCGCGTTCCCCCACTGACCCCGCGACCTCCCGCAGGGGGCTCCGACGGGTTCGTCAACATCTGGGACCCCTTCAACAAGAAGCGGCTGTGCCAGTTCCGCCGCTACCCCACCAGCATCGCCTCGCTGGCGTTCAGCAGCGACGGGTCGGCGCTGGCCATCGCCTCGTCCTACATGCAGGAGCAGGGCGACATCAGCCACCCCGAGGACGCCATCTTCATCCGCCAGGTCACCGACGCCGAGACCAAGCCCAAGTGACCGGGCCCTGCGTAGACCCCCCCCCTCCCCCCCGCTCTGACACCCGCCCGGTTTTGCTCCGTCTTTACGAAGGCCGCTCGTGGCCCGGTGTGCACGCTATCACCACTGCAGGCTTCGCTGATGACCGTGTCGCCGCGGAGACGTGTCTCACCTACCGCTCAGGGCTCAACGATAAGGACTTGCCCGATCGCCCGGGGAAAGTAAAAACATAAAAACAAGTCATTATGGCCGATTTGGCGTTTCATGGAAGTGTTTCTTTATCCTTTGGACGAGTCAAAGCAATATATTTTGTGTCACTCCTAAACACACCCTAATTGTGACAAATCAAGACATAATGGGTCTTTGTACCAAACATGATGAAGGGGGCACAGTACTGGTATAGATTATGGAAACACTGTTTGAAGGAATGTAGTACTCTACAACAGTTTTTTCTCTGCACCATTTTCCTCTATAAAAATATATTTTAAACTGTTGACCACGACTGATAATGACATTGTGGCAATGACTATTTTGAAATTAAATCTACAAGCCAATAAAATGTACAGTGGCTTCAGAAAGTATTTAGACCCCTTCACGTTTTGCACACTATTGTGTTGTTGATTGAAGTGTTTTTTTATTTTTTATATCAAAACCCAAAATCTCATTTATACAAGTGTTCAAACCCTTAATTTAGTACTTTGTACAAACCCCTTTGGCAGCAATTACAACTTCTTTAGTAAGTCTCTACAAGCTTTGCACACCTGGATTTGGGCAGTTTATCCCATTCTTCCTGGCAGATCCTCTCAAGCTCGGTCAGATTGTTCGGGAAGCATCTGTGAACTGCCATCTTCAGGTCTCCACCGATCTTCTGTGCGGTTTAAATCGGGGTTTTGGCTGGGCCACTCAAGGACCGTCAGGGACTTGTCCCAAAGCTACTCCAGCGTTGTCTTTGCTGTGTGCTTCGGGTCATTGTCATGCTGAAAGGTGAACTGTCACCTCAGTCTGAGGTTGCATGCACACTGGAGCAGATTTTCTTCTTTCTTCTATCTGAATTGTGGGACCTTATATAATCAGGTGTGTGCCTTTTCTAAACCCTGTCCAATCAATTAAATTTGCCACAGATGGACCCCAAATTCTAGACTCATCTCAAGGATGATTACAGCTAACGGAATGCACCTGACCATAATGGAGTGCCACAGCAAAGGGTCTGAATAATTATGTAAATGAAAGATTTCAGTTTTTGATTTTTCATAAATTTGCAAAAAGTTCTGAACACTTTGTCCTCATGGGTTATTGAGTGTTGATTGATGGGCAAAAATGGCAACTTCATCTATTTAAAACCTACGACCCAGTGTGCAAAAAGTGAAGGGGTCTGAATACTTTCTGAAGCCACTGTAGAAAAAAAAAAAAAAGAAAAAATCTTATGTTGATTATAAAGTTTGCAATAAGTTTTTATTTTATTTTATTGTTTACAATTGCAGTGTTCCATAATGTGTGTCTATTGTATCAGAGCTGCATCAAAAAATGTAACTGACCTACTGACAAGTGATGAAGCAGTATTATCTATAATGCATTTCTGATAACCTTACATTGGAATAAACCACCTGTGTGTTTTGCTGCAGGATATTACATTTATTTTATTTAAATTTTGTTTTTATTTGTATAATAAAACACTTATTCGGGTTTTAAGTTGTTTTCATAAGTCGTCTGCAGGTCTTGAGGAAGAGGAGTCGTTTATATTTGCTTGAGGTCCGTAGATGCGTAGCTCCCCGGACGACCTCCCTGCCCAGCGCTTCTCCGACACTGGTCCTCATGTGGAGAAAACGCCGTCCGTAGCGGGCGACGGCACGGTTTCTGTGACGGATCGCCCGTTGGCGGGGGGCCGATCCTCAGTCAGGTGTTGGGGAGGGTGGCAGCCGGAGAGGAGACGCAGAACAGCCGCCCCGCTCCTGACCTCACGTTTACAGGCCGCCCGCTCGCTCCTCGCTCCCCGCTCCCCGCTCCCCGCTCCGGTCTGTGAGTGAAGCTGAGAGGCCCGTAACGAGGTTGCCATGCCGCCTTTGTCATTTACAGCCCTCGCGCCGCCTCCTTTTATTGGCTAATGGTTAAAGAGCCGCTCCGAGCCCGGAGGAGGATTCTGTTTGATACGGGACGTTAATGGAGAAGTGCTGCGGATAATGCGTCCTGTCTTTAGCAGTCTGAGGACTCTTCGCTCCCTGAGCTGGGCTCGCCGCGGTGTTCAGCCCAACGCTGAACAGGTAGACGTGTTTGACGAGTACACTGGAGCTTTCACTGCAAAGGTCTTTCTCAGTGGCAGTTATATACGTGAGATAATCATTCATAACTCTCCCATTGGCTCTCTTCTGGGTCTGATTACTCCGCTAAATATTTCAGACTTAATTGGGGACCGACATTTGAAAGACAGGGTCACGTTCTGTATATTATGAACTTTTCACCTATAATGTTTTGTTTCCTGCTTTCTTTTTGCAATATTTCACTATTGTAAAACAGCGACTGCAGTGCATTGAGTTTATATAAGTGTAAACTGATTCTGGGCCTTGTTAGGGTATTAAAGGAGCTTGTGCAGAGATGCTTGTGTGTCTTTACTCTTGAATGCATGTTCAGCCGCAATGAGGCAATTCTCAGCTCAGCATATATACTGCCATGGAAAGGAGGTTTTTGTGTCCGTTTTTCTTTTCCGTTCGGAAATGCGTAATGTCAAGCTACCGCGATACTTTTTACTTAAGAATAAAGGAGTACAGGGACTCCTGCTCTCTTTTAGTGGGTCAAAATGTTTTTCAGTCAGACACATTTTCTGGCTGGCAATAAAACAAAAGCACTTTATGAAGGCTGCATCCCTTTGTATGCAGGAATATAAAAGATTTTTGGTGCCTGAATGAAAATGACCGAAAGAATATTACTGGTGGCATTAAAGTGGAGTAGTTTTTATTTATTTGAGGTATTATGACTCCATTGCCTTTTCATATTCTGTTGAAGAACGCACTTGGCAAGATGCCCAATTATTGCTTGTTTCTCCTCAGACACGGTGGTCATAAATGAATGCTATTAATTATATGAACATGCAGTCCCTGCTTGTGAGTAAATTGACATCTGGGACGTATACATTTAAAAAGTAGGACGAGCTGGTTCTCAGGTCATTAGGACTGCTGTGGGTTTCAGAAGAACAAATTGGTGCATCGTGGACAGGACATGCCACAGCCCACCTGCTGCAGTCTGAGGGATGGAGTATTGAGCAGAGGTCATCGGGCTTAATGAAGACATGAGTGAAACGGCTTAAACCAAACTATGGATGCTGCTTGTTAGTCCTTTCAATAAAGATTCACCTGCTGAGTGAGCCGGCTTTGTTTTCAGCTGAACACTGTCACCAAAACCTTCATTAGTGTGCGCTGAATTAACTGAATGCCTGTCCTCTACCAGAATCTGAATGAAAAATATAGAAAATCCCTTGTAGAAACTGCTAATGCTGGAAGATCTCCACTATACTGTATCTGTGAAAATACTGCACATGCCAGCCTGAGCAACTACACTGAGCCGGTGGCTGACATCAACACTAGCAATTAGTTTAGGGCCGTAGCTGCCCCTGGGTAGCATGATTCAGGTTAAGTTCTTGGTGTGATTTATGTTGGAGCAGTTTGGGGCCACAGCAGCATTCTTGGGTCTCGGGTTACCAGAACCACAGAGCATCATTGTCGTCATCAGAGCTCTCTGATTGGCCCTCCCAGCTACACAAGCTCTCCTGTAGCACTGTGTTCTTCTTGGTAAATGGTAAATGGCAGGCATTTATATAGCACCTTTATCCAAAGCGCTGTACAATTGATGCTTCTCCATTCACCCATTCATACACACACACACACACACACACTGACGCCGATTGGCTGCCATGCAAGGCGCCGACCAGCTCGTCAGGAGCATTTGGGGGTTAGGTGTCTTGCTCAGGGACACTTCAACACAGCCCAGGCGGGGGATCGAACCGGCAACCCTCCCACTGCCAGACGACTGCTCTTACTGCCTGAGCCATGTCGCCCATGTTGGCTCACAGACCTGCCCAGCAACACAAGCTCTCCTATAGTTCTGCTTTCTCATTGGCTCACAGGCAGGTGCGTTTGTCATTTAGTGGAGAGCATTTTGAATGACAGATTCCATGTTGTCAAGCAATAAAAATATTTAGAAATGTGTATATAAATCATGATTTACTTCATTTTGTGTTGTTGCCATTCATCCAAGCCAAATTTATGCAAGACAGTGGTTGCAAAATCGTGTATTTTAATAGCACCGAAAAAAGTGAACTTTCCACATTGAAAAATGCTTTTATGCTACAATTAAGATGCTTACTTTTACAGTAAATGTGCTCTAATGCGCTGACCTTTAATGATGGTGACCGTCTTGGTGTGAAGTGGGTAATTTGTGTACATTTGGAGTACCTTGTCCTCACTGGTGAAGAGGGAGACCCCCCCCCACTCCAGCTTTCCAGGCCCAACGCCCCATGGGACCTTTAACAAAAGGCATAGTGGAAGATGAAGTCTGTAATCATTCTGTTAAAGAGCTGCAGTTTTTTTGTAATGGGACTTGTGGCAGTCTGCAGAACTGCATGTAGCCTCTTCAATATCCTGGACATTATTTGCTTGTTTAGTTAAATGATGTTTCTAATTCCCTCATAATTACTTGTAATGGTAGTCTTTCTCATTTTGATGTCACTTCATCTTAATGTAGAATGACGTCCTTTTTAGGGATAATTGCCACTCATTAGCCGAAGGGAGGGGAAGTCTCTGGGTTTGTTGTGTGCGCTATATGGCAAATTGTCCTGTTTCCTGCCAGCCTGTCTTCTACAAAATTAGAAAATTAAGTTTCTGGGCCGGGGATGAGAACCGTTACGTTTGCGTTCATGTCTTTAGAAACGTCGTCGCGGCTGCCGAGGAGTCCTTTCAGCCGGCGGTAATTAGCGCCATTAGCAGAGAGGGAGAGAGAGGGAGAGAGAGAGAGGGGGAGAGAGGGGGAGAGAGAGAGAGGGGGAGAGAGGGGGAGAGAGAGAGAGGGAGAGAGAGGGAGGGAGGGAGAGGGCTGCTCTCATTTCAGCATGCACACACGCAGCCTCATAAATGTGTGTGTGAGAATGACAGGGGTCATTCTGCCTTTCTGAAATAAACATTTAGATGACAAGTTGTGCGGTATCCTAAAAATGATTGCGTGTGTTTGCGTGTGTACACTAAACAAAGACTTTATCCCTATACTGTAAACACTGATTGTTGGTGGCTGACAGGGTGGTTTGAGTATCTCAGAAACCGCTGATCTCCTGGGATTGTCACGCACACTAGTCTCTAGAGTTTGTAAAGAATGGTGCAAAAAACAAAACAATCCAGTGAGCAGCAGTTCTGTGGGCAAAAACGTGTTGTTAATGAGAGACGTCAGAGGAGAATGGACAGACTGGTCAAAACTGACAGGAAAGTGGGGTTTGTTTCGGGGAGGTAAAGTGGAGCAGACATTACGGCTCTACGGGAGCCAGTTGCATGAAACGTGCCTGCAGGCGAACATGTACATTTGCCCCCCGCGCTAAAAGGTCTCCCGTTAACGCTAAGCACAAGGATGACCTTCAACTGAAATATACATGATATAGCAAATGCTATATGCTATAACCCACCTAGCCTGCTGTTTAAAATATATCCACATATAAATGCAGACAATGCATTAGAATTCACCATATTGACTGCCATGTAGATACATTTTTCATCCAAACCTATTTTAAAGTACATACCTTATATTACATCATTCTGTTACCTCAAGTCAATCTAACTTTGTGTGTGTATGTATATATATATATATATATATATATATTATTTGTCATTTGCATGTTATAGTTGGGTGATGGCCCAGGACAGTGTTGGAGGTTTTCTTAGTTATTTGCTTTCTGCTTGATTATGTTCAGTGGTGGAATCTGATCAATGCTGTAATGTAGTGATGGCATTAAGACATTTATAGATTATTAATATAGACATTATAGACATTAACAAAAGGCTATCAGTCCTGACCTCAATCGTCTTGCAATTTGAGCACTCGGTTGTGGTCAGGGTGCTCTTGACAGCTTACTGTGTGGGGAAAAGGGGAAAACATACTAGAGAGGGTTTTCTTCCAGTGGGCAGCTTGTCACTCAAATAAACCATGGTAAGGGATTTTGTGACTCTTGGGGCTGGTTTCAGACACAGGTTAATATTAAAATTGAGTTTTGTGTGGAGAATCCCCATTAAAATCCAATTTAATCTAGGATTAATCTGCGTCTCTGAAACTGGCCCTTGTTGTTTTGAGAAACCTCTTGCACTCGTATTGTTTTTGTTTTTGACGTTATTGCTTCAGGATGCTGGAATGATCTAACTAATGCTTAATCGAAGATTGAATTTAGTCATTGGCATGGGATTAGTCTTTAAATGTTTTATTTTGGCTTCACTGCACACTGAACTGCTGGAGAGTTGATTTGTAAGGTCGCAGATTAATAATTCAATTTGGGCTCTTTGTAATGATCAAGTGTGTATCTTGGGTTGGGGGTGGGGTCGTAGTAAGGCGATATGTTCTGGTGTAAAGCCGTCTGCTGTCTAGGCTGTCTGCCGCATTCTCTCTCAATGAAGAGGGATCTCACATGTCCTGACAGCTGATTGGCCGCTTGTTAGTGTTTCTGCTGGAAAGCCACAGCTTGTCTTTGAGGGAAAGTAAATGGCAGGTGAATCTGTACTGTTTGATGTGTCACTCAGAAGAAGCGCTGGCGACTAGCATTATTGTTTTTCCTATTTTTTTTGCTGCAGCCAGCTCAGTAATGGCAGGTGGCATGTGTTTACAGCGTATTGTTGTGCAGTGGTCAGGAAACTGGGCAGCCTGTGTGAAATGTAATGAACGTACTTTCAGTTTAAATGGAGGTTTTTCAGGATAACAACAGGCAAGATACAGCCAGTTGAGGTGGGCGGGGGTGTTCGTGCATATACGGTGCGTGTGTGTGGAGGTGGTTATGTTGTCCGTGTGTGTGGGCATGTACTGCGTGTGTGTTTATGCCCGTAAGTAACCGTGTGTTGGGAGCAGAGGCAGTTTCCCTGTTGAAACACATTTGTAGCCATTAGCTGAGTGTAGGATTTCCTGTGCGGAGTGTGTTTCTCTGTGGGGGTCTCAGAGTCCTCTCTGTTGTGGGGAGGGCTGGGGGTCTGGAGCCCTGCAGTGCTGACGCCGATGCATCATGGGAAGCAGGAGTAACCTGAGTGCCCCGGTGTAGCCCACCGCCTCACCTACCACCCCCACCCCCCCATCCGCCCAGCCCCCCAGCCCCAGGGATGCTTTTAATGAGCTTCAGTGTGAGAACATTTCTTCAGAAGAATTGTACTCGCATTAGAAACTAATTAGTTGGGTTCAGGGGCCAAAGATCGCCTGCCTTGTATTTTTTCCCTTTTCTCCCCCCTCCTGGACAGTGTGTCTCTTCAGCGGGTAGTAGGCCCCTCTCCTGGGCAGTGTGTCTCTTCAGTGGGCAGTAGGCCCCTCTCCTGGACAGTGTGTCTCTTCAGCGGGCAGTAGGCCCCTCTCCTGGACAGTGTGTCTCTTCAGCGGGCAGTAGGCCCCTCTCCTGGACAGTGTGTCTCTTCAGCGGGGCCCCTCTCCTGGACAGTGTGTCTCTTCAGTGGGCAGTAGGCCCCTCTCCTGGGCAGTGTGTCTCTTCAACGAGCAGTAGGCCCCTCTCCTGGACGGTGTGTCTCTTCAGCGGGGCCCCTCTCCTGGGCAGTGTGTCTCTTCAGCGGGGCCCCTCTCCTGGACAGTGTGTCTCTTCAGTGGGCAGTAGGCCCCTCTCCTGGACAGTGTGTCTCTTCAGTGGGCAGTAGGCCCCTCTCCTGGGCAGTCTCTCTCTTCAGTGGGCAGTAGGCCCCTCTCCTGGGCAGTCTCTCTCTTCAGTGGGCAGTAGGCCCCTCTCCTGGGCAGTCTCTCTCTTCAGTGAGCAGTAGGAGAGGTGGCACTGCCCTGTGTTTCGCGGGCAGCCTGGGTACAGAGGGAGCAAGCAGCCGGCTGGGTGCCAGGTCAGACGATAACTCGGCAAAGACTGTGCTGAAGACTGGCGCCCACGGGGGAGAGTAGAGATAGCACGGTTCAGTGCACCTGCTGCATTAAAACACTGCAGCTCAGCGTGCTCCACATTTCCACAGGCTTCGGGGAAATGATTCCATTAAAAAATACATCTCCAGTACTATCTGTTTTATGTCCTTGAAAATGCCTCATGATTCAAAACAGACTATATCCAGTTGATTCTTTCAACCAGATTATACTGTTGGAGACTCTAAATTGACACTCTGGCTTCCCTAAGAATAAAAGCTCAAAGCCTCCTGTCACCAGACCCCCTCTCAGAGGTAATTCTTTCCCTGGATGTGATTGGATGACAGTGTGAGGCAGAACCTTTAAATCTCTTTCTTCTTTGTATGTAGAGCCAACCGTTTCTATGAATGGTCCTTTATAAGAGATATTTCACTGCTTCATAAGCACGGCATAGCTCCTTAAAAGGCAGCATAGGCATTCGTAAATGCTTATGGACATATTTAGTTAGTTTACTAACTCAGCTTTAATCTGCTTGACAAATTTGATTTGCTGTGATAGACTTATTACTTATTACATTTCTGTGACTTCCATTCTGCCTTGGCTTTGCACTGCGCCGGCCAGCGGAGGATGAGCTCTGCCTCTATGGCCCAATTCCTGAGATTTATGTCCATCAGGAGGTTGTTTTTCTCCACACTGGAGAGTTTTGTACCCCATGCCTTTAGTTTGTGGGTTCAGGCCTGGTTTTTATCCTTTTTTTTGACCTTCTGTTACTCTGTTTTCTGGAAAAAGCATTCATATAAAATTGACTTGACTTGGGATAGATGCGATGTTCCTTGCTGCATTAGCGGTGATAAAACGCACCAAGCCTATTTGTGTTTATTGACAAACACATTGTTTGCGATGTTGTGTTTATGAAAGTGTTGTCGAAGGTCTCCCATCCTTTCGCCTGGCCTTGCCTGTGAGCTCTTTATTTGCCTGTCTGGAGAATGCACAGGGTTAGGACAGTGAATTACATGAGGCCAATCCTAATGGTCTGTTTTTATCTATCCCATCAGTCTGATAGATTGCTACAGATCTTTTAGGAGAGCATAATTATGTAATATTCAAAATGTAAGCATATTCTCTAACTTTACTTTTGTTTAATCTATTGTCTGCTGTTTTGGGTTTTGAAAAATGCACTCTCCATACCGGTCTGGGACGATCCACCGGCTCAGAGTGGTGATGACCGGGTGCTCACGAGCGGGAGAGGCCCGGGAGGGAAAGCTACGCATGCTAAACGCGTGTAAGACCAGCGGCTAGTGTCGGCCAATTGGCCAATTAGGAAGCGAGCTGTCACGTCACGGCCATTTTGTGTAAGAGGCTTAACCCGGCGGGTCAAAGGTCAGTGATCAAAGCCGGCCCTGCGGGAAGGCGGGGCAGCCTGGTGAAACGCTGATCCTGGCTTCTGTAAAGGAATCTTTTCATGGCGGCAAGTCCGCTCCTCAGGAGGAGGGGAGGGGCTGGTACAGTGGTTATACGATAGCGGCCAGGCCATAGGGAGTTTAGGGGGAGGAGGACAGGGGCCCAGGTCTTCGGCCGGCGCCCTTTGGCCTCCTCACTCGCCGGGCTCAGAAAGGCAGAGCGGTCGGGAGCTTTGGTGGCGGGGGGGGAATCCGGGGCCCAGGCTGATCAGCCGCTGGTGTAAAACTGGGTCTTTGACCTTGTCCGGAGATTAGTTTCAAGTGTTAGTATTACTTCCCTTTAGCCCTCCCACCCCTCTCAGTTTACCTCTGTAATTATGGCCTGGCTGGACAGGTAAGCTTGTGAATGTGGCTCTCTGACAGTTCTCTGAACATTTCCTTGCATCGCTATGGCACTGGGGTACCGTTACACCAGTAATTTAATTTGCTCTTGCAAATGTATATATCGTTGTAATTATGTACCCTAATTATGGACTCTATGGTCTGTTATTATAATTCTATTGTTTTTCTTTTAAAATATGCAGAAGGTGAATGGTCAATGTCAGTGTGGAATGCCGGACTATTATTAGGCTATTTATTATAATAATAATAATTATTGTTATTATTAGGCATGCAAAAGACAAGCCTAATAGATTTGCTATTGTTTGGCCTACTCAGCTTTGAAAATTCTTTGGTGGAGTGTTTGTGTAACAGAGCCTTTTGTGACTGTTAACTGAGAAAATGAGCCTCAGTATTAGGGAAGTGAATATGATGACTCTAAATGCTATGACAGGTCAATATCGCCACGGGGAAGAAACCAGCCAATGCCGCAGGTATGATCACTAAGCCCCGTTTTTCAGGAAAGCCTCCGTTCCAATAAATATATTTTACTGACACTCATCTGTCAGGTAATACGAGAACAATGGGGGGGGCAACGCGTTCATTCAGAAAAGGCGAAACGGCAATCGAAAAAGGACGGTAGCCTATTTGCGCTGTTGCGAGGATTAGCCGTGTCAGGTCGCTGAGTGATGGCTCCTTTCTGCCTGCCACGGAGACGGCACTGCGGGGAGTTCTGCTGAAACATTCGCCGTTTATTTCCCTCCGGAAGGTTCCGCCGAGAGCCTTTTCAGAAGCCGCCCCTTTGTCCTCCGCGGCAGCGAAGCCTCCCGTGTTATTTAATGTGCTCATGGCCACAGGGCAGCGGGCTGCAGTTTGTCCTTCCTGCAATTAGTATTCACGGTTAGCTAAGCAGAACTAATGCTGCAAATCTTTGAGGCTCCGGTTACCTGTCTTCAGAGTACCTGAAGGGAAGATTAAGCGGTGAAGATGACAAACCCATATATCCATTACAGCCTGTATTATTAGCGCTTATTGGAAAAGCCCTTTGAACATCAACAGAAACATGGGAGCGCACATCTCTTGCCTGTAGCGGGACTGCAGCTCGCATCGCGGACGACTTTCTCCTTTGAAACGGGAGGCCGTGTGCTGTCTGTAACCCTTGTGCACACTGCCTAGCTGGTCTTATTTACCAGTGTACCATTCACGTGAGATGAGGCTAACTAGCTAACTAGTGGCGGCCATTTTAAGCGTTTACAGGGAGAACATTTGGGTCCAGTGGAGGATGGCTGGCGATGCTTCGGCCACCTCACACGTTTCAGACGACGGTCAGACCACCGCGAACCTCGGCCCGTCTCATTCTGCGTGTCATCAGAAAGGCGGTCCTCGCAGGGCACCTCCAGTGTGTTCGTCAGCTTTTAGGTCAGAATGGAATGATCTCATGGCACCATTCAGGAAGGTAGGGTGTCTTACGACCACACCATTGTGGGACCAGTAGGAAGCCGTTATGATCTCATGGGTCTAAAGTGACATTACTGCATCGGGACCGGAGCCCTGTTCTCATGATGTAAAGGGCTTTGCCGAGTATGTTCTGGAAACGCTTACAGAGACCCCGGCCTAGTTTTTCGGAAGAGCTATTGTATTAAGGAATACTGGCCAGCCTTATGCTGCATTCTCTGACCCATCACAAAACACTTTGTTTTAGAAATGAATGTGTGTGTGTGTGTGTGTGAGAGAGAGAGAGGGAGAGAAAGAGAGAAAGAGAGAACAGGAACTAGAAGTGTTATCTCCCCTTTTCTCCCCTTTTTTTAATAACCAAATCAATTGTCACTGCAGAATTTCCTGAGCCTTTCAGATGTATTAGAAATAACTTTGAGGCTTCTGTGAATGGTTTTATATCTCTCCCCTTTCCCCCTCCTTTGTTTGTTTTGCGCTAATCATCGGCACATCTGTAGTGTTAGGCAGCTGCAGGCAGGTACAAGTGTCACTGGTGTTCCTGATTGGTCAGCTTTCGTCTCTGACTGCAGGAGCCACATCAGCCTCGGTGCATTCTGATCAAAACCAATCTGCTCAACATGGCTGTCTTCTCTCCGTGTGTGTTAGTGCACAATCCTGCGCATGTAGCGTCTGTTATTCCACCTGTCTCCATGCTGATGTTCAGAGAGCAAATGCAACGAGAACATTTTTATCCAGATTTCCCGATGAAGCGCTGAAACGAGTGGGCTCTATTATGGTGTTAATTGTAGTCTATTGACTGCAGGCAGTGAAAACTATCCAGGGACGTGCTTGAATCTCTCCACCTATTGTCTAAGTGACGGCATAAAGGGGGAGCACCTGTGAATTTGTGGACCCTCTCTGCAAACGACGGAGTCATCACAGGTGAGCGCAAGTGTCACCTATCCAGTCACTTGAGGGTTTTAAGTGTGAAGACAAATGTTGCAGGCTTTTTGGAAACTTACCTTAATATTCCCTCATTCACACAGTGTCGGCTCACGGCAATTCAAAATGGCCGCTCCCTTTGTTGGAGACTTTTGCCAGCATTTCAGGGCTCCCAGTCTAAAACTGGAGGTTAGGTCCTCATCATGCTACTCCCAGCTGTTCTTTACAACTTCTTGGGTTTTACCTGTGTACTTTTATCGGTGTGTGTAAGTTACCTTGGAAACTAATGGCACATGGAAACTAACAGCAAGAAAGTGATTAAGCTCATAGTTGCGGCTGTAAAATGTAATTGTGCTAAGGGGAAAAAATACCAATTGCGATTGTTCATTTTTCTTTTTGTAATGTTTCTGACTGTGACTCAGCTAGAAACTGAATTCCTTTGCTGTGGACGTGGAAAGTGGATTAGCTACAGCTGAATAAATCCATGCTAGGTTGCACTCTTGTCAGTTAAGAGCAGGAAGATGAGGCTATAGGGGGCACATGATCACCAAATCTGGCCAGTTGAATACTGGAGAAACGTTGCCTGGTCTGACACATCTCGAGGGTCAGAAACCATAAACCATGCTGGCTGCTGGCAGCGGTGTAATGTTGTGAGAAAGGTTTTCCTGGGAAACATTAGGCCCCTTCATACATATTGTGCATCACTTGAATGCTACAGCATGCTTGAGCGTTGTTGCTGGTGGCGTGGATCCCTTTATGGCCACAGTCTACCCTTTTTCAAATTGATACTTCTAGCAGGATAATCGACCATGTCACACAGCGCACACCATCTCAAATGCTTACACAAACATCACAGTGACTTTAGTTTACTCTAGTACAAGAGCTTAAAGTGACTGTTAAGGGGCTGAAATAACCATAATGGCGATGTATCCACTACACATCCACCAAATATATATTCAAAGTAATGTCAATAGCTGTAATAACACACATTTCAAGTCCAACATAAATTCTGAGTTGGAAAAAAGTTGTAGGGGCGTGGCCTGGACCAACCCTCAACTCCCCCCAAACCATAGCACCCACAAACAAACAAATACATCATGGCTACATACATACTGTATATTGTGAAACTAACAGCAACAGGAATTCGAAACCCAGGACATTTTTGCTGTTAGGCACTGCACCCACCGTGCTGCCACAAAGCTCTACCTCTACCTTAAAAAAATCAGTATATACAAATCCCATGGAACTATGGGAGGAGATATGCAATGAGACTAAAACATTTATTGGCCATTAGGCCAATGAATTGTTGATGTCATGAAGGACCCTAACCCAATAGTCTGGTAATAAATTGTCCAAACTGTCCAAACTTTTATTAAGTAAATCAAACCATTCATCCTTTGAGTGGCCACTGAGTGTACAATGGACCTTTAAGATGCCACTCAAATATGAATCGATCTGTCTGTTTGAGTCCATTGAGATCTGCTCATCCAGCGGGTGATATCCTGTCACCCAAATGAACTGGGGCAGTGCAATGATTCTTTTCATGTGCATTGACCTGTAACAGTAACACATACATTTGAGACTTGCTGTGTCCACAATAAACGACGCAAATGCACATTGTGTGTTCATGAAACAGATCATAGTCAAACCTAATAAGCAAAAGTCTAGAGAAAAAAGTGTGACTCTGGAATCCTTTTTCTTAACTATAAAAACAAGACTATCTTTCCAAATCCTGCCAAAGTTCTTGGAGTGTCTTCCTCAGTGGCATTTCTCCACCTGGGGGCGAGCTTCATCAGTTAGCCTGTTTCTCACTTCTTATCTCACTGTCTGGGGGGAGCATTTATCTTTGATCTGTCGTGAGTTTCATTTCATTGACTGTTTTTCATGTTGTCCTAGACCAAATATACACACACAGCCAGTCACTATTGATATACCCGCATACGCACACAGCTAGTCACTATTGATATACCCACATACACACACAGCTAGTCACTATTGATATACCCGCATACGCACACAGCTAGTCACTATTGATATACCTGCATACGCACACAGCTAGTCACTATTGACATACCCACATATGCACACAGTTAGTCACTATTGATATACCCACATACACACACAGCTAGTCACTATTGATATACCCGCATAGGCACACAGCCAACAACTGAGCGTCTATCGAGCTACTGCAACTCACCAGATACGAGCATTAGCACTGACCTTGACCCTGTGCCACTGACCTCGGCCTGACATGGGGACACTGGTCTATGGGGGAAGGGACCTGGGAAATGTAGTACTTATGTCATTCATAGCAATGGCAAGGAACAGAAATGCACTGTTTAGCCAAGGGAAATAATTACAGTCATAATCAGTGTAATTCACTGTAATGGTCCAATACGATTTCACAGCGTGGCTCGAAGCACTCACAGCAGATGAATGCAGCTTGTGACTGTTTGCTGAGAATGTTTTAGCATCGAATCGATAATGTCACTGGAAACGCACCGCTTCAAACATTGATTGCAATTATTTGTGATTACAAAGGAATATAGTTTCAGAAAACCTTTTTCAAAAGATTAGGAAATGGAATGCAAATAAAGAATTGGTTTCCTCGTTCTTATGATGTGCGATATCCCAGTGACCTTAAATGATTTCATCAAAACATGAACACAACATTCAGTATAAATAGCTATTTTTTATGGAAATTGGAGAATTCAGCCTTAATTGCATCCTCATTACCAGTAAAGCAAAAATATGCTTTAACCCCATATCATTACAATAACCTTCATTGAAATGAATATTATATGAATATAATGTTAATAAATATGCAGCAATATATTCAAATAAAATCTCAAAATATTGCTGCAACTCACAATATCTGGGCAAATAAAGAATGTATTGCTGCTTTCAACATTGTGCTATTTTTATTATTTTATGTTTTACAAAAAGGATATCAAACATAGATTTCCGTGTATTCCATGTCATCAAGGGGCGGCAGTAATAATAGCGTGTGGTATTTATAATAATTTTATAATTATCCACAAACATCCCACTGGATTCCCTTCAAACAATGAAAAAGAGAAGAGGAGGAGAAAGGTATGGAGTGGAGCGAGGGATGGAGGGAGAGAGAGGAAAGCAGAGAAAGAGACATGATTGTAGGAGGTTTAAGGTTACAGGATAATTTCCCTGTCTTTACCTGCCTGTTGCCAGCAGTGTGAGTCGCTGTGTTTTTCCACATGGAACAGTACGATCTGTTATACTGTAATGATCACCAGCCCTTCCCCGGCCAATGATTACCTGTAATTAGGCTTTCTCCTGGGCTATTACCCTAACTGACTGTTGTACTGCAGAGTGGCAGCGCACAGGGGGAACGCACTGGACCACTCTTACCGCCACTCTGTCCCAGCCATTCTTACCCAGCCACTCCGTGTCACTCTGCTCCAGCCATTCCGTGTCACTCTTACCCAGCCACTCCGTGCTGCTCTTATTGCCACTCTTACCCAGCCACTCCGTACCGCTCTGCTCCAGCCATTCCGTGTCACTCTTACCCAGCCACTCCGTGCTGCTCTTATTGCCACTCTTACCCAGCCACTCCGTGCCGCTCTGCTCCAGCCACCCTGTGCCGCTGTTATCGCCGCTCTTCCCCACCCACTCTGTGCTGCTCTTCCCCACCCACTCTGTGCTGCTCTGACCCAGCCACTCCATGCTGCAGCCACTCCATGCTGCTCTGTGCCGCTCTGCTCCAGCCACTCCATGCTGCTCTTACCCAGCCACTCCGTGTCGCTCTGCCCCAGTCATTCTGTGTCACTCTGCCCCAGTCACTCTGTGTCACTCTGCCCCAGTCACTCTGTGTCACTCTGCCCCAGTCACTCTGTGTCACTCTGTCACTCTGCCCCAGTCACTCCGTGTCACTCTGCCCCAGTCACTCTGCCCCAGTCACTCTGTGTCACTCTGCCCCAGTCACTCTGTGTCACTCTGTCACTCTGCCCCAGTCACTCTGCCCCAGTCACTCTGTGTCACTCTGCCCCAGTCACTCTGTGTCACTCTGCCCCAGTCACTCTGTGTCACTCTGCCCCAGTCACTCTGTGTCACTCTGCCCCAGTCACTCTGTGCCGCTCTTACCCACGCTCCCCCTCAGCCACTCAGCACCACTCAGAGTCTAAATTGCCAGGTCCCTTTCCATTTGAAGTCTCTGTTAGCTCACCTTCTATTTCAGAGATGGCGATGTACTTAAAGGTCAGCGCTGGATCAAGAGGTGCAGAAGAGGCCTTTTTACGCAAAGCACCGCAATGCTCTCGCTTTCCCGGCTGAACGGTCTTCTATTAAAAAATTGCCATTAATGTAATGTTCCATTTGTCTGGAAATGCAGTGATTTCAAAAGGGAATTTACATGGGGCAGCAGTACGTCTCTTACTTACATTCTAGCGCGGTTTATAAACCGTTTATATGCAGTTTTTTTTTTTCCTGTCATTAGAAATGGTAAATAAATCAAGCTGTGCTCTCGTAAGAGGAGAGAAGCACTATACATTAACTATTCATTATTATTTATTGCTGCCATTTTTGATTTTACAATTAGTCACAAGCCTGTTATTAGAATATTGACTCATAGTAAATGTGTTTAATATATAATGCAAAATGTCTTGTTTGTTATGGTCTATATTAAATGTGTACTGAACTTCACAGGTCATGGCATTGAATTTAATACAGAATCGGCTGCTTTCAGCATTGTTCTTATTGACAAATATGCAGTCCTGGCAGATCTGTACAGGTCAAATGTGGACATATTCACTTTAGAAACATATCTCTTTAATATCTGTTAAATTTGTAAAGGGATGTATATATATATAGGGATGTGCAGCAAATGATACATTTAACCATAAAAGCAAATATCAGAAGTCTGGTTCTTTGTCCTGCTCCTCATGTCATGATTGTTTTCTGTAGGTGTTGTCTATTAATGTCCAAGCCTGGCTCACTTGTGCAGTGTATTCCTCACTGAGTGTACATCTCGTCTCACCAAAAGGGAGAGAAAATTGGAAGTGACTGCAGGTTGCTGAAATCAGGAGTGAAAATATGACAGAATTATAAAACTGACAGGACTGAAAATGCAGGAAACCTTAAGATGGGAGTTTGGAGTGTATGGGAGCCTCCGGTGCCTTGGAATATGAAATAAATTTCTTTATTTGGTAGTTATTGGGATCGTTCTAAAGACTGTATGCATTTTACCTGTTAGAGTTACATGTTTTACTCTTTTTTAAGAAATCACTTTTGCAGTACGGTGTGAAAAGCACAATATAAAGTTTATTTATATATTTTTATTTTTTAAATGTAGTTGTTTGTCTCATACTCAAAATTCCTCATTAATATTACCAAATGCATTACTTGTCTGATGACAGGTCAGCTACTGAACGCCTTTCTCTCAAGATCCTCCATTACCTGAGGTATCCTGTTGCATTTGGACCTGAGACATCCTGTTACATTTAGACCGAAGACGTCCTGTTGCATTTAGACCAGAGCCGTCCTGTTCTGTCTAGACCTGAGACATCCTGTTCCATTTGGACCTGAGACCTCCTGCTTCATTTGGACCTGAGACCTCCTGCTCCATTTGGACCTGAGACATCCTGCTCCATTTGGACCTGAGACCTCCTGCTTCATTTGGACCTGAGACCTCCTGCTCCATTTGGACCTGAGACATCCTGTTCCATTTGGAGTGCTCACTCTTTATTTTGAGCCTGAGTGGTACTAGAGATGTAGGGTCTGCACAGTGTTCATCAGAGGTGTGACAGCAGTACCTTGGCTGGGTTAAAATTAGATTACTTAAGTACTTCCTGGAAAGGCCATCATGAAAAAAGGCTGTGGTTTATTTTTTTCCCCCTTTTTTTTTAACACTTGCTTGTTCTTTGGGATCTTGGCCAGTGCATTCATGTTGATGGATACGGGCTTAGCGTGTGCATTTCTCTCAGCCTCTTGCCAGTTTGGTGCTAATGGTACTGTTGGCATGGTTGATTTCCTGCTCGGAATGATTGAACGTGGTCGATGGCCAGCAATTGGTTGGTGGTCAAATTCAGTTTTTTCCTGTTTGTTCAGCTCCTCCACTATGCCTGTCAGACTGACCCCTTAACGTACAGTGCCGTGCAAAAATGTGGGCACCCCTGCTTTAAATGTCCGGTACAATTAATCTGTACGTGATTCAAAGCAAACATGGGACCTTTTTGCAAATTTTATAGCAAGCTTTTCTTTTCATTTAAATTTTTTACTGTTCATAAATTAGATTAAAAAGGAAGAAAAGGGCCCTGTTCAAAAGTTTGGGAACCTTTTGGATTATTCTTTTGAAAAACATTATTACTTAGGGGGTGGCACAGATGGTGCAGTGGGTAGCACTGCCGCCTCACAGCAAGGAGATCCGGGGCCTCTCTGTGTGGAGTTTGCATGTTCTCCCCGTGTTCGCGTCGGTTTCCTCCGGGTACTCCAGTTTCTGCCCACAGTCCAAAGACATGCAGGTTAGGCTGATTGGAGAGGCTAAATTGCCCATAGGTATGAGTGTGTGAGTGAACGGTGTGTATGCCCTGCGATGGACTGGCGACCTGTCCAGGGTGTATTCCTGCCT
The DNA here is from genome assembly GCF_963514075.1 of Conger conger. Classification (NCBI taxonomy): domain Eukaryota; kingdom Metazoa; phylum Chordata; class Actinopteri; order Anguilliformes; family Congridae; genus Conger; species Conger conger. Next base: position 8,624,321 of record NC_083777.1, read on the forward strand.
TTCACCCAATGTATGCTGGGATAGGCTCCAGCCCCCTGCGAACCCTGTTCAGGATAAGCGGGTTAAGATAATGGATGATTAATAAGGCCCAGACCCAGATCATTTACTTGTTAGGGTTTTTTAGAGAATATAATTCTGGGGCTGATCTTTTTATTCTGAAGTAACTCCATGCCTTCTAAAGTATCCAACTGCAGTGGCTATTCTGTCTGGTGTCAACAACCAAGGGTCCCTCTAATCAGTTGTCAGAATAAAGATGGTTTATTCTTCAAAAGGAGAAGGCTACAAAAACTTTCTCAACATTTCAAACTACCTGTTTCCACTGTCTGAAACATTATTGGAAAATGGAAGATAAATGGAACACTTGAAGTCAAGGCAAGGTCTGGAAGATTTTGGATAGAATGGCCTGAGAATAAATGAAGAACCCACACATTTCTGCAAAAGAGCTACAAAAATCATGTTTAACTTTGTACTATTCAGAAGTCAGGTTTGCTTCCGTTCACTTAGATATTAATTGTAAAAGGCTTCTTGACCAGGGGCGCCCACATTTTTGCACACTACTGCAGTCCACACACTGATTGTATGTGTGTGTGTGTGTGTGTGTGTGTGTGTACATACGTGTGTGGTGTCAAGACACGAGGGAAATGTCCTTCATGTGAACCGAACGTGAACCGCCGCAGACAGGGCTAAAGCAGCAACCGCTAATAATGCTGTCTGCACAACACTGCCATTTTCTGTCCTCTCAGGGTAGGGAATTCAATTACACTTTAGTATCGTGGGCGAAGAATGCGCCTTATGAATATATAATAACCTCGGCAGGATCAATAAATTTAGTGTGTTCATATAGAGGGGTAGGGCCGTTTCTGCTTCTGCCGATAGCAGAAATGTAATCATTAAGTCACGCTCAGATCTACCATTTTCATATTTTAGCACGTTTGACTTTATTAAGTATTTATAAATACAAATTCCCTGATAATGGGCCCCATTTTTTGTGATGGTGCCTTATGCTAAGATGGGGGAAAACATGGTTTTTATTCCTTAAAAAGGCAGGGAGTGTAAAAAAAAGTCTTATTTCAGGTACATTTTGAAGGTACACTCACTGAGCCTTATGGCTCATTCAGCTTGTCTGGTTACAATATTTGTTACTAGATGAAAAAAAAAAAAAAAATAATAATAATAATAATAATAATAATAATAATGCTTAAATGCTTGATCAAATGCTACATTGGTGTGATATTGCAGGTGGGAGTGATATTGGTGTGATATTGCAGGTGGAGTGATATTGGAGTGAAATTGCAGGCGGAGTGATATTGGAGTGATATTGCAGGTGGAATGATATTGGAGTGATATTGCAGGTGGGAGTGATATTGGAGTGATATTGCAGGTGGGAGTGATATTGGAGTGATATTGCAGGTGGAGTGATATTGGAGTGATATTGCAGGTGGGAGTGATATTGGTGTGATATTGCAGGTGGGAGTGATATTGGAGTGATATTGCAGGCGGAGTGATATTGGAGTGATATTGCAGGTGGAATGATATTGGAGTGATATTGCAGGTGGGAGTGATATTGGAGTGATATTGCAGGTGGGAGTGATATTGGAGTGATATTGCAGGTGGGAGTGATATTGGAGTGATATTGCAGGTCTGTTTATTTTGCGTTACAGATCAGGTGTAATTACGAAGAAAAAAAAAAAAACGGTTTTGTGTGACTACTCGCTTTGACATACAGAACAGGACACTGTATATGCCCTAAATAAAGGATGGTCAGCACTATTCCCGGTCCTGGTCCTCACCCCATATTCCCACAGCGGGTCTGTGTTTTACTGAGCTCACGGCTGATCATTAGGACGTCGAAGCGGGGAGGGAAAACGCCGGCTCCAGCGGTACCGGTGCAGAGGAAGGGGCAGCCGAGCCAGAGAGCGCGGTGGCGTTGATTCAGGCCGCGCGTTTGTTTAACTAATGCAATCCCCGGGCCGGCCGTGTTTGTCTAGCGAGCGCTTGCTCAGAACAGCAATGCATCACGGCCCGGTCTGCAGAAGCGGGGGCCCAATTCATCATCAGCCCTACCTTCTATTATTATTATTGATAGCTCTCGCCTTTAGCTTGTCTATTTATTAACAGATTTGTGACAGATGACGGCGTCCCGGCCCTGCGCCGGATGGCATTTTATTCGGCAGCCCTGCCAGGAGCGTTTCCGCACTCCGCCGCGGCATATTTATTGATCTTCATCCTCCCAATAAGCTGATGCGTGTCACATTTGACAACATTATGTGGAGGGGTCAGCGCAGTGGCGGTAATGAAACTGTTTTAAAAGATGGATGCTGTTTTCTACAACATTAACCTTGCAAATAGCTGTCAGAAACGTGTTTTCTCGCATGGGCGATTCGCGAATGCCTCGACGTCCCTTCCCCCCCTCAAACCCCCCCCTCGTTCCAGCTCTGTCATTGTTGACATTAACATTAAACCAAAAAAGCCCGAACCATTAAGGTCTAGTATTTATACGCCATGCTAAGTACGGGGCTCTGTGGCTGTAAAGTCAAAATGAAAATCTTATTAACTTCACTGCGCTGCAAGCACTCCGGGCGAAATCTGGAGCGGTTTTAAAATAGTCTCTGCCGGGTAAAATAAATTAGCTAAAGATGGTGCAGAAAGTGAAGGAGGAAACAGCGGGACAGCTGTCTCGAGCTCTCGAGTTTATAGGCAATAACCTCGTACGACTTTATTCTCACGTGTCCGTCTGAGGATGCTATAGTGTTACGGTCTCTGAAAGTCAGAACCGATAACAACCCACTACGGTTCATATGTACATCTCACGACACACAATTACTGCTCTGATAATAATGGCAGCAATTTCAATAATAACGGTGCTAGGATTTGTCTCATTGATTTGAATGCGTAGTTGCCCAGTTAAGAGTGATACATTCATAGGTTTCAACTGGGTATTGGAAGTGTTGCTGACGATGCAGTTTGTAGCAGGGGAACAGCTCCCGTTTTCAGAACTGGACTCGCTCAGGCTTTTGGGGTTCATTAAAAAAATGTTCCCTTCCTAATTTCATTCCCAGATTTGTGTCCGGCTCTGTAGCCTCCTCTTCCGGTTGGGAGAGCTCAGACCAGCACTCGCTTTCCTGCGATGTGGAGCTGCTTGTTTGTACTCTGCGGTCCACTGTAGTGCGCACACATTTAGGGCCCAATTTTCCTAAATGGGCTAAACCTTTTAGCCTATTCGACGCCAATAACATGACCAGTGATTGGTTGTGGTATTTGTTTTGCGCCAGTTGTTGGTTGTGCTAAAAGGTTTGGATTTGGATGCACACATGAACATGTAGGCAGACTGTCAATACCTGGCTGACCTGAGGTTGGTGCTAGTGAGTGGTGGCCAATAGACTTGCTTCCATCCCTCGGGTGGAATTACACCCATTTCCTGTCATCCACATTCGGCAATGATACAGTCTGCATTCTGTACCACGCTGAGCAATGATACAGTCTGCATTCTGTACCACGCTGAGCAATGATACAGTCTGCATTCTGTACCACGCTGAGCAATGATACAGTCTGCATTCAGTACCACGCTGAGCAATGATACAGTCTGCATTCAGTACCACGCTGAGCAATGATACAGTCTGCATTCTGTACCACGCTGAGCAATGATACAGTCTGCATTCTGTACCACGCTGAGCAATGATACAGTCTGCATTCTGTACCACGCTGAGCAATGACACAGTCTGCATTCAGTACCACGCTGAGCAATGATACAGTCTGCATTCTGTACCACGCTGAGCAATGATACAGTCTGCATTCAGTACCACGCTGAGCAATGATACAGTCTGCATTCTGTACCACGCTGAGCAATGATACAGTCTGCATTCTGTACCACGCTGAGCAATGATACAGTCTGCATTCAGTACCACGCTGAGCAATGATACAGTCTGCATTCTGTACCACGCTGAGCAATGATACAGTCTGCATTCAGTACCACGCTGAGCACTGATACAGTCTACATTCTGTACCACGCTGAGCAATGATACAGTCTGCATTCTGTACCACGCTGAGCAATGATACAGTCTGCATTCTGTACCACGCTGAGCAATGATACAGTCTGCATTCAGTACCACGCTGAGCAATGATACAGTCTGCATTCTGTACCACGCTGAGCAATGATACAGTCTACATTCTGTACCACGCTGAGCAATGATACAGTCTGCATTCTGTACCACGCTGAGCAATGATACAGTCTGCATTCAGTACCACGCTGAGCAATGATACAGTCTGCATTCAGTACCACGCTGAGCAATGATACAGTCTGCATTCAGTACCACGCTGAGCAATGATACAGTCTGCATTCAGTACCACGCTGAGCCCGTCCAGTAGTAGTACGAGACATCTAGAAGCCCTGGTTCGAGCCTTTCCGCTAATGCTAATATGTCACGCCGCGAATGCACGGTCACGCTCTTTACAGTAAGCTAACGATACACAAGCCAGCCTCTTGTTGAGCAGTATACACGTGTTGAGCAGTAATTAAGGGCGTTGGTCAATAGGAGAGGAGATGTCGCAGGGTCTCACTGTGTTTATTGAACCCAGGAGAGAAGCAAAGACTCATACCATCCATTTGGTTTGCCCTGCACTATACATCGCACGCCTCAATTATTCATAATATTGTTCCCGTCTGAATACGACAGGTTCTTTCAACCATAAGACTACCTGAGTCCACCAGTGGTTTCTTTCAAGAGATACTCCCAGGCTCTACCCTCAGGGTGAGATTTACCCCTGATCTTTGCTGTGTATCTGCCCCAGACGCTGGTGGGTGTAGTAAATGGTTAAGGGGAGGATACATGACCTGTTGGTAGCCCGACTGTGTTGTTTTTAACCGGGAGAAAGGGAGTCTTTACAAACGGCAGGCCTCGCTAATCACCGCTAGCGAAGTGTGAGGAGGATATACATAAATAAATGTGCGAGTGAAGAGGTTGAGCCCCCCCCCTCCGTGTTGGGAGAATAAAGCTGTGAAAAGCCCACTCCTGTTCTTCTCTTTTCTCTCTGCTGACTGATCACTAATGTACCCAGCTCAATAGCCCTGGCTTCACAGCGAGACACTGGCGCACAGGAGCACAATGAGATTGAAGGTGTGCACTTTCTATTCAATAATTGGCAAAGAAGCTTCATTTCACTGACTGATTTCCTGTCTTTTTACAGTTTTTAACAAGTGTGATGCTTTTAATAGAGGTTTGAGTACAGGCTATTCTCTGAATACCGCTCCCCACCCCCCCAGTTCAATTCTCCGACCTTATTTCTCTACCTTATTTTTTTTTCCCCGGCAGCATTAACCACATTTTTCTTTTTTTTCCCTCCTTTTTTTTAATATCTCAAAACTCCTACCTTTAATAATTTCTGGAACAGGCTCCAAACAGGCAGTCCATTTCCCCGTGTTCAATTACTGGTCATCAAACTTCAAAAAGGGAAGTAAGAGCAGGGGGTAAAAAAACGAGCATCTTTATCCAAAAAAATGGGAAAAAAATCACCTGAATGCTTCTGAGGCCTTTCAGCGGAAAGTAGTCATCCGCGAGACGGCCCTGGCTATCACAGAATGTTTGTAGCCCTTTATCTGCCCTGAGTTGCGGGGTACAGATGTATCACGGGCAGAGATGGAGAATAAAGGCCAGGGAAATGGGACTGAAAATTACTACATTTTCACAGAATGCTGCTTTTATTACCAAGCAAAATATATCAAAAGGTACTTCACACAGAGAAAAAAAGTATTTTAATAATACATTACTGCCCTTATAACTACTGTTAACCTTTGGATACAGTGCATTTTGGATGAATGCAGCTGTCAAGGAATGGTGTCACGGAAATGAAAAGATCCCATTTTTTATTTACAGTTGTACTTTGATGGTCTGGACACACTAAACCAGCCTCTGGATGTATGGCTGACTGTCAGCTCGCATGCAGTCTTCTGCACCATAAACAAAATGGCGCTGAAATGAACCAAGGACTCCAAAAACTGAAACTTTGGTTTTCTGTGGTTCAGCATTCAGTAGTGAGGGCTGGCATATGTACAAATATGTGATTTAATTAGCATGTTCTGTTTTATCGCTGCAAAACGGAAATGGCTACCAAATCATGAGATCAATGCAAATTGCCTTTTGCCTGTCTAAGAGAGACATCAACAAAACCCCTCCATTTTGGAATGATATGTGATGTTCAGGGAATTGATCACAAATACTGTCCTTGTTGACACTTCCAAATAAATTGCATGCATTACTACATATGCAGCAAATATATAAAAACACAGTATCTAAAAAGCAAAAAGTCAATTAAGGGACTGCCACAATAACATCTGTACTATTTTAACTACAGTGATCATTTTTAGCATGATGACCAATAGTCTGCTAATAGAGTAGATTTCTATTTTATCTTCATCTTGCTTTCTGTATTCTTATTTCACAGAAAATCTGAAAGGTTACCATGGTGCACTCCACGAAACACGTGTACAAAGAAAGCTATCGTACCGACAAGTGCATGCTAACCTTTCTCTGCTTATAATCTGCTTCCTACTCCAGCTCCTTACAAGAACAAATGTGATTATGTGCACTTACAAAGAACATAAACAATACGTGTATGGTGAGTTGAGATTGGCCTTAGACAGCATGGCAGATGTGTGTTGTGTGTATGTACATGTACACCCTTATTGCCACCCTTAAGAAAAAGGAAGAAAAAAGGCTGTGCTGTGAAGTAAACAACGCAGATAATAACCTGTATCTTATGTTCAAACATATTATTTGAATACGTCTTTCAATGTTTTGTATTAGGTAATCTCATTTTTTCTGAAAACCATAGGTGTCAGGATTACTACCGCCTCTAACAATTATCGTAAATAAAATCAAACAAAGTGAAATCGGCAAATTTTCTGTAAGCACCATGACCGATTCACTTTTAAATGAGACCACGATAAAATGCTACAAGTTTATATCACTGAATATGGCTAAAATGACATAATGTAAATGTTTGGGCTAATTAAATAATTGAGAGCAGAAGTTGGTCTGAAATCCACAAATGGATATGGCCCTCTTGCCTATCCCTGCACTCAAGTATAAAAATGAGGTAACACATGCAAAATCCCTTTGTCATCCATCAGCATGGGAAAAGCTGAAGACCTGTCAATTTAGAAAAGACATAGTAATTGGCCATCACACGTCTGGTAATGGGTTTAAAATAATACATAAATGGTTAAACATACCACTTTGCACTGTAAGGGCGAAAAATTGTTGCAATCTTGCCTGGAAGAAGACGAAAGAGCATGCTGTCCACACGGATGGTAAGAAAGATGGGTCACAGTTTAACAGTTGCAGCTAAAAACTACACAAAGTTTAACCATAGCTAATAATCATCTCACAATAAAATCTACCTGTTACAGCCTTGAGTTTCACTCAATAAACACTCAATAGCTATAGGGGGAAATGCACTGGCTGTATCCATTCCTGTATCTAGCTACGACATTCAACGGACACCAACATGGAAAATGCATGTAGCTCAGTGGCCCCATACCAATCCCCTTGAAAAACACGTAGTATTTGTGTCATTTCAAGGGCATTATCTAAAATGTGTCCGGAATTATCGCAGTTCAGCAGTTTCTGATAGTAGTTAGTGGTCACATAAACATTTTGCCCAAATTGAGTTCCGGGTTCCGGGTTGGCTTTTTTGATTTTTTTGTTATTTATTTATTTTTAAATCCTGTAGTTCACACGCATTTGCTATTTTCCTAACTTGTAGCTGTCTCTGACTTTCAACTTCATTGCCAGAACTAGCTACGGTTAGCTTCATTCTGCATCATTACGAAAAATAAGACTTGACATTGGACAACATACACAGGCATGTTTCCCAGCAGTCTTTGCATAGTATCAGAATAGAAGATAATGCTACTTTCAAAGATAGTAGGCGACTACAGACAATTTCCATAGAAGTGTTCGCAATATCTCTATTCTTTGGTTATATTTGATATGTTCTGAGGCTATGCAATTAAAAATAAAATTACATTTTGCAACCCTGAAGTGGATTGATGGCATATAATAGGCCTGGCCAGTCCATAGCTTGGCTATTTAATTCTTAGCTTTCTTGCACCCTGTTTGTGTTTGGTGGTGAAAGTCGGGAAGTTAAAGTGACTAGCCTACAATGATTGACATTTTTATTTAATTTTGGGGAGAAGGGGCTGCCAGCTAGCAGCAGAAGTGGGGGGGGAGCGGGGGGGGGCCCGTTCTGGAGACGTCCTTTTTAATAAAATTTGAAAACAGTGTAGGCATATATGTATCAAAGGCCATAAAGAGAAGACTACACCAGCATAACATCAGCGGATGCACCCCAAGACGCTCTTACAGGTAAACATCAAGAACAGAATGGCCAGCTTAGAGTGTGCTCGAAGTACATTAATGTTCTGTTCCACTAATTTTCAGTCAAATTTTGTCTGTTTACTGTGGCAAATCTTCCCTCCGCTATTCAACTTTCACGATAATCCCTTTTGAATGATTACATCATGTGTATGGTGGAATTAGTGTAATTATTTAACATTTCTATCTTTGGAGTCGAGTTTCTCGAAACCTGATTTTGGACGATATTACAGGAACCATTTATCTCAGTACATCGTCATCCTATCATCATGAAACTTTGCAAATCTTTACTCCATATCCGGGAGAATGCTTGTGCAATGGGTACAGCTCCACACATCTCATTGTTAGGTCTTGAAATTTCATTATTTTTCTTAATGGAAAAATCCGAAATTTCTACTGGGTCCAGGTGATCAAAATGGCTGAAAACAATCTCCGAACATATCTCATTTAGAATCTGAAAGAATTCTAACGATATCAGATTATAGACTGCTACAAAAATGTTTGATTTCCGCCATCTTGAATAAAGTTAGCAAATTAGCTCATTGACATATTTTGTCTATATTTAAGTCCATACCTCATGATAATTGAAGTATGTACCTCTGAAATGATCTGGAAGACCAAAGATGTGTTTGGAACATTAAAAACTGTAAGAATTCTGGAGCAAAGTTTGGAGTTATGGACGAGGCCAGTTTTAACCTGTACCAAAGTATTTGAAAGAGGGAAGTGTGGTGACAGGGACTGCTTATGATCCATAGCACCAATCCCACCCCCCTGGCTCACTTCTGAAATGTACAGGAGCATCTACTCAGATCTAACCAAATGCCTCAAATCATTGTCCAACACTTCGCATTTCAGCAGGCTAATCACCTCAAACAAAATGCTAAAGCTAACAAGGAATTTCTTGAATTGCAAAAGGTTCTTGGCTGGCCAAGTCAATCACCAGTCCTGAATCAAATTGAACACGTATTTGCTTATGAATATGCTAAATGCATAATGCCCCAGAAACAAACAGGAACTAACATGGCTCCAGTACAGGCCCGGCAGAGCATCACCAGGGGAGATACCCAGTGTCTGGCGATGTCTATGGGACGTCAGGCAGTCGTCAGAAGCAAAGGATTTACAATCAAGTACTAAATATGAGGACTTTATTTCAGACTATGTTCGGTTGTCCATTTACTTCTGCTCTCCTAAAATAGGGGGACAATGTATGAAAAGGGCTGTACTTCCTAAATGGATCACCCGATATGGCTGTGCGGTAAATACCCTCAAAATAAAACTGCCAGTCTTCACTTCAACCTCATATTCATTGTTTTCAAAGTTACTGTCAAATTCAACGGAGTGCAGAGCCCAAACAACAAAAATTGTGTTGCCGTCGAAATACTTAGAGACTGCACTGCATGCGTGGTAAAATATAATAATGGCGTAAATGGTTGAATACCTGGCCTCGTACAGGGAGACTGAGACAGTGAAGGCCTCTTATTCTCTTTGTCTAGTGTGCATTTATCATGAGGATGGAGGTGTAATGGGCAGAGCAGCCCCGGAATTGGATGGTTTTTCCTTTTTTTTTGGTGAGAACAAAGGTAGAAAAACAGGGTGCTGCACAGTACCTCGGCTGAAAGGAGACAAAGCCTTTGATCGAGCGTGCTTGAGATTCTGTGCGTACGTGCACTTCAACTGTATGTATGTAGGGTCGATCGCACTGTAACAGCGGCGCCCACTATCGAGCAGGGTTGCTGAAACTAAATCCTGTCCTTCGTTTTATTTTAAATGGTCAAATGTGTACATCTTTTCTTTCCCCCCCCCCATTCTTTGAATGGTTATAAATGGACGACGGGTTAAAGGGGAGAAACATACTTCGGGCAGCGATAATGGGGAGTTTACCCCCGAAAGATCCCGCTAATGGCTAACGGTAATTACGGTAGACTGGAGCTTTGTCATAGGGGTGATGAGAATCGGAGGTGGAATGAGCTGTGCTTGTGTCATTTTTGGAAAGCCTAGCGGAATAAAAACGAGAGATGCTACGAGTGCACTGTTTGCCTACAACGCCGCGGCTCAACAACAAATCGAACGGCTTAATGGGGGATCAGCAGGCCTTGGACCTGCCTGAGAGGAGAGAGGTCTGAGGGGGAAAACGCGCTTTAATCTCAGTCCGAGTTTGAGGGGCTTTCAGGGAAACCGGTCCGACATCGAGTCCAGTTAAGAAAGAACGCTTTGCATTATCATGAGTATACTACTTTGTTAAGCTAAATGAACATATATTTGAATGTAGGATAAACTAATGTAGTTTTCAAATGACCCGGGGGTATATCACGAAGCAGAATTACTGGGTAATGGATAAGTTCATAGAGTAAAGCCTGGACTGAAGTAAAAACGGCTGTTCCCGGTTTTTCTCTTTGAACTTATCCAGCTATCTTAGTATCCCTGCTTCGTTATATACCGCCTGGTTGAAGATTTAGTCACTGTGTGCTTTTGAGCACATTGCATGCCCTCACCTGGAGGAAGGGAATCTGTTGTGGAGAACAGATGTAAAAAGAACTCAGGTGACTGTAGGAGCAGCTGAACTTGGACGATACTAAGGGCGGTTGTTTTTAAAACTGAATAGTTGGTGTGTTACTGTTGTGTGTAGGATTTGTTTTGGTGTTTGGTGTCGCACACACACAGACACGTACACCTCTTTCCCTTTCAGTACAAGGCCCTTAAGCCTCACATCTTGGGGTCATACAGGTCATAATATTTGTCATGCTAATGTAGCAGGGTTAGCTCAGTAAGCACGGTGAAGTGCAGTGAAAGCGAAGGCTTGTAGCAGGTTACCCCGACAACGCTCTGATGACGTAACCCTCAAATTAAAAAAAGAACGTTGTTGCCCTTGGCTAGAGGCAAGTTTGTCTTTAGCTGACTGGTAACTCGTTCGTTCAACAAATATTTGGACGAGTGAGAGGCTGGGGTTCAAATCCCACCAATTTCTCACCCATTACACTAATATATTCTAGTACGAGTTGTTTCACAACCTCATCATAATGCTAACTCTCCAGTATGACTGAGGGGGGAAGGCTTGCAATTCTTTTCCTAAAAGATGAGAATGAATATTCAGTCAGGTGTAATGTATGATAGGGTGCAGCAGTGTGTTTTTCGGATAGGAGATGCCCCCCTTTTCTCCAGCATTATCCAGGGTGACTTCGCTCCGTTTGAGAGCCTCGCTGGTCCGACGCCAGGGGGGGGGGCCCACACGCTGCCCCCCCGTCCCCGGTTCATTCCGGCAGGGATCGGCTTACGTTGTTAGCGTGTAGCGGTGTGTCCTATTCTGACCTCCTCCTGGTTTTCCCCACCCTCCCGTCCCGACGGCTGGCCCCCGCTGACAGAAGCCCCATTGTCCCAGCTCACGCTCTCCTGCTCCTCCTGTCCGGCGTCCTCCTAGCCGTCGACCTTCGCCACGCTCCAAACATGACTCGTACTTTCAAAGGCCAGAAAAAAAAAAATTGCTGATGGATATCTGGAATCTTCCGATTGGCTCTTTTGAAGTGCGCCTATGGCTGAAAGGCTGGCTTTAATGGCAGGCTTCTGCTGAGTGACCTGGCGAAGCAGGGCCTCTCGATGATTATGAGTTCGTTCTGCTCGTGTTCGTTCAGAGAGGGGGAAAAACCTTGCAAATGAACTCGAGTCTGTGTGTTTATGGCGTGTTCTAACTAAGGGTAGTTTGTTTATTAACCTTTAGTTAGGTAGTTTGTCAAGTTAAATATATTTAGATGATCTAATTTAATTTAGTGTGTAGTTAGTTTATCCAATGAGGGGTACTGTAGTTATCCTTCATAGTTTGTGCCCCAGGGTTGCTTTGCTCTGTGCTATAAATAATAATTGAATGAATGTGTTCCCTGTAGCAGAAAATAGAAATTTGCACACCTCCTCTATTGTTAGCTTAGGCGGAAGAGCATGCTCACAAGTTGTCCAACAACTAAAACTAGATGTCCTGTACCTGTCTGCTCGCTGCTAAGTAGTTTTCTTTTTCACAACCTCCAGCTACAGAATGAAATTGGCGTCTGTTGACATCACTAAATTCACTGCTATCCTGGTAGTTCACAAATTGAATGAAAAGCAGTGTTTCAGTGATGCGTTTGTGGTTGAATAGAATTAATTAATTAAATGGAATTAAATTATTATTGGACCTCTTTAATTATCACAGTACAGATTGAATACAAGACCGTGTGGCCCATCCATGCTTTTGAACGGTGCCTTAAGATGTCGCCAAAACCCCTGTGATACATTTTGACTGGGAGTGCTTGGTCTTGATGTGTTTTCTGCTCTTTTTGAAAACAGGTTTTCTCTTCTGGTTTGTCAAATCCAATCTAAACTGAATTGCAAGTTAAAGCATTGATTGGTTGATTTTATGGCATAGTGCTTATTAACACTCAAACCAATACTGACGAGATATAAAATAAATAGTAATGCATTGTTGACGTATTATATTGTATGTTGACCCTGTGGGTATTGGAATTCAGGCCCAAATCTATGTTCAGGAAGCACATTTTAGCAGGTGACGAGAGGCAAATATATTTAACGTGAGAATTTAGGAATGGAAGGTTGTATGCAGAGAGGGGAAGTCTGATCTGAGAGGCAGTGCAGCCACAGGTTCTGTAGACCCATGAGATTCTTAACATCGAAAAATTCTGTCAGCATAGAAGCCAAAATAGTCCAGTCTGGTGCAACTTCTGGAAATGCATTAAGATGCCCCGACCAAGTAAGATACGATGTCAGTGGATGTTCTGTAACGTGGCACCAGGAAGTCCCATTACTGACCGGAGCAGAGGATCTGAGTACCTGGGGAGTGTATGACGGGTCAAACCTAGCTTCTCTTTCATCGGCCTAAAATCCCACCGACAATACAGTAAGCTCTCAAGAACCATCTCCACAGTTCCACCCACCGACTGATGCTCATCTTCTTCTATTGTGAACAACCAACAATACAAACATCCAGGTAAATAGAATGACTACTATAGCACATTTCCATATAAATTAAAATGAAAAAATATAATATGGGCATACAGCTGAACACAATGCAGCCTTTTTCAACTTGAAGCTTTGTCTCTGTTTTTTTAAGTGCTTGGTCTCAATCGTGTAAGATAATTTATGAAGAGAACACCAAATGGACCCAAATTCGGACCTTTTCTGGTGTGAGTGAAGTAAACAGATTCATCAGCGTTACCCACAGCTCTTTGTTTTTCTTCCTCCTCCTCATCCTCCTCATCAGAAAGAAAGGCTGAGAGGCCCTTGTTGCTGAATGCAAGCTCACAAGTACCCAGTCAGGCTGATTCCCCAAAGTTGTTTAACAGAAACTTGTTTTCACGAAGCGGTTTGTTCTTTTGAGATGGTGTCAATAATACCATCGTGTGAATAATGAAATTAAAATGAACAGCATGCATGAAGAAAACAGCTTTGATTAAATATCAAGTATGCGCCCATGCATGTGCAAATGGACACTTGTGAATCGTATGCACTCTGGAACAAACTCAGAGATGCTCATGCAAACACAGACTTGTGCATGCTTAAACACACTCTCAGGCACACACACAGTTAAAGGTAGACTGCTGAACTGTGCAGAAACATATTGTCCACCAGTACTAATTGGCATTCTACAAAACTCATTGGACAGACGTGTATCATTCTGCCAGATGACTACCCAAAACATACAGCAAATGTATAACCTCAGAGCTTATTAGGAAGGTGAACTTGTTTGACGTGACCCAGTCAGTCACCAGATTTAAACCATTACATATACATTAATGGCATTTGGCTGATGCTCTTATCCAGAGCGACGTACAGTTTATTAGACTAAGCAGGAGTCCTCCCCTGGTGCAACGCAGGGTTAAGGGCCTTGCTCAAGGGCCCAACAGCTGTGCAGATGTTATTGTGACTACACCGGGGATCGAACCACCGACCTTGCGTGTCCCAGTCACATACCTTAACCACTACGCTACAGACCGCGCTCTTGAATGTGCTTTTCACTTACTCAAAAGGAAACTGAACTGAACCCAGCAAATGCACAGCAACTGAGAGGCAGCCGTTAAAGTCACGGGGCTCATTCAAATTTTTCTGGATTATTTTTCTTTTACTTGCTCCTGACCTGGAAATGGACCGAGGTCCGCCATTCCTTTTATTTATTTATTTATTTATTTTCGGATTTTTTCCCTTTTTTCTCCCAATTTGGTAGCCAATTGTACCCCGTCTAATTCAATTAGAGCTAGTATTAGATACACCGCCCACACCCCGTCCCTTGGCGGCCCTACGAGAGTGACACGCCTTCTTCAAGCCGTCTCACCACATGCTGGTAACCGTGATTCCAAGGCGCCCGAGGTGCTTTGTGTGCGGCGATCTACTAACCCTGCCAAGTCCCTCCCCCTGGAGCAGCGAGCCAATTATGCTGCTCCACGTGAGCCGGCCAAACTTGGCCTTTGGCAGGACCGAGAATCGAACCCCGGTCCCCGGTGTGCAACTGCAACGAACCCGAGGTATGCCATTCCAACATTCAATGTCTCTTCTACGAGCTAGAAGTAGAAGTTGGGAACTCCCAATCTTTCCTTTGAGCAAGAAAACATTTGTGGAAGAATTCCACGAGAAGCCTGACATATAAATGATCGACCTGTGCATACACCTCTCCCCATCTGCCACGTCTGTCACTGACCTGGCTTCAAACTGACGTGCAAAGAAGCAAGGACTGGAAAAATAAAGGATTGGAATGGGTCATCAATTGTAAGGGCTATGCAAGTAAATAATTACCTTTCTTAGTCAAAACATACTTTGTCTCAGTACCAGGCTGACTTAAAGTAGGGGGACTTCACTCATTGAATGGCTTTGTAATGTAGTTCGATATCTGAATTGAACAGACATTGTGAATTTTGCCTTTGTTTGATTTTCAGTACAAATGTCTACACACACACAATCAGATACAAATACAAATTCAGATACACATGCAGAAACACACGCATACACACACCCATACATAAATGCACAAACAAACAGTTTATTTTGATCAAACCACTAATCTACTCGGCCCCTGCACTAGAGACTATTTATCCCCATAATAATTGCTGCAGCACAGTAATTCAACAAACGATAAACAAATGAACATTGCCAGTGTAGCTGCTACTGTCTCTCTCTGTCTAATAAGAGCAAAGTGTCTAAAGCAGTAAATTGCCATTGGTAATCATTCAGCGAATCCAGAGCTAGGGGACAGAGGCAGGAGGCTCTTATTTATCAGTGTCCTAAGAGCTCTCTAATGGCCCTGTCTGTAAACACACAGGCCTAGTCTAACTGGGGCTGTGTTTACACTCACGATGAGTCATGCCATCACCTTATTCCCATAACCCAACTAAGCCAGTTACAAGCAATAAGATGGCATGATATTGAACGGAATAGTGAGTCATGACCTACCCAGAAATACTTATACAGTATACGTATACATACGTATTCATTTTTTCATGGAATCTTGGTTCATAATTCCCTCTTATCTTATCAAGGTGATCCCCATATTGTGTTTTTGAAGTGAATGTGAGACATGCCGTTGGCTTTTGCTTATGAAAGGCATGAATATGATTTTTGGACAAGAGGATGAATCACAACATCCTTTAAAACTTTGTTTTTGATGCTTGTTTACACCGTTTGTCTTGTTATAACACGTAATTAAAAAATATTAGCTTATTTTAAGTTACTCGCTTGACAAGTGAAAATTCTTTCTATTTTGGCAACTGTTGAAATGAGGCAAACTGGCTTACCTTATCATTATTAAGATTAAAATACCTGTTGAGACTGACTTACTTTTTGGTTTTTGCTCTCCGAGTCAAATCCTTTGCTCCTCTTGGTTGTTCAGACAAAATCTAATTTGATTGTATCGTACTCTTTCGGTATGGCTTGTGTGTGATCCGTTTGTTTTTTTTTTACTGATGAAGCTTATAGACTCTCAGACATGGTACGTATTGTTTCTATTGTTAGAAATACCAAACATTCATAAAATCATGTCATATTCCAGAGTTTCTGGGTTTAATCTTGAAAAGTGAGCAAGCTTAAGACAATCACTAAGCCCCAAACATGTTAAATAATTAATCATGTAATATAAATTTCCTCATCAGAAGACACAGCTGAGAGGCAGTGAGCAAAGCCTGCAGAAAGTTCAGTAGCCCGGAGGCCCTGCTGTGTTTACAGGGAGCGTACGGCTGGCAAAGCCATCAAACTTCATTGATGACAGATGCCCCCCCAGCCAAATTCAAATCAAACTTACACGAGAAATACATTTAAGAAAACATAATTTCATTTCGGGGAGAAAACTACCATTTGACGAGATCACATCAGGACACAAAAAGCATTTTTTCTTCAGCTCAAGGCTCTGATATTGTGATTGGCCGTAACTTGGTTTAGAGCTGATCCCAGCTCTGGCAAATGGAGCTGTAACGCATTAATGCTGTCTCTTCAGAAAGGCCATTGTGATCGACATCAGAACACAAGCCTGAGATCTAAAAAAAGCGGCACTCTGAGAAGACATGAGGGCTTATATTCCCACAAACCCAGTGTGGCGTTTCCAAGGAAATATTTGCAAGCGCGCACAATAACTCTTGATAGACTCCTGTAAACCATCGTTCCTCTCAGCTCAGAGACCCAGTAAACATGTTCATTAGCACGTCAAACACGGAGCAGTATGTGACAGAGATGTATTGGTAGTTCAATCACTGCTAGTTCAGTGTTTTTGCATGCACCAAAAATGAAACTCATTAAATACTGCAGGAAATATTCATCATGGTTAAAAACCACTCCAGACACTTCTTGGGTGTGAATTGGAACACTGAAGCCAGTTTGTGTCCAACGGGAAAACAGGCTCGGCAGGGCCACGGTTGGTGACCCCTGACCCCTGACCCCCTGACCCCTTGGTGTGGACACACCGGTTTCAGCACGTAGTTGGACCACAGCAGTGCAATGCAGGCAGACATCATCTCCAGCAAGAATCTTTTGAAATGTCCTTTAAAACAGTGGTCATCACTCCTGGTTGTGGAGAACCGCAGGGCGTGCTGGTTTTTGTTGTTACTCGGCACTCGGTTAAAGCAGTTAATGACACGGTTACAGTTCACCTGGTTCCTTGGGTCTGAATCGGTTGCTGATATTAAGTCGGAAACAAAAACCAGCACACCCTGCGGCTCTCCAGCACCAGCAGTGTGGACCACAGCCTTAAAATATTTACTTTTAATTGGGGAACGCGTGGCAATGGTAAATGGAAAAAAAAAAAAAAAAACGCAAAAATAAATAAATCTGTTGATCTCCCAGCATCTGTTGCCTGGGTAGCGGGAGTAACATTAGTGGCAGAATCCGCCAAACATTAGGCAATCCCAGAAGAACTTCCAGATGGATCTTATTCTAATAGCGTCATTATGCAGTAGATTAAGAGGCGGGGTAATTGGAGGTGTAAAATTGAAACGCGTGGAGAGGCTTAGTTGGCTGGCCCGTGTGGGGAGCGGGAGCCTTGTAACTGCTGTAAGTGTTAATCATATATTTATAAAATAGTAATGGGGAGAATGAATAGTACAGTAGGATGGCAGTACACATCCCTATCAATAATTTTTAATATTCCAGCTGGGGAGATAGTAAGACAGGAACAAAGTGGTTTTCTTTGTGCAGGCTGTACGGAGGTCTTCCGTGGCAAGCGCGCGTTCCCATCCTCTCGCTGCTGCTTCTGAGAGAGACGGAGAGAGAGACGGAGAGAGAGATAGAGAGAGAGATGGGGAGAGGGATGGAGAGAGAGATGAAGAGAGAGATGAAGAGAGAGATGGAGACTAAAAATGTGCTGGCTTTCTCCCTTTGTGTGTTGTATCTCTACATTGTGAATCTTCCCTTTATGGAAAGGCCTCAATCTATATCTCAGTTGTTTCTCAGTTCTTCACACACATGCCAAACTACCTGCAAAACCAATGATAGCACAGGCACATTGTTTTGCATATATCATATTTTATTATGTAGTGTGTGTGTGTGTGTGTTGGGGGAGAGGGGGGTGGTGGTATCTGTCAGTGGATTCACAAGGATCACCCAGGTCCTGACTCTGACTCTGACCTTTGGCCTGCGTCTGGCCCTCTGCAGCCTAGCGTGGCCATTTTACGTTCCCCGGCACAAGCTGTTGTGTTTGAGCCAGATGCGCTGTACCTTTGCTTCAGCATGGACCTGATCAATTCTGCCGGCATGGCATGGTGGTATGCATTTCAGTGAGCGACAGCTAACCAACAGCAGGAGTTCATCTGTCACTCAACAAAATTACGGCTGGATAGATGTCACGCCATGATGCTACTCTCAAGTAGCGTACGGTACATTGCACTACACAGAAATGTTTTCATCCGCTTACATAACCTTGTCTTCCTGTTCTCTTCTAGCCCGTGTGACTGTCATGTAGCGTGACATTTTCAGTGTGTTTCAGTGTTTATAAAGATATTACAGGCGTCTAATAAAATGGCAGTTATGTGTGAGATTAGTCCTCTTCTCTCGCACTCAGGAGAGGGACGTGAGAGGATCGGGGCTTGGCGCCGCAACAATTAAGAGGGAAACTCGTCATTATCAAAACAACCCGTGATCCTGTTTAACCTGACTGTCAGCATGTGCCAACCCACCACTGTAATTGAACACCTCTTCTGATAATAATTATTGGTGTCCTTTCACTGTGTAAAATATAATGGCTCTGTCTAGTCACGGCTTTGCGTTAAGCCTGGTTTAAAAGGTAGAGGAAAAAGGGGAGGGAGTTTGGGAGAGAGAGAGGGTGAGACTGGAAGAGAGGGAGGGAGGGAGAGAGGGAGAGAGAGAGAGATGGGGGGGCTAGGTTGTTCTCACAATAAATGGATTTTCTATGTTTACAATTTGCTTCTTGCACCTGCAGCTGGCTTCTCTATCCTGTGGATTTAACTTTAATATCTCTCCTTCTTTCATCTGTAAAATGAGTCTCTAATAACCTGATCACTCTTGGAATATTGCTTTTCCTCTTTACCAACCTCAACAACAGGGAAATAGGTTCATTGATGTGATTTGGCCACCCAGGTAATTAGAGTGCG
The DNA here is from genome assembly GCF_963514075.1 of Conger conger. Classification (NCBI taxonomy): domain Eukaryota; kingdom Metazoa; phylum Chordata; class Actinopteri; order Anguilliformes; family Congridae; genus Conger; species Conger conger. The sequence continues at coordinate 8,643,756 of NC_083777.1, forward strand.
GCTGTTTCAAAGGCACATTTAATGGTGTTACTTCCTTTTTTTGCATCGGATGGGGGAAGGGGGGCATTACAGTCTATAACAATGCCCATTTATAGTTGTATTTTCTTCATTTCAGACATGGTCAATTTGTGAATGATTGGCTGCCTTCTTTCATGTCCAGTGTCGGACCTTTTAGTTGAGCCCAGTGTCCCTGCCCTGGTGCATTGTGGGGGTCATTCCACACAGCCAATGGGCCGTTTATTGCCTCCCAAAACATCAAAAGCTGGACGAGCACCTGGGGAAATGGCATTGTGCAGCGGTCCTGCCCGTCTCTGTGCGTGTAATTGTTGGTGATTATTTCCATAGTGAAAAGGTGGCGAGTCACAGGGCTGATACAATGGGATGGGCATCGGCCGGGACTCTTCAGACGTTTCGTAAAGAAGGTGTGTGAGAACCAGCGTCTCAACCAGCCCCGTCCGCTCACACACACACACACACGTACAGACACACACACATACACATACGTGCACACACAGGCACGCACAGCACACCTACACACAGACACAGACTCGCGCACACACACACACACACACACACACACACACACATGCACATACTGTCTCACTTGCACACACACACACGTACGTGCACACACATGCACGCACAGCACACAGACACAGACTCGCACACACACACACACACACACACACACACTTTCTCACATGCACACACACACATACGTGCACACACATGCACACACAACATACATACACGCAGACACAGACACACACACACACATGCAGACACACACACACTTTCTCTCTCACACACACACACAAACATCCCTCAGATCCTGTCACACCCACGCAGACAGATTTATTTTTTGCACTGGGAGCTTGGACTCTGCATTGCTATATGATCTCTTATACATCTTGACAATTACAGTAATGTTAACAAGTTGCGGCAAGCAGTGCGGTGTTCCTTACAATACCAGTAACACATGAAACCTTGTAGCAAATGAGGCTTCATTCATTTAAGCATGAACCAGACAATGGTGTCCTTGCTGCCAATAAACCACCCACTCAGGCTGATTGTCATAAGTAATATTTTGTGGAATATAATAGTTTCATCAGATAACCACAACCCTGAGGTGAAGAGCTGATTTCTTGCTAAAACCATAGCGGATCACTTTCAACAGTTATTAAGGTCTCTGCGTTGTCAGTTATTACCAGGCCTGTTCTGCCCCATGCAGCTGTGCTTGACAGATACCAGAGAGTTTGTTCAGACCACTGAGGTGTAAATATATATTTTTTAAATATACAGTATATATTTGACAGTCTTTGAATACTCACATGGTATACCGAGAGATACTTACAGTAAAAAAAGATACTTACACAGAAAAGAGGATCATTTACAGTCAACATGCACACGACATGCGCATATAAAAATATTTTAAAAATGCATGATATAATCTATTAAGTCCTTGCACACCTAAACATACCTAAATACCTTTTCACTCAAGTACGACATTTTAGCTTGCTTTAGGTTCCTTTTTGCTTGTGAAGTGAAATTGTCTTACCCCGTTGGAAAATAGTAAAATTTGTGGTTTTTGCAGTGATAGAGCAATTCTGTATCTCTGTATCAACTCTGTTTTAGTTGAATTACACATTTTACTGCGTGTGGAAGTAATCTCCTATGTACATTAAAGATATTAAACATTTCACCAGACGTGTTTCTTTCTCTGAAGAATCGTAGACATTCTCCTTCACTCTTCCACCATTTATCCATTGACACAAAATAATTTGGCTCTAGAATGTAGTCACTTCATTTAAAAAAACAGTGTTGACACGCTAAACAAAAACAACTTTTCTTTGCGGAGGACGTCGTCCTGGATGGGGGGAGGTAACGCTCCGGACGACAGGAGGCGACCTGGGGCTCGTTTGAAACTCTCACACGAAAAAATGCATTGGAGCTGTGAGGTTTTTTTTTGAGTGAATTCCAAATCAGATCTTTATTAATGGCGGGAGAGTGAGGGGGCATTTGGGAGAATGGCGGTGCGTTTCTATAGGTGTGGAAACGTGAGCCAACATTAATCACGGGCCCAGTGCAGGTGCCTGTGGGGGGTGAGGGGGGGGGGGGGGGGGCAGGGCAGTTCCTCCCATTACACGCCCCCCCCCCCCCCCCCCCCCCCCCACAGCGTCCCACGAAAGGTGGAAGCTTCTCAACGCAAGAAAACAACACTTTAGCCAGGGGGCCCGCCTTCAGCGTTCACGAGAATTGGATTCCTCGGAAAACACGTCGTTCCTCGGAAAGCAGGCCGTTGGCTTCCCGGGCCCGGCTGTCAGGAGCGCCCCCGTGATGTACGGCATGCGCCGGAGATCTGGGGCTCAAGGCCACCCGCTCTCCGGATGAGTGAGAGAGGTGAGGGCACCTTCGGAGGCCGAAACAGCCCCTAACCCCTCCGCTCTGCGTGCGTTTCTGAGGGTGGTCATGAGTTTGGCTCAGGTTTTCAAAAATTCATATTGAGGAAAAGACATGATATACTGTATTTTTGTATAAAACTTCACACATGTATTTAGTGCTCTATTAACAACATATTTATGACACTAGCTCGTCAAAAATGTCAGTTAGAACCTTATAATTCTCAGTTCACGATATGTGCTATCTTTACTGCGTCCCTTTGTCCCCATAGTTTTACCAAGGGCCAGTGCTGTACTGTATGTGCACTGTATGCTTTGTTAAATTTAAAAAGGAGACATTGACTTCATTTTTGTGCTTTATTTGTATGAGGAGAAAGCGGAGAGGGTAGGGATAGAGACGGCATCATGGCTCAAAGTGCTATGGCGTGGGATAGCTCCCTGTGGGTGGGATTAGCATACGGTTCGAGAGTTGCCCACTCTGCAGACTGCACCACACATTTCACCCACAATGCACTGCTCTTAAAAAAATGGGTTTTTTTTAAACTCAAAAGCAGAACTACAAACTGACTTTAACTCGATCGCATATAAAAATCTACACCGCAAGTGAATATGAAATAAATACTAATACTAAAGTTTCATGTTGATTGTGGCTCACCTTCTCCCCACAAAAAAATGAGACTTAATTTGTAAATCATGATAAAAAATTCCATTGTTGCTAGTGTGGCACGCTAATGTTTTTTTTTTCCTGACACAAAAATGTGAGAACTGGCACCTCAAAATAGGAATGTTTCCTCATTAATCAGTGTTTAGTGCTTTCCCCACATATCTCCTGTGGGTTTTAGTAATAAAAAAAACTCATAACTTTCATTATTTTCGGTTTTTGAATATTTGTGGTACTACATCTGACCACCAGTCATGAATATGCTAAATGGCACTGTGACCTGAGATCCCTGCCCCCCTTCCCCTCGAGGGAGCGAGGATACATGCCTCCTACAGTACGTAACACTGCTGTCACTGCAGACTCTTTTATGGAGAGCGTGGTGAACACCCTCACCCCTAACCCTCTGTGTGTTCTGCTGGTCTGTTGAACAGGAGCTGGGTTTGGAGGTGGTCCATGGTATTGCTCTGCCACGTTTGTCTGAACTGGCGTGTACCACACCCACCGCACCTTCCTTCCCCTCAATCCTGTATGACCGTGACCTGTGTTGTGTATGACTGCATGTAATGCTCTGTATGACTGTGAGCTGTGTTGTGTATGACTGCATGTCATGTTCTGTATGACTGTGAGCTGTGTTGTGTATGACTGTGACCTGTGTTGTGTATGACTGTGACCTGTGTTCTGTATGACTGTGAGCTGTGTTGTGTATGACTGCATGTCATGTTCTGTATGACTGTGAGCTGTGTTGTGTATGACTGTGACCTGTGTTGTGTATGACTGTGACCTGTGTTCTGTATGACTGTGAGCTGTGTTGTGTATGACTGCATGTCATGTTCTGTATGACTGTGAGCTGTGTTGTGTATGACTGCATGTCATGTTCTGTATGACTGTGAGCTGTGTTGTGTATGACTGCATGTCATGTTGTGTATGACTGTGAGCTGTGTTGTGTATGACTGCATGTCATGTTCTGTATGACTGTGAGTTGTGTTCTGAATGACTGTGAGCTGTGTTGTGTATGACCGTGAGCTGTGTTCTGTATGACTGTGAGCTGTGTTGTGTATGACTGTGAGCTGTGTTATGACTGCATGTCATGTTCTGTATGACCGTGAGCTGTGTTCTGTATGACCGTGAGCTGTGTTCTGTATGACTGTGAGCTGTGTTGTGTATGACTGTGAGCTGTGTTATGACTGCGTGTCATGTTCTGTATGACCGTGTGCTGCATTCGGTATGTCTGCTTACATAGAGGAGGAACCATCCCAGTGTCTGTTTGGGTGATGAACTTATATAACCATCCCCCCTGCTGTCATACCGCTTAGAATATTTAAGAGAATAACTTTATTTTTCCCATAGTTTGTTTCTCCTGAATACGGTGTTATTTAGTTGTTTGTTGTTGCGGTGGGGTTTGGGGTTTCCCCCGGCGGTCCCCTGGTCCCCTGCCCTCCCCCCGCTGCAGGGATCTGGGCAGCATCGGTGGAGCTGAGCGGTGATTACGGTGAAGACAAAGGCCCGGCTGTCTGCGGCGTGACAGCGGCCTCTCCATCAGCCGGAGCGGGGCTTTCCTCAGCGTCTGCGCGCGGAGCCCAGATAATCACGCCGCCAGCCACAGCCACAACAGGCCCGGCCCCAGCACAGCCACAGCCCCGGGAGGCGCTGATAAACCATGGCAGGAATGTGTGAAGGGGGGGGGGAGTTTCTCAATGGATGCCTCCCTGCTTCTCCTAGCTGTGTCACATATTTGGTGTCAGACGCAGGGTTTTTTTTTTTATTTTTTTTAATTTTTTTTTTAAATGCTGGATATGAGCCCATAGCACTGGAACTGGAGATGGTCTGCTCATCCACACACAGGCCTGGTGGTTCCTAACTCTCTAAGTTGGAGTTGAACCTTGCAGAATTTTGCATGTTAAGCCCAACTTCAGTTGACTGGCCCTCTTTTCAATAGTGAATTGGACACAGCAGATCTTTCTGTTGTGCTGGACCCACATGAGGTCGGGGACCAAAATGAAATAGAAGATAACTGAATGGAATTCCTGCTGGAATACAGGGTCACCCCATGTTCCAGTGGAAAACAACCTGTTCAGATAACTGCTATGGGGGGCCCTCAGGGGCCCAGGGGACCGGCACAGCTGTCTGACAAAGGACTGAGAGCTCACGTAACCACAGGCAGGCCCCCGGCCCCCTACACCCCAACCCCACCTGCCCCCCTCCTGCACAGCCCTCTGACTCTCTGTCCCCCTACACCTGCCCCCCTCCTGCACAGCCCTCTGACTTTCTGTCCCCCTACACCTGCTACCCCTCCTCCATCTCTCGCTCTCTCCCTCTCTCTCTCTCTCTCTCTCTCTCATTCTCCTCCTTTCTCTATTGGAATGTCTTTGTGACATCACCACTTTACAAAAGTAAGATATCTTCCCGCAAAAGAGAGAGAGAGAGAGAGATGGAAATAGATTGAATGTAAATCCTGATGACAGCCTTCTTGTACATGGAGAGGTTTGTGGATTTTTAAAACAATTTGGTTATAATTTAATATCTTACAAGGTAGACTGATTTTAATGTTTTGATTCTAGGTTTATACAGTTGTTCTGAAGTGCAAAACACAAAAAGAAAACAGAGGAATTTTGAAAGAAACTTGCAGCTTGTTTTCATATGTGTTTCTCCCTTTGTCCGTGACTACTGAAGGCTTGCAGCGCCCTTTCCATCAGACCATTAGAAACCTGACATCCCGCAGTAAGAACATACACAGTAGCCTCTGGGAGAAAATATCTGCAGTATTTCTTTACTATTTATTTTCTCTCCTTTCCTAGAAAAAAACCCCAAAAACCACTCATCACTTTCCCCCAGTTTATCGACTTACACGGAAATATGACCTGCTGAGGAACGTCAGATAACAGCCATCCGTCTTCTCTGGTTGACGTGGCGTTCCAGGCTCTCCCAGGTGAAGCCACGAGAGAGTGTTTGTGTAGGTGACGGGCCTGTCACTGAGGAGTAATGTCCTGCTCTGGAGGCTGAGGCGTCGTCTGCGTGTTCCCTGGTCCCCGTTCGGCGTCCGCGGCCCTTTCCCTGTTCACCCGCACGATGCGCTAATGTTAGCATGTGGTCCTTTCCCTGTTCACCCACACGATGCGCTAATGTTAGCATGTGGCCCTTTCCCTGTTCACCCGCACGATGCGCTAAGGTTAGCATGTGGCCCTTTCCCTGTTCACCCACACGATGCGCTAATGTTAGCATGTGGCCCTTTCCCTGTTCACCCGCACGATGCACTAATGTTAGCACGTGTCCCTTTCCCTGTTCACCCGCACGATGCGCTAATGTTAGCATGTGGCCCTTTCCCTGTTCACCCGCACGATATGCGCTAATGTTAGCATGTGTCCCTTTTCCTGCTGGCCCGTGCGATGCGCTAACATTAGCACGTGTCCCTTTCCCTGTTCACCCGCACGATTCGCTAACATTAGCACGTGTCCCTTTCCCTGCTGGCCCGTGCGATGCGCTAACGTTAGCACATGTCCCTTTCCCTGCTGGCCCGCGCGATGCGCTAACGTTAGCACGTGTCCCTTTCCCTGCTGGCCCGCGCGATGCGCTAACGTTAGCACGTGTCCCTTTCCCTGCTGGCCCGCGCGATGCGCTAACGTTAGCTAACGCGGCCTTTTCCGCCTGGAGCCGCGGGTGCTGGGTTTCACATGAACCCGAGTGGAGGGGGAACCCGTGTCTTTTGTTCCAGACAGCCCGGGACCTGCGCAACGTTCTCCCAGGCCATTCCCGGCTCTCCCTTCTCCTGGGATCTGTCAGCAGTTAACAATGAGGACCCCAGACTCTCCAGGCCAAAGCATGGCTCTCGCGCCCCAGAGCCAGTGTCACCCTCTTCACAGCACGAGTACCTCATCCAAACTGCCTGCCCTCCTCTTACCGTACAGCAGACTAGAAAGACCGTCAGAGCCGCCCGTGACAGTACACCACAGTGGGAGATGTCTCCCTTCAGTTTTCAGACAGAAGAAACAGGATATGTGTTCGCCTTAATTCCATTTCAATAAGGTTATTGAGTTGCCATTTTAAGGTTTAACGCGCACAATGATGTGCAAGGTATTCATAAAGATCTGGTATAAATTGAATGGAATTTTATTGACAAAAAAATATATATATTCTGAAAGGGAAGTTAGTTATTAGTACCCATGCATTTGGATAACTGCACTTATAGGCTTATAGGAGTCTACTCCTATAGTGTCTGATGAGCTTGTAGCATATACATTATACAGGGGATCTGAGACCATTCCCCTATGCAGAATCTCTTCAGATCCATTAGGATCTTTGGTCTTTGGTTGTGGACTCTCCTCTTCAGTTCACTCCATAGGTTTTCATTGGCGTTTCGGTCAGGGATTGCCATTACATTATATTAGATTACATGGTCAATTAGCTATCATAGTTTTGCGTTATTTTACGGTTTGTCTTATCAGGGGTTATAGACATGGATTGAAGTAACATTATGAATATGAATAGCAATGCTGACTACTCAATAACTACATTTGTGTGTATGTACCCTCCTCACATCATCACTGCAGGCCATGTGCTAGCTCCACAGATTACTGTGTGTGCGCGCATACGTGTGTGCACGTGTGCTGACGTGTGTGCTTGATTGTGTACTTGTGTGTGTGCATATATGTGCATGTGTGTGTGTCTGCATGCATGTATATGTATGCATGCATATGTGTGTATGCATATGTGAATGTGTGCGTGTGTGTGTGTGCGTATGCCTGTGTGGGCGTGTGTGCTTGCGTTTGTGTGTGTATGCATAAGGGAACACATTTTTGTGAGTATGCATACAGTATATGAATGCGTGTGTGTGTGTGTGTTTGTGTGTGTGTGTGTGTGTGTGTGTGTGTGTGTGTGCGTGTGTGTGTGTGTGTGTGTGTGTGTGTGTGTGTGTGTGTGTGTGTGTGTGTGTGCGTGTGTGTGTCTGTGTGAAGATCCTCAGTAAGCAGGCGTGCTGGGATCAGGCAGTGACTCTTGTCTGACTCTCACTCCTGATGCGTCTGGAGCTTGTCACTGTCTCATTAGACCGCAGGCCCACCCTCCGAGCCACATAAGTGCTGTTAGTGTCTTGCTGAGGGATGTGAGCGCTCGGTGCGGTTTGGGGAAAGCCCCCCGGCCCCCTCCCCCTGTCACCACAGCCGCTGCTGTCCCGCTGGAGTGACGCTTCTGCACGTGTGCAGACAGCGCCATGAAACTGGAGCTGGCAGCTCTGGGTGGGCTCTGGATGGGCGTGTGAATGGGTGTGTGTGTGTGTGTGTGTGTGTGTGTGTGCGAGTATATATGTGTGTGTGCATGTGTGCATGCGTGTGTGTGTGCATATGTGTCTGTGTGTGTGTGCGGATGTGTGTGTGTGTGTGTGCATGCAGGTGTGAGTGTGTGTGAGTATGCATGTATGTATGTGTGTGCATGTGCTTGTGTGTGTGTGTGTCTGCGTGTATGTGTGTGCGTTTGCGAGTGAGTGTATGTGTGTGCGTTTGCGAGTGAGTGTATGTGTGTGCGTTTGCGAGTGCGTGAGTGTGTGTGTACATGTGTGAAAGCTTCTGCGGGGAACAGCTCCATTAGGAGAAGTGTGGAGATGTACGTTGGCCCCAATGCTGTAAGCGTGCTTTGCAACAGCCCCATTATGTGCTAAATCTGCTATTTGGTGACATGGACGGTTCATCTTAGTCACCAGATTGCCAAAGCTAAGACCTCAATCACTAGCCAACTTTAAAATAGCTCTGCCTGCTGTCTGGCATGGCTAACAGCAAACCATTACAGCTCCCGCAATTACCATTTATATCTGTCCACAATGTCCCTATTTCATTTTAATCTGTTTAAGTGCATTTTGTGCGAGAGGTTAAAATATGAATCCCCTTGTCTTGAATGAGGCTGCTTTTCTGGCTGACTTGAGAGCACAATTTACAGCAGATTTAATTTGGTCTTCACAAACATTCCTAATGACATTACCCCGGTGCATATATGGACTCTCTTATTCCATTAAATCCTAAATCGGGTTTAAAGACCATATTGATGCTGGATGTTATTATGGGTGATTATCAAAGCAGACAATGGGACAAAGTGTTTACTAACTGGTTTATCTATAATTCCACATAACTACGACAGATGGTAATGCTGCGAATTATAAATGGACGTTTTCAGTGCTGAAGCACACGCAGCCCCCTTTTGCTACGTGCAAACCAGCATCTGTAAATAGAGGCATTTACAAGAACTGTCGAGCTTTAATTGAAATATGTCTCTTTTGACAATTTTTGCTATGGTGCTTGTTTGCTAATATTTATGCAATGTAGCTATTGGCTCGTATTGTGGTTTGAACCTGCTTTGAAAATGTTTGTGATTTTATAACTTGACAGTGATAAATGGAAGCAGCTTCATTCTCACTCTCCCATCCCTCTGTCTCTCTCCCTCTCTTTCTCAGTTTCTCTATGTCTCTCTCTCTCTCTCTCTCTCCCTCTCTTTCTCTCTCTCTCTCTTTCTCTCTCTCTCTCTCTCTCTCTCTCTCTCTCTCTCTCTCTCATTAATATTATAACCCTGAAAACCCCCTGAAACATTAGTTTTCTGCTGAGAGAAAGCAGTGCGCCATCACCGCCTGCTTCTATTGTCTTTATTAAATGACTGCATGTTTTGTAGTGATTCTGCATCACCAAACACAGTATCAGAGGCAGTGAGGAGGTCTGTATGGGGCGTGTGGGTCTGGCAGTGAGGAGGTCTGTATGGGGGGCGTGTGGGGCTGGCAGTGAGGAGGTCTGTATGGGGGGCGTGTGGGGCTGGCAGTGAGGAGGTCTGTATGGGGGGCGTGTGGGGCTGGCAGTGAGGAGGTCTGTATGGGGGGCGTGTGGGGCTGGCAGTGAGGAGGTCTGTATGGGCATGTGGGGCTGGCAGTGAGGAGGTCTGTATGGGCGTGTGGAGGTCTGTATGGGGATGTGGGGCTAGCAGTGAGGAGGTCTGTATGGGCGTGTGGGGCTGGCAGTGAGGAGGTCTGTATGGGCGTGTGGGGCTGCCCATGCTCCTGCCATCCTGGGTCCCAGTAGTGAAAGCTGGGAAGGAGGATAGAGATGGTGGAGTAATTATCTTTAAAATTAAACAGTGCAGTGCCTGCATAGCATCTCTGTAAAGTGATTTTTAAAAAAAATCTTTAAATCCCGCATCACCAGAACAATTATACGAAGGCCCACATTTCAGGGACTAAAATATGCATTATTAAACAGAATGGTTTATTATTTGGGTTAAAATATCAGATCTGAATACCATTTCATTGATGATGATGTGCGATATATTGGTATTTAGACAGTTTTTCTGGGCGCAGATTACAAAAATCCTTCCAGATAAAAAGCCATTTCACTCCTTGTTCATCATTCACGCACTGATCAACCGTGTGCGTGTGTGCGCGCGCGTGGGTGTGTGTGTTTAATGACTTTGTGTACAGTATTCCTAATCCCTGCTTTTTGTGGCGCTGGATAAGTGCACTATAATTACGAGCCTCTGTTTGACTCGGCCGTGCTCGCCCAATTAAAAGAAAGGGACAAAGACCTCTTGTTTGAATTACACAAAGCTTCAGCCTGATGATTTGCAAATTGCCTGCCCATATTTCTGCGCTGTTCTTCCCCGAGACCCCTAAATGTGTAAGTGCCCCTCGGAGCCGAGAGAGTATGGAGGGGCCACGGGGCCGACGGCAGCGCCGCCACATATGCTAATACGTTCATTCACTCCACTTCTCCTTTTATTCCCCCCAATTAAAGCAAACGCCACTGAAACTGTAATTAAGCCTTGCCGAGGCGGGAGAGGCCTGCTGTTTTTAATGAAACCGTATTGATTTTTCTTTTTTTTTATTTCAATCGGTTGCCCGTAACATCCTTCAGGGATGGGAGGCGAAACAAAATGGATGCTTTGAAATGCGTCTCCCGCACGCGCTTGGCATTGTGCGCCTTCCCCCCGCCTAATTAAAATCCCGGCAAACGAAAACAGGGATGACGGCGCGAGGTGAATACGGAGAGGGGGAGAGGCGGAGAGGCACCTTGTGTTCTCCAGACTTCTCCAGAACCTGTGTGGCTACCTGCTTCCTGGGATAGCCCACAAAGGCACATGCCGGTGTATAATAAAATAGCACAAATACACAAGGGCAGATATACACATTTAAATCAGTGTTCTGTATCTGCAAGGGAGAAGATTAGCCTACCTGCTTACCTGGTTCAGCATTAGCCTACCTGCTTACCTGAGGCTGCATTAGCCTACCTGCTTACCTGATTCAGCATTAGCCTACCTGCTTACCTGGGGCAGCATTAGCCTACCTGCTTATCTGATTCAGCATTAGCCTACATGCTTACCTGAGGCTGAATTAGCCTACCTGCTTACCTGATTCAGCATTAGCCTACCTGCTTACCTGGGCCAGCATTAGCCTACATGCTTACCTGGGCCAGCATTAGCCTACATGCTTACCTGAGGCTGAATTAGCCTACCTGCTTACCTGGGGCTGTATTAGCCTACATGCTTACCTGATTCAACATTAGCCTACCTGCTTACCTGGGGAACATTAGGTTATTAGAGTTATGCTCCTGTTGATGCAGTTAATAGGTTCTCTGCTCTTAATGCTTCAGTCTAAGGTCCTAAAACGGTTGTTTGTGCAGGAACATTTTGTTCATTTAATTATTTACTTACCCATAATGCAATTAAACATCTGCGTATGCGTAAAGTTTTCAGTGATGTATTTATTTTTTCAACCACTGTCTGACTGTTACCATGTGACATTATCTCAAATTTAAATCACTTTTTTTTTGCAGGAATATTCTGCAGCGTCATGTTTGGAATGGATACATAAGTCAGTTCTGGGGGTTGTGCTTTCATTTAAAAGTTGGGCATAAAAGTGTCAGAGTTTCTTTCAGCACTCCGTAAAAATATCATCCAAACACTGAAATAGACTTTCTCTTCTAAATAGAGATGGTGTATTGGGAAATTGCTGCCTCGCTTTGGATGTATTTATCACATTAAAAACAAATTAAAACGGTGTTCTTACCCCCTCACTGAATACCCGGCGTGATTAATGCAGACAATCTTTGCCCAAATGGCTTTTACAAAAAGTCTTTGTGAAAGTAAAATCGTTCCTGGATGGCAACCTTTTCCCTCTTCTGTAAGACAAGTGCATTTCCGCAGAGCACCGTTGTCTGGCGTGGTGATAACGCATATGATTCTGCTCTCTGCGGTCCTTCCACCCTCTGCTTTGCATTTGCGCTACTCAAGTAATGCCTAATTACATATAGTTCACTTTCTCACCGGCTGCCCATATGTACTTAACAGCCAATTACAGCAAATCACTGGCCTTAGGGAGAACCATTTCCCAATTACAGAAATCTGAAAATTACAGTAATTTCACATAATTCCGCTAGCATAAAAGATGTTTTACCTTTCAAAAATTAAGTTATCGCATGTCGCAATTACTGCTGAACGATTTCTTTCAAAATTCTTTTGTGAGGATATTCTGTGGCTGATGTGTTCGGTGTGCAGAATTTGGTCAGACGGATGGCTTTTCCCCTTTTCAAAGAAAACCGCACTTAAACAACTGTGGAATGCACATCACATATACAGACGTGGGGGTGGAGTGCGCATTCTGGTGTTTATTGGAGGGCTATATGGCATGGTGTCTGTTTAGGAAAACATAAAAGGATTTTTGGCATTGGCATTGGATTTCAATGAGCTTGTGTGATTATACACTAAAATAAACAAATAGACATCTTACATTGATATATATCATGGTAAAGAACAAAATATAAAATTTGAGAAAATGTTCTTTTAAAAATAATAATTTTAATCATTTTAATTTTAACATTTTTGGTTTTGTAGTTTTTCCAGAAACATTCATTATCATACAGCTGATAACCTTAATGATTTTTTTTTTTATCATCAGTTTATCATCGCCGAGATCAATAGAGTGTGAAAAGTATAATGTGGGCTATTCAAACCCCTTTCAAAGGAAGTGTTCCACAGAAACAGCGTTAGCGCGCGAGTCTCTCACAATGCAACATAAAAATAGTCTGTTAGCGGTGGAGTCGGTCTTAAATGACTTTAGGTTTTTCTGAATACAGGGAAGAAACGATGCGTGAAGGCAGAAGCCACAAATAGGGCGAGCTTTATAGGGTGGGTTTTATCCAGTCAACCGATAAGTTAACAAGGCCGAGATTAAAAACACATTTCTCAATACGCATCCTGGCTGAACCAGTTAAATGTGAATTACGCTGAGATTGAAAGCACATTAGTCTAAATACTAAAGCTTCTTCACTGTGCTTTCAATTCATGAAATGTGCAATGAAACACAAAATTAGCCAAAGCAAATATCACCATCTAATGGATTAATAACAAAATTTGATAAAAGCTGTTATGAGGGCTAAACCACTACAAAGCAAGGAGACGTGAGCCAGAGAGAGGGAGGGGGAGAGAAAAAAAAAAACCTTATCAGAACCATCAACCCTAATGGTTTTCCACATAGGGGAAAAAGGTAATTTAAACAACTATATTGTGTCCTTATTGAAAATGTTTTGTCTCCCTGGCTCCTGAAAATGGCTCTAACCTCTTTCCTGAATAAAAGGACCCAGATAAAAGACCAGAGAAATATAAAAGCCCATGCCCGGAATCATCTCCGCCAAGCAGTTACACACAGGTAGAAAATGGTGCTCCCCTTTGTGTAATTAGATGAATTAAAAGCACAAAGTAGTTAATGTAACTGTTGTTCAGGTTCTAACCCCCCCCCCCCCCCCTACCACCACCACCGCCACCACCCACCAGTTTCCTTTCAAAATGGCCCTCTATTTCAGGCTGAGGGGGTGAGCCCTGGGCTCCAGCAATGTGGAGAAGAATGTCGGCAGTAAGTAAAATTAACAAGCTTAATCTGTACGGAATCTGCCGTGAGTCATGGGTGAACTGTGTCTCCAGCAACAAGAGGCTAATAATTCCTCTCCCCCCCCTTTTTTTATACGCCCAATAGATCTTACAATAAATTAACTGCATTTTAGTTTGTAGCTCGGGCTCCATTAATCAGCACAAAGAGACGTGTAGTCAAGTTACACTAGAAAGAACTCAACCGGCGAGTCTCAGATACGCAATTAGGGGCCATTAGCCTGGCTCTAATTGGCCCGGGGATGTTGATGTTTCAAGTACTGCTTTATTACGGGTGTTTCGTTTCGTTTCTTTGGAGCGTCTTCGGTGCGTGGCTGAGGGGGGGGGGGGGTTAGGCCAATGCGAGTGATAATGAGCTGAGGGGGGGGTCTGGCCAAATAGCAGCACCACTCTTCCTCTGAGGAAGAGGGGGAGGAGAAGGGGAGAGACGAGAGGGGAAAGCTCAGACTAGCGGAGGCGTCAGGTTTAATCGTGAGCAGACAGACGGACACGACAGGGTACCTGGCCCCGGCTCGCTCCCTGGATCTCTCCATCGCAAAGCCAACACCACACCACAACATTTCAACCGTTTGCTGCGATTTACATGTTTGGGCACCTTTAACTTCATTAACAAAATATTCTCTGTGTGAGAATTTCCTCTTTAAAAAATTAATTAAGTCAGTAAAACAGTGATTTTAACAGCGTTTCTTTTTCTCCCAAATGCCGTAAGATAATGACATAAAACAACTCCATACATTCCGGTAAACTCTGGCATGATGTGCCTGTCCACACTAATGAAGCGCTGGCGGGATGTGGCGGGAGGAGGAACCCCGGAACGCGCGGGCCTCATTACCACTGCCCGTCACGGGTGCGGCCCCGGGGCAGCGGGGCCCAGATTGGATGTGTCAGGCCAGCCCTGCGGGGCCCAGGGGCTGTTTAAACAGCTGGCCAGCCGGGAGGAGTATTAGCCGGCCCCCCTTCGGTTTGAGTGGCTTGCACTCTCTGCGGGCGCTAATAGGCGTGTCAGACGCGGGTGTAGATGTCACCTCGGACTCCCGTGGCACGCGCGGACGTTACCCGGGGTTACGCGCTCGCTCTGAGGTGTGTTAGCCGTGTCAACGCAGCCGTGTCGGAGGATTGGAAGTGGTCGGAGACGGGCTTGCGAAGCCCCAGTGAACATTAAGGGCCGGTTTCACAGATACAGATTAAGCGTAGGCCTGGACTAAATGTAATTTTTTTTTATGGAGAATCGCCATTTAGTCTAGGACAAGGCTTAATCTGTGATTAGTCTGTGAAATGGGCCTTAATAGTATCCATGAAGTATCTCAGAATATCTCAGACTGCTGATCTACAATCAGTGCTTGTAGGTTTGATTGCAAACAGGAGAGAGCAGAGATAAGGGGGCCATGGTCAGATTACTCGCATTACTGAAAAACAGAGAGGAGCTCCACCAATCACCAGTGCTTTGGCACCAACCAACAGGACAATGTTCACAGTGATTGGTGGATTAATTTCTGACCACTTCCTGGTATTCATCACGGTGATCCCGTAAATGTATACAGGAAGTATCCACCGTCCGCATTCATGGTTGATGCCGTTCCATTGGCTGTTACCAAAATACTCTGTGATTGGCCGTGATCTCCTCTGTTTTATAGTAAAGTGACATTATGCCGATAATCCCTATTTTATCATCTCAGTCTGTGCCTGGTCTGTAGTGTAGCATGTCCGCAGAGCACCTGTAGCCTGTCCGGGACACTTGAGCAGGACCTCTTCAAATCATCAGTGTGGATTACCCCCCACCCTCCCAATGCACAGAAACTCAATAAGCCTGCTGCACTGCTCTCTGAATAAACTCCCTAATTAATTCATTACAATGTGTTCTGTCCTTGTTCGCCACTGTCTGGGTCTGATTGCTCCTGTCTGTCATGTCTTCCTTGCTGCTTCTCCTGTTCAGACAGACAGGAAGTCGAGTAGCACCTTCTCAGCTGCAGCTCCGGCAAACTGCAGTGATGTATCGGCGTATTGCCAAAAATGTCCTGTCTTTTGGCTGGTTATTAGGATTAGTTGGTCTCCGTTTAAACTCAGCCGTGTCTCTCTTCTTCTTCTGGTCTTAATGGGGCTGTTTGAGACCTTTGTCTGCTTTGTGAAGACAGGTGCTGCCTTCAAAGTCTATTAGTGGCACATGGGTTTACTTAGCTTTTCATATTGCCAGCTGTTCAAAGCAGTAAGCATTCACCAGTGCATTCCTCCAGGTTTTCATTCTGTACTGAAAAAAGAAAACACAATGTTGCTTTATAATAATTCTGTAAATAGAGCAGACTACACAGCCGCAAATTCCCCTTGTCACTTGGTAGCAGTTAATGTGACAAAACTGGTAAAATGGCAACGCTGCACCGTGTGAAAAACAATAATCCAATAGCCGTTTTCAAAATGGCCAGATTTGCCGCCTCCTCCTTTCGACATAACCGGGCCGCGCCAGCGCTCGTAGCCGCAGAATGAGGCGGTAAACGCGTTACAGAGCGGCTGTGCTGAACCTTGCTGGAGGAACCGGGGGCAGAGCGATGTGTCGCTCGGGCCCAGTTTTCGTTGCGCTGCGCTAACCGCTACCTCGTCCGGGAGCGGTAGCATCTGGCAGCCGCGGCTCCTCTCCAAAAAAACAGATGCCAGACCGGCGGGTGGGACGGTGCGGTCGGAGCTCGTAATGCCTGTTTCGCAAGGAGCAAATCAAAGACGCGCGCTCTTCCTGGGGCTGAACTAGCGCCGGGGGGGCTATCGAGTGTCCCTGGAACATCCTAGCCTCCCCAAGCAGCTGCCGCTAGCAGCCTCTGACCCTGTATGTGCAGAGCGAACACGGTAAACATGCTGCATAATTAAATGGCCTGGAGCCTGACGTTAAAACCCCTGTTCTCCTGGCACTGGGACTGCACTGTGAGGATGAGTTAAACCCTGTTCTCCTGGCACTGGGACTGCAGTGAGGATGAGTTAAACCCTGTTCTCCTGGCACTGGGACTGCAGTGAGGATGAGTTAAACCCTGTTCTCCTGGCACTGGGGGCTGCAGTGAGGATGAGTTAAACCCTGTTCTCCTGGCACTGGGGCTGCAGTGAGGATGGGTTAAACCCTGTTCTCCTCGCACTGGGGACTGCAGTGAGGATGAGTTAAACCCTGTTCTCCTGGCACTGGGACTGCAGTGAGGATGAGTTAAACCCTGTTCTCCTGGCACTGGGACTGCAGTGAGGATGAGTTAAACCCTGTTCTCCTGGCACTGGGGCTGCACTGTGAGGATGAGTTAAACCCTGTTCTCCTGGCACTGGGGCTGCAGTGAGGATGAGTTAAAGAGTGTGTACTTGCTGTCACATCTACATTTGTTTGGAGAGGTGGGTGGTGTCCTTGGGTAAATGTACAAATCCTTTAATTTGCAGTCAAGCAAGTCTATAGGCCTTTTTGTACTTTTTTATGTATTTGTATTTACTTTGGAGGTAGTACATGATACCAAAAAGATTGCGTGGACATGTTTTGTTAGAATCGATTAATTGTCCCTACATGCATGCATGCACGCAGCAAAAATAATACAAGAGATTAATGGAAGATTTATGTATGGTTATATATTTCATACTAATTACCCTCCTGCGGTGATAAAATATGAGATATTAAGAATGGCACTTTATTAATTTGAAAAGAAATTCTGAGAAATAGGCACGTCTACATGGCTATGATTACAGTCTCTCCCTTATCATAAATGTACTGATTCCACTATAGCTGTACAGAGGGGACAGCAGGCACCACTGTCTTTATTATCTATTATCTCAAATTTAGCATGGGAATCGATTCAGTTCACAGAAGAATATCTTTCCACACAAGCGTTAGTGTAGTCAAATATTGGATGCAGTTCTTTACATGAATACATGTTCCATAATGCACTTATATAGTAATATATAAGTACACTGTCCCCCACCAATGCGCTTATTAGATGGTTTATCACATATTAAGAGCAAATGCATTCTACGTAATGGCTTGGCCTTTTGTGCCCTGTTTAAAAAAAATCAATATGCTGCTTTCTGCCCACTTCTCTACAATATTTGGTTTCTTGCGACGTTCTGGTTTCCTGAGTAGCTCAACATAGAAACCATCTAATGGAAACAACTGTTTATTTTCTAAAATGGCCTGTTTTAGAAAGACCGGGGCAGTGGCACTGTTTTCAGGATATTCAAAACAGCGTATCAATCAGAGCAAAAAATATATATTTCCACATCTGGCTATTTTCACCACCTGCCTTTTTATTTTTGCGTGATTAAAATGAGTGACATGATCCCTTAATTATACATTAAAGTGTAAAAGTTTTAATAGCAGTTATAGAGCTACAGCTACGTTGGACAAGAAGGAGACGGCTGTTATTCAGGATAACGCGCTGTGACATTCTCTCAATGAGAGTCACGTTTCTTCTGGAAGACGTCGGGGAGGGGATGATGGCGCACCATACAGCTTCCATTTACTAATATTTTTTTGTAAATACCAGACTGTGTTTTAACACAGCGTGTCCCGGGAGGGGCTGGGGGCTGGTGGAGGGACGGGGTCGTATTCCGGGGATACTGAGCAGCTGGGTGGCCCAGTGCTAAGAGGCTCTAAGCAGGGGTCGGAATGGATTCGTCTTTTGGGGTCCCTGTGCTGGAACTCCTCTGGGAGGGGGCCTTCTGCTGCCCCAGAGGAGCCCCTCCATTACCCCCGCCCCCATGATGGACTGGAGCATGTCCCAGTAGCCCACGGGACATCCCGTGGGAGCCATGGACCTGCTGATCTCTGTCTGTCTGCGCCCTTGACTTCACTTCCTTAAAAAGCACTAAATACCCTTTCATTTGACAGTGCTTAAATTGAAAAGGTCTTAAAGCTGCATCGCTTGCCACGGAGAATAAAATATTGATAAATTAATTACGGGCATGTTTGATTTTTATGTGAGGAATTAAAATGGGGGGTTGGGCCTGGGTGATGCAGAAGTGGGATTGTACGCACAGTATCTGAACAGTTGTCTTTTATCCATGTTTTTAATAAAATGTTTCACTTTTCTTCTTCCTCAATTTTACCGTATAACGCTTATTTAATGTGAGGAGACCCTATGAAATTTAAAATATTCTGAATTTAAAATGAAACATGTACCATGACTGGGGCGGAAAATGGAAATTTATGCAGATTGGAAATATTAACTACCTTATCTCCACAAATACTTGCCGGTTGTAAAATGTTCTGCAATCACGGTTACAATACAGTATAAACAGCCATTTAATACATTGTTTACCAATAAGCAATAGCCCAATTATCTTTCATCTTCATCAGGAGATCTCATCTCAAAGAGCAAGTAAAATAAAATCGCTACTGCATGTCTATTAACTGTGTCCAATTTGATCTGCTGCCACCTTGTCTGGAAAAGGTGGCAGGCTTATTTACCACAGCAGCTAACTCAATTAACTGGCTCATTCTTAAATAAACAAACAGAAACCCCAACCTCTGGCCTATTAAATGAGCCAGCAGGCTAGATGGCTGCTTTTAGACACAACATTTACATGTAATTATCTTCTTATATAATTAACTGCATTCAGTTAACAACCATCTTGCAGGTGGGCAGAATTGCTTACCCAAACGAGTGCTCGTCAGTGCAGAACGCTGGCTGGGCAATTAGCACTCTGCAAGCCTATGTTAATGGAAGTGATCTAAAAAACTGTCAGCGTGGAGGACAGCGGAAGGGAAATTAAGGGGGGAGAGGGTGTAATTTCCGCAGTTACTCTCTCCTGCCAGATTACATGAATGGGACAGTGGTCCATAGAGAAGACACACACATACACACACACACACACACACACAACTCACACACACAACTCACACATTTACAAACACACACACACGTACATACACAACTCACATAGTTACACACACACGCACACACACACACACACACAACTCACACATTTTCACACACACACACACACACACACATACACACATTTACACTCTCTCACACACACACACAGACACACACATACACACACAATTCACACATTTACACTCACACACAGAGATACTTAAAGCCAGTCGAAATAGATAATTTTTTAATTTTATTCAACATTGAATTTTTTGTTGCAATGTTAACCTTAAATTGATTATTGAATGAAAGTTGCAATTATTTTAAATATACTTTGCTATTTGAAATAACATTTGTTTTGGGGTACACCTGTGTCTTTCTGAGTTCTGGGGTACACCTGTTTCTTTCTGAGTTCTGGGGTACACCTGTGTATTTCTGAGTTCAGGGGTACACCTGTGTGTGCTGGCTCACTGCCAAGCTGAGCTCTTAATGAAGTAGGTTTATTTGGACTGCTACTTGAATTAAAATGTGGATTGGATAAGGTATCTTTATAGCTGTCTTTGTTTAAATATTTTGCTTCTTGTAAAAAGATGTTTTGGTGCTTGTAAGGGTGCATCTTCATTAGCCTATATTTCTTATTGTTTATATAGATTAGTATTTTGCGCAGTTTACCACTATGAATTGCTTCTGCTTTTAAAGTGCGGAAGCCAACTTGAAAGAAACATAATCATGTTTTTGATGAAAACTCATATGAACGGGCTCAGCTGTCATTTTTGTCTAGTCAATGAAATTGATGAAATCTGAGCGTACTTAGTAAGGCAACCCAAAACATTTCCAGCAGGATCCTGAAACAAAATAGGTTCATGCCAGAATGATTGGCTTTTTGTTTTCATGGAATCATGTTAATAGCTGTCAGTTCTGCTTTAAGTAAAGTCCACTTACACTGGAGTTCACTGGAGGTATCGCCTATCCCTGTTCTCTGAACTGTCAGTTCCACCTCAAATGAAATTCTACAAGAAATAACATCATAAAAGTGCAGCAAGCATGTATATCCTTCAACTGTGATTGAGAGAAGTAACGTGATAATTGTTTGAAAAGTAGACATGTTCAAGCCCATCCAACTGACAAAGGATTTGCCTGTAGGTGTACTGAAAGTAGCCCGCCATCTTGAATTGAATTGAATTGCAAAATTAACAGCATATTACAAGCATAAAAAACTGCATTTTATATGCAATTAAATTTTAAGTTCATATTTTAATAATCCCTAATTACATTGTAAACCAAATTCATAGCTTGGTGTGACACCAGCAGACACCATTAGCAAGT
This sequence comes from Conger conger, assembly GCF_963514075.1. NCBI lineage: Eukaryota > Metazoa > Chordata > Actinopteri > Anguilliformes > Congridae > Conger > Conger conger. Next base: position 8,664,869 of record NC_083777.1, read on the forward strand.
TGCATTTAGTACTTATTAATGATGCTCTGAACAGTTTATTTTGGTAAGCCTATTGTTTGGCTTCTGTCTCTGATTTTTGTTTCTTATCCTTGTCTTTCACACTAGCACAACTCATGTTGATAACATATAAAAAGTGCTGTGATTTTTACATGGTGAAACCAAAATGTATTGCATAGAAATACTCTAATAAATCTGCACTTTAACCACATGTGAATTGCTTGATTACAGATCTAAAATAGTGGAGCACAGAGCCAAATCAAGAGAAATTTTATTTTTTCCCAAGACATATGGAGCTCACACATACAGTTAGCTCTATAATGATTGGCACCCTTGATAAATATGTGAAGAAATACTGTAAACCAAAATATATGAAGTAGTATGCTTTATTACTGATTTAGTGGATTCAAAGTCTTACCGATTCAGTACAGGAGTGAACCAGTGAAGTTCATAGAGAAAATTAAAATGAAGGCAATTTATTGGAACAACATTCAGTTGTGCACCTCTGACTTAATCATTTCTGTGTGTATTTTGATGCATGTTTGGAGTCATTGTCCTGCTGGTCAATCTACCAATGACAAAGTCTCAGCTTCTTCTGCCAAAATGTCCTGGTACTTTGCTAAATTCTTTATGCAATTCATCTAAATAGTGCCCCTAGACCAATGGCTGCAAAATACCTTCAAAACATCAATCGCCCACCTCCATATTTGACAGTAGTCATGAAGTGCTTCTCCTTGTATGCATTCCTCTTCTGCCACCAAAAATTGATTGTGTGTCTCATTGACCATAGCACCACTCTTCCAGTCATAATTCTAATGATGTTTGGCAAACTCCAATAAACATTTGTTTATTGTGCTCAGGTTGTCTTCATGCCACCCTTCTAAAGAGTTTATTGTTATGGAGGTGCCATTTTATGGTTCCTTTTTTGACTTGAGCCAAAGAGGCAGCCAATCCCTGCAGTTATTAAAGTATGATCCCTCACCGTCTTCCTCACCGTCTGTGAGGACAACATGCACTTCTTCCTAGCAAGTTTTCAACCATTCTATACATCTTCCTTTTGTATTACTGCCCCTAACAGTGCTAAAAAAGTATGTTTAACCATTTATGAATTTTTTTGTACCCGTTACCAAACTTGTGATGGTCAAGTGCCACCTGTCTCTTCTGAATTTACAGTTTTTTTGGCTTTTCCCATGCTTATGGGTGACAAAGGGATTTTGCATGCTTGTTATATACTGTTTTATACTGCAACAAGAAGTGATGGAATGACACAATGACACAATGTTATTTGCATATAGATTATCTGTGTTTTTTAATCACATGCAACTTTTTTTTTTCAAGGGTGGCAATAATTCTGGACTTTACTGTTGGCTAATAACCAAGTCAACAGCACTGGCCCAGCAGCATGCCCAGGTGTAAAACAGAATACCACTGGGCCAACACAGGTTTGAAAAACTCAAATCTGAACACCTGCCAAATTTCTATCAGAGTGGTTGCAGCAGCTTATATTGAAATTACAGCACAAGTATGTAAGTCACATCAGAAAGAATATCTGGTGGCTTTGTTCTGTTTTTCTATTGAGTCTGAAAAACACTTACACACTCTCCAAAGGCCTTACCTCAAGCAGTGACTAAGCTTCCTCCCTGAAACTGATACCTTCCACAACAATGCAAAAAGCCTCGACACTCGAAAGACTAATTTGAGTTTTTCACCTTTTCATTATTCAGACAGGGACACTCGTCAGTTTAAGCATATTTGCCCTGCATTTGATACTCTGAAACCCGGATAACTTGAAAACGGAGACAAGAGGAGAAATTGTCCTCTGTGTTTATTATTTGGCTGGAGTTGTTTGTGTTTCTCAGAACGGGAGTCATTCGATCAGCTCTGCGTGGAAAGTTCTGTTATAAGTGGCGATGGGATTAATGGCCTTTCTCGCACACGCATTCTCTTATAGTCTGCCATCCTCCACGTCAGCATGCAGTCGCCACTTGTGAAAAGTCTATAGTATTGAAGGAAAATAAATACATTTGTACATTTCTATTTAGTGACATGACCTGACAGGTGGAGTAGTAGGGGGGACTGTAAAACTTGGCTGCAGTGCCATCTACTGGTTGTTGACGCCAAGCCCATATTCTGAGCCCAAGTGTCCACGCGAGCAGCCCAGAAACAAACAAACAAGCCTCTAAATGAAGAAAGAAATAAAAATGGACACTGGAGAGCCATTTACTGCCTTTGGTCTTTGGCCTTTGGCATTGTGGCGGGCCTAACTCCTCCCACATCGACAATTTGAATGTTTTGTCAGTGATGTCATCGCCGTTTCAGGCTGACTGTATGGTTAAGTACGTTGTCTGCATAGAAAAGAAAAAGTCATAATGGAAAGAATCATAATGAAAACAAAAGGAAATTGTAAATTGGCAAATAAATGCTAAATATTAGGGTCAGTTTGGAGCTAGTGGAGCTGATAGGCCTACTGTTGTGCTTTTACAAGGTCTAGCTGAAAAAAGGGTTATTAACTCATTATTATTATTATTATTATTATTATTATTATTATTATTATTATTCACCCTTTCAGGTGAAAGTAAAAATTTGAATGTTCTTAACATTCTAATGCTGATGTATTGTAGCATTCACTGACCTACTGGTAATTGAAAGAAATTAAGTTAACTAACTTGCTGAAAACCTACTCTTCAAAGGGCTAAACCTCCTGACTGACCTGAAGGTACGACAGTAAACCTAAAGCAATCCATTTGATTCATTCCGTTTTTAAAGTAGGATAATATGTACACTATGTGCACAATAACCGTTGCACTCATTGCATAGTTTCATTTATAAAATCACTTGTAATATGAGGACAAATGCAGCGTATCAGCAGAAGTTTTAAATCCGGAATGGGCCGTTTGTTTCATTAAACGGGGTTATTACTGCAACACGCAGTCACTTCGCTGAATATCTAGCGGTGTAAAAGGATAGAGAATAAGCTGTGAAATGCGCGGTGCGCTTAAGAGAAGCTCGTCAACAGTCTGATGAAATGCGCCGGCGATTAATTCCATTTAACGGCGGGGCAGTTTGAGCGTTTAATTGCAGGCGTGTTTTCGTTGGTTGAGTTTGCGGTTGTCAGCAGGTTTCTGCAGGATTTACGGAAAAGGCCCTTTGCTTGGTGATCTGCTGGTCAGAGTCAGTGGTGTTAACACCAGTATGTCCACAGGCCCCAGTACGGTCCGCAGGGCTTTCTGGGAAAACTGCCTCTGGGCCATATAGCGGATAATACAACCCTGCCTCTCTGGGCAAAGGGAATGGGCTCGATTTCCCATAACCCCCCTCAGCATGTGATGGAGTGACGTTCGGGCATTTTGGCTATGCGTCTCGCGGAAGCACAAGAACATAAATGCACCGTTATTATTTGACGGCTTTTAGATGTTAAGACGTTTATATGTGAAATGGCAGTGCCGTAAGTGACATGAAGGAGCCCACTGTGTCTAGTATAAAGCTTTGGAAGGTCTAAGGCCAGAGTGTTATTTTTATTCACAATATTTACAGCAATTACAAAGAAGAGATGAGTGTGTGATGCTTGGAGAAAGTGGTTAAAGTAGGGCACTTTCCATCACAGCAAATGAAAGAAGGTGTATAAAGGGTGTAAAAAGCTAGCCAGGTCCTCAAGAAAAGATTGTGTGAAAAAGTAACTTGGGGGTACATAATGACTGGGCCTACCCTATGTATGGGCAGGGACTCACGCACATGCAGTTAGTCTCATTACTAAAACACAATACACACACTACATTTCTACATTGATAAGTAAAAAAAGAAAGAAGATAGAGTTAACAAAGCAATTTCCTTGAGTGGGTCAAAGAGAAAAACAGGGTAAGACTGAGCCCTGTATTTGATTTGATTTACTTTGACATCTTTCTGGTTCTGAGCTCATGGCACTTCCCCGATGGAGAACGGGGAGCTGGTTTTTATCAGGGGGGGATGAGTGATGCTTCACAGGTTCACGAGCAGCGGAGTAAGGGCCCGGAGCCCTCCGGGACGCCGGGGAGGGGCGGAGGATCGCTTCCCCGACAGAGGCCCTCCGTTCCCGCTGTGCCGCGCGGCGGCCGAGTCTTCCGAGTCTCCGTCCGTCGACCGGAACGCCGTCGCCAAGCCAACCCAAAAAACCACTCGAAAAACGAAACACGTGTGTTCTTATCCACCCTCCACCACCACCACCACCCCCCGCCCAGTGGAACACTCCAAGGTCTTTCATTTGTGCTTTAGTATTTTCTCCCGTGGTCCTGCTCATTTTTCACCCGTATTGCATTAAGTATTGATATTGATTTCTTGTAAATGGCTGGGGAATGGATGGGCCACACTTTTTTGTTATTGTTCTGCAGCACTTGTAGGTAATTTATTTCTGCTGCAGTGAGGCCTGTCCCTGTTCCGCCGTCTCTCTGATGGAACATGCCAGGTGCCTGGACATACCTCATTTTCATGGGCGACCGTAAAACACACACGCGGGCGGGGGCTCGGAAAACATACAACTATAAACCAAAAAGACGCAAACTTTCAGCCTTCCGCATCTTACGGGAGGGGGGGGGGCCCTGTGTGTCACAAGGTTTTTTTTTTAAGCTGTTTTTTCTTTGTGTGTGTGTGTGTGTGTGAGTGTGTTGCGTTTACCTGTGTTCTTCCACATTTAAGTATTTGTGTTTTCTCCTGTTTAATGCAGTATTTGCTGTGGTTATTACCCGTTTTGACAGACGTGGCAGTCACCGGCATCAAATGTGGTCTTATTCAGGTATATGTGAAATAACTGCACAGGAACTTTACAGGAACTTAAACACGACTGTTTCATTTGGATGGATTTATTTAAAATCACCTGGGCAGTTGTAACTAGTCAGAGACCTGTTTGAATGCTAACTGTAAATGTTAAATACAAACCCCCCCCCTTTTACTCCCCAATCGTGTTCAGCAATCTCTGCTATTAATATGAGGGAGCTCAGACAAGCATGTGATCTCCAATGTCAGCCACTTCTTACCACATGCACGATGGTGGTCACAGACATGAGTGGGAGGAGGACTCATGTGCAGCTCATCTATTCTCACATTTATATAAGTTCTCAGATTAATGCTGCATTATTATCACTATAGCTCCAATGTTTCAAGAAAAGGGCCAGCGTTGGTCCAAGCTTTTGTTATAGCCCTGCTCTATGGCACCGGATTTAAGCAATTAACTAACCATGCTGTTCGGTCAAGACCTTGATAAGCAGAAACAGGTGTCTAAGTGCTGGACTAAATCAAAAACCTGCGCCCACACCGGCCCCTTTCTGATACGGTCAGACACCCCTGATCTTTAGGTAACAATGTTAATATCATTGTCTGTAGGATTAATGAACAAAGTGCAGGTCCCTGGACTGGGTAGGAAAATATCCGTCGGCATTATACCCAGGCATTATACCCAGGCATTGTACCCAGGCTCTCGCCTGTGAAGAGCGGTGGTTTCTGTCAGATGCGGTGCTGAGCCGTATCCCTAAAAAACCCTGTTTACTCCAACCTCTGCCAAAAGTGAGCTCCTGTTCAGACGCAATTAATCCCATCCAGCCTCCGACACACAGGCTGCCAGCTGTGTTTGACCACTTGTTTTTAATCCGGCGAATATAATTACAGCAATCGAAATGAAGAGTGCCGCATCAAGAGTTTAATAAAGTACAAGTGTTTGCTATCTCTGCGCAGATCATGTTGCTCCGACTGAAAATAGCTCTTGTAGCACAATTTAGATCAATCACAAATACGGGAGGACTATGAAATGAAACTACTGCTTCGCTTAAGCTTGCCAAGTCCCCCAGAGCAGCACAGATGAATCTGTTTGACTTCCGTGAGGGTTGGTTCAGTATCGCCCAGAGGACAAAAACGTGGGACTTGATTTAATTTTCCAAATGGGGGACTGAATCTCGTTTCTCTGCGGTGCACTTGCGTTGAATATTTCTATTAACTATGACTACAATGTAAAGGGCAACTCAACTCCATGTGCCTGAATGTAGCTAGCAAGTTGAATAAAGGTCATTATAGCACTCATCTTATGAGAGGCCGTATTGACTCACTAATGAGGGATTCAGCTGAACCTGGGCTTCCAAACCGGTAGTTTTTGACTACAGCACCGCCCCCCTTCCCCCCCTCTCTCTCCATCTCTCTCTGTGATAAACACTTAGGTGTGCCTATAATGGCTGATGGAGTAGACAGGGTTGGCTACATGCTACATGGAGGTACTGGTGAGGGTTTTTTGTCATCTTTGTTGACATTTCGGTTGATGCCAGATACAGACCTCTCTACGTGGAGAACACCCTGACCTGGAAAATGCAGGCGAAAGAACAGCAGAAAATAGGGCTGTCTGTGAGAGTTTGAAACATTTTCAAAAACGGGCATGTAATTTGAGCTGAATATAAATAACACAGGTCATTTTTAAGTGCAATATTGGATGATGTTATTTGCTTGGTGGCAGCAACAACAAAAAAAACAACAAAAAAAACAGTTGAGAAGACATTAAATCTAGCTGTGAAGTCAACCAGCTGTTCCTTGGAGAATCGGCACATCATTTGATCGCAACCGAAAGAAACATATTCACCTTGTATCATGTTCAATGTAATCTGTCATTGTCCTACAAAAAAAAAAAGGTAATTTTGGCACCTTATAATGTGTAGTACTTTTGTGTCTGACAGGTATATTACAGCTTCTTAAAAACATCAGCATGAATACAGTATGTATATAAATGAATATATCTCCTCTTCCCTAATCTCTTTCCTTACACCCTGAGCCAAAATGGCAGCCGCTTCCCTTAGCTCCACCATATTAGACATCAGTTTCCTTAGCGACCACATTATAGTCTGATGGAAGAAATAAAACCTCTGTCATCTATCGCGATGCAGCCCCATTAGAACATATCAAGTAACTAGGGAGTAAAGCTAAGGCATTTTAATTCCCCTTAAGTCTTTTTATACTCGCTGCAAAGCAGTAACAATTTCAAAGCCCTTGAATTTCTCCAAGAACCAACAAATCGCATCAAATATGAATGAGATACTCAGCAAACAAGGCCCAACGGTCGCATTCCTTTTGAATAAGAGCATTTCCATGAGATGTAAGGGACTTTAATATTGCCTTAAATATTAAAAGAGAGAACTGAGCCTCATCTATATTTCATTTATTGGGTACAAATGTAAGGAGCCATTAATCTTAAAGAAATTACTGACATTTTCATTTGAAATAAAAAAGGGTGCACTTTATCCAGGGTAATAAGAATTGCCTTTCTTAGGTCCTTACAAAAGAATGGTTTCTTGAGGACTGTAGCTAAAGACGCCTTTTTAGTGTTTCACAAATTGCTCATTTTAAATTCAGGCCTTTTGAGTTATATCTCTGTTAAAAGAAACTGCCGCAACAAAATATAGACATTGGAAATGCATAGCGAAGGAATGTTCAGCTTAAATGCAAGTAACTGCATTACAAACACACACGTACACACACACACTGTGAGATTAAGCAGGTATCATATTGTGCAATCCGCTTCTTTCTTAGACATCTAGCAGGGGAAATATTGCCGCCAGTCTCCGTTCTAGCCTGGAGGCTTGCAGTATGTAATTACTGTGCAATAAAGAAATGGTTTTGGTAATGGGGGAATACGCACCAGTCCAAATGGTCCTGATGGAGGATTACTTTGAAGGGAACCCCCAACACCCCCCCCCACCCCCAAATCACAGTCTCAACTGTGGCACAAACTCTCTTTCCAGGCGAGTCCCTGGTGGAATCACTCCACTGAATTATTCACCCCGGCCTGTTGATATATCATCAACCCTGTACATACATTCTTGGAAAATGAGTGTTACAGTAGACTGGGATTTATAACAAAAGCTTGACATACGCCGCTAATTCACCTTGACAGTCTTGTCAGTTCAAGCTGCGTAAATAATTGATACGCGGGGCGGCGGGTTCAGCTAGCGGCAGAGCTTCAGCTGCCGGAATTTGCCGGCGTAATGGATGAATATTTGTTTATAATTTCTGTACACAGCGACGGTGTCGGCTCCCCTGTCTCATTTGCATAGGTAGATTGAGATACCGGGGGTGTAATGAGGGAGCGGGGAAGATGAATAGGTCTCTCGCCTTGCCACCGCAGTTCTGTAAATGTTTGATTAGTTTCAAATGGATTACTGTTAGATTATGTGGTCCAGGGGTTACACTCAGACGCCTCTGCTCCCGCCGCCTTACCCCCCCCCCCACTCGGTGAGGCAGCGGGGGCAGGTGTGCTGCCATGGACACGTAGGAACGGGGCGTGGTTTCTTCTGTTTTCATTTTTGGCAGCGGGGGTGTGGCGGTTTGGCGCTTTTCACATTTTTTAAAAAATATAGTCTTTTATGTAACTCGGTACGCCTGCTGAAAACTCAATTATTTTTGCGGTAATGACCTGGAGAAGGAACGTGTGTAGGATTGTGAGGGATTGGGCATTCAGTCAGATGTAGAGGATCATTAGGTAGCCATTTTACCAGGACACCGGAGCTAATGCCCCTACTCTTTGAAAATGATCGTTTAAAGGATCTTAAATGACCACAGTGAGTGTTGGTTTAACATCTCATCTGATGGACAACACCTTCTAGGGAGCACTGTACTGGTGTGTTGGGTTTCCATCTAAGTTCTAACCCAGCCCACACCCACCTGGCTACAGCAATTACCCACGAGAAGAGTGCTGGGTGGTATGGCTGCTTAGCTTCAGTAGTTAGACCCATAAGAAGGGTACTTGGTGGTATGGCTGCTTAGCTTCTGTAGTTAGACCCATAAAAAGGGTACATGGTGGTATGGCTTCTGATTGTGTTGTGGGACAAGTGAAGCCCAGGTGTTTCAGAAGGTTCATAGGTACTGTCTTCTCTCTGTGTACACATCAGGTAACCAATTCCAGAACATGATCTCAAAAATTCTGCACGCAACGTGATCATTTCTCCAGATCTAATGACGGGATTATTGAGCCGTGTTTCTCCGAGTCGTATCTGGCCCCAGCAGGTCAGCGCTGGCCGATCGGCTTAATTAGCCGCGGCCTGGCGGGAGGTACTCAGAGGAAAAGCATTAAACACAGGGCAGTGAGTTCTCTCTCGTTACCCCGGCGAGCGCTCAGCCCGATGTGTACACCGCCAAGGCTTCGGCCTGGTGCGCGGGAGATGAAATGCGTCTGCGGTCGTTTCTGAATCGATCGATGGTGTTACGCTTTTTCCCGTGTCTGAGAAGACCAGTCCAGAATGGAGTTGGGCAATTCTGGTCCTGGAGGGGCAGTGTGTGTGCAGGGTTTTGTTTCCGCCAGTTACCCTGGCTGAATGAGGTTCACTCGTAGATTAGGTCACAGTAAAATGTTTCGTACTGTGTCGGGACATAAACAGTCATCGGCTGTCACTTATGAAGAAATGTAGCTAAAATGTCAGATGGCATAAATGTTAGGACAAATTAAGTAATCAAGCCCACAAGTGACCATCATTGTCCCATCTGCTATTTTATCAGGTTTGATAACCACCAATATGATAAAAAGATGACAACAGTAATTGTATACCATGACATTACTCTGACATGACCTGACCACTATCATAACCAGCCATGATGGTATATCACGGCTTGTGACATACCCCTGTCCTGATGTATGCAGTAATCATTTTGTTTTGAAATCTGTTTTGTAAAATCCACTGCAGGCATTGTGATAGTTAGAACCTAAGGCTTGGCCATAACTTCATGTAGGTACTGTTATGCTATGCAGTTTGAGTAATGCAGAAAGTGTTACAAAAAGAAGTCTATGCATATGTGCATACATCACCATATCTAAATAATAGATAAGAAAGTCAATTTCCAAATCAAATGCCACAAACTGGATTGGAAGCTATTCTGAATATATATGTTGGAGTAATCCAGCATCTTCATAAGAAGCAGAGATGTTTATGACGTGGTGTCTCCCTCCCTTCCTGTCTCTGCGCACAGCTCCGTGGATATTAAACAGCTTTTAAAATTTCACACTCAGGTGGCCGTAAATTGGCGAGGTGATGCCGCCGTGCGTCTCCCGCCGCTTGTATGGCGATCATGTGGGTGATTATACGGGTAATGAAATGTGCTCCTCCGTTTTCCTGTCTGCCCCTGCGATATCAGGCGCTCTCTCTCTCATTTTCTCACTCCCTCCCTCTCTCTCTCTCTCTTTCTCCCTCCCTCTCCCTCTCCCCCTCTCTCTCACTCATTCCCTCTCTCTCTCCCTCTCTCTCTCCCTCACTCTCTCTTTCACTCTCTCTCGCTCCCTCTCTCTCCCTCTCTCTCCCCCTCTCTCTCCCTCTCCCCCTCTCCCTCTCTCTCCCTCTCTCCCCCCTCCCCCCCTCTCTCTCTCTCTCTCCCTCTCTCCCTCTCTCTCCCCCCCTCCCCCTCTCTCTCCCTCTCTCTCCCCCTCCCCCTCCCTCCCCCTCTCCCCCTCTCTCCCCCCTCTCTCTGTCCCTCTCTCTCTCTCTCTCCCTCTCCCTCTCTCCCCCTCCCCCTCCCTCCCCCTCTCTCCCCCTCTCTCCCTCTCTCTCTCTCTCTCTCTCTCTCTCCCTCTCCCCCTCTCTCCCCCCTCTCTCCCTCTCTCTCTCTCTCTCTCTCCCTCCCCCTCTCTCCCCCTCTCTCCCCCTCTCTCCCTCTCTCTCTCTCTCTCTCCCTCTCTCTCCCTCCCCCTCTCTCCCCCCCTCCCCCTCTCTCTCCCTCTCTCTCTCTCTCTCCCTCCCCCTCTCTCCCCCCTCTCTCCCTCTCTCTCTCTCTCTCTCTCTCTCTCTCCCTCCCCCTCTCTCCCCGCTTAGTGCTGGTGATGCATGGCACTGGGACGGCGGGGTGAGCGGCAGCCCATCAGTTCCGCGGCGCATTACGGTCGCGGGAGCCCCCCCCCGCCCCTCGCCCCTCAGAGCTGCCGTCGCGCTACATTCCCCCCAATCTGTTTGGTTTCCTGTTGTGACCTTTCCTACAGTAAAATGTATTAGAACAGCGCAGTCTCATTAAAACAGTGCATTAACCAAAGACTCTTTTTAACTAAATGACAGCCACAAGACTGAAAGCTAATAGCCACAGGCAGTTAGAAACTTAACTCATGAATCAGCCTCTTAATACTGCTTCATGCCGGGAGCAGTGTGGCTCTCGACAGTCTCTCCCTCGCTCTCTCATTCCTTCCTTCTCTTTCTTTCTCTCTCCTTCCCTCTCTCTTTCTCTTTCTCTTATTCTCTTCATTCCCCTCTCTCTCTTTCTTTTTCTCATTCCCCCTCCCTCTGCCTCTCATTCCTTCCTTTTCTTTCTTTCTCTCTCTCCTTCCTTCTCCTTTCTCTTATTCTCTTCATTCCCCTCTCTCTCTCTTTCTTTCTCTCATTCGTCCTCCCTCTGCCTCTCATTCCTTCATTCTCTCTTCTTTCTCCTTCCCTCTTTTTTTCTCCTTCCCTCTCTCTCTGTTTTTCTCTCTCCTTTCTTCTTTCTCCTTCCCTCTCTCCCTCCCTCTCTCTGGTTGTTCTCAGAAGAGTAAAAGCTCATTATTTTCCTTCTGATGGGGGAATATGAGTGAGCAGGCAATAATAAAGCCTGAATTTTTCAATACTGTTAAAAATGGTGGTGTGACAGCTTGCCGACAGGGCAGAGGACAGTACGCAGAGAGCCACCGAATTAGCACCACCATACATCATAAAATCTAATTAAATCAAAGAGCAGAATGGAATTAGTTTTCTGTGACTGAAACCGCTAGCGAAAGAGCTCTATTAAATGAACTGTAGAGGGCGAATTAAATAATTCACAGTGAGGGATTTTGCATTTATACAAAAATTGTGCACTTAATTGTCCATGCTATATTACAGATTTGGCCTTATGTTAACAATGTGCCTGAAGCACACTTGCTTGAGCATATCATGCGTACATTAAACTGAACGTGGCTTAAAACCGGGTGGGGGGAAATTATACAGAAATCAAAGATTTTTTCCTCCGACAATACTAAGCTACAGTGGCTGAACACCCAAGGCTAAGGCACGGCAGAAATCTGGAGATAGAGTGTGCTAATGTGGGCCACCTATGAGCAGAAGAAAGGTCACAGCTCTTACCAGTGTCACACTTGTAGCTATGTTACAAGGGCCTGCAGAAGAGATCATGTCTTTTCTGTGGGCTCAAGTATTTGCTAAAAACAAATACAAGTGTCTTAAACATTTTGCTGCTCGCAGAGTTATATAAACATAAAATGCATAGTAAACTGCATAGTAAAGTCAGTGGATGAAATATGCGCACATTGTAAAACTATGACATGAAGCATTCAGTCTGAGACAGAGGTTGACAGAAAGTTACATTTATCGTAGGGAGCACCACTTCTTTTCCAAAGATGATTCACTTGTGCACAGTGTTATGCGGGGCTGGGGATGGCCACGGCTGATGTGGTGAACAAACAGATCGACCCCAAATGAGGCTGGCTTATCACCATTTATCAACAGAAATAACAGAAATAAAAAGTTCAAATACAAAGCAGAATCGAATCCACCAGTCTTCCCACCTCTAGTCAGTCCCCAAAACCAGCTATCCCTAGGCCTGAAAACTATTTAATAAGGCCTGTTTTCTAAGGCCCATAATTTGGTAATGGGCCACAGCTATAGTGATTACAATGAACCATCGCTAATGCCATACTTGTGACTGGAGCTGGTGCTGCCACCTGGTGGACAACACCTCAATTCCCTTCCGGAGTACCCAGCGACTGCTTTCGGGTTTTTTTGTTGAGTTTCCCCATTTTCAGCTGTGGAAAAGCAAGTTTCCTGATGACTGACAGGTGCTAACTGTTGATCGTGTGGGGGCGGCCTGTAGTGTAGTGTAGTGTAGTGTAGTGTAGTGGTCGGTGTAGCCACAGATCCGCACAGCTGTTGGGCACTTGCGGAAGGCCCTTAACCCTGCATTGCTCCAGGGGAGGATTGTCTCCTGCTTAGTCTAATCAACTGTATGTCGCTCTGGATAAGAGTGTCTGCCAAATACCAATAATGTAATGTAATATAATGTAATGTAATTTAACGTGCTTCCTTTTTTTCCTTACATGGATTGTTCACACATAAAAGAGCAATGAGTGTTTGTCTTAATGTTAGCCTGATGTTACAGGTCGGCCAAGGAAGACCACTGCAGGTGATGACAGACAAATCCTAAGAGCTGTGAAGACAAACCCTAAAACAACAGTCAGTGACTCACAGGAGAAAATATCACAAGCTACCAAAGTCTACACAGAAGACTTTGAAAGCAGAATTATAGAGGCTACACTCCAAGATGTAAACCTTTCATCTGCAGCAAGAATTTGCCAAAAGATATAGAGACAAGCCAAAAAAGGCATTCTGGAACAATGTTTTATGGACAGCCAAGTTTTATAAACCCCTAACACAATGATGGAAAGCTGGAAGTGTAGAGGAAAGAGTGAATAAGCCATGATCCAAAGCACCCCACCACATCCTCAAAATATAGAGGTAGTGTCATGGCTTGGGCATGTATGAAACAGGCTCACTTGTCTTTATCAATGATGTTATGGTTATGGAAGCAGTATGATAAATTTGAATTAGCAAGTGTACAGATTTTATCTGGCTATGTCCAAAGAAATCCCTCCAACCTCATTGGCCGGCACTTCATCCTGCAATAAGACAATGACCTCAAACACCCTGCCTATACAACCAAAGCATTCATCAATGGGGAGAAATTTCTTGATGCAGTTTCTGCATTTAAGGGCTACGCAACAAAATATTTTGCTTTATTGCTTTGATTTACTGAAGTTCATCCATTAAGTTATGTTGCACAACTGTAAATGGGGGGACTCTTAACAAAAGCACAGCTTTGTCTGTAAAATGGTAAAATGGTTGGCATTTATATAGCACCTTTATCCAAAGCGCTGTGCAATTGATGCTTCTCATTGGCGATTGGCTGCCATGCAAGGCGCCGACCGGCTCATCAGGAGCATTTTGGCGGTTAGGCGTCTTGCTCAGGGACACTTCGACACAGCCCGGGCGGGGGATTGAACCGGCAACCCTCCGACTGCCAGACGACTGCTCTTACTGCCTGAGCCATGTCGTTTAATAAAAGCTGATTGACTGTACTTTTGTCTCAGATCTAAATGTCTTAAGTAAAAAATAGCAAATACTGTACTGTTCCCATACTTCTCGAAGGCACTGTATATTATTTGAATTAATTACGGATTTATTAGACTTATTTTTCAGACTTATTTGTCTTCTGCTGCGGTAGCCTATCCACTTGACGTGTTGTGTGTTCAGAGATGCTCTTCTGCATACCACTGTTGTAATGTGTAGTTGTTTGTGTTACTGTCACCTTCCTGTCAGCTTTGACCAGTCTGGCCCTTCTCCACTGACCTCTCTCATTAACAGCGTGTTTGTGAACTGCTGTTCACTGGATGTTTTTTAGTGTTTCGCACCATTCTCTGCAAATTCTTTAGACTGTTGTGCTTGAAAATCACAGAAGATCAGCAGATTCGAGATAATCAAACCACCCTGTCATAGGACCAACAATCATTCCGCAGTCAAAGTCACTTAGATCACATTTCTTCCCCATTCTGACATTTGGTCTGAACAACAGCTGAACCTCTTAACCATGTCTACATGCTTTTATGCATTTAGTTGCTGCAACATGATTGGCTGATTAAATATTTGCATTAACAAGCTGGTGTACAGGTCTACCTAATAAAGTGCTCACTGAGTGTATGGTAAACTATGACATCCTAAATACAAAAAATTCTAAATGGACATGAAATATTAAGACACTGATTTATGACTTACATGACAATAAACCATTATTATTTTTTCCCAATGTTTTCAATTGTATAGCCGCAGTGCTTTTTCAGTGCATACATGCGATGAAGTGCAACAAAATATGCCGTTAACTGTTTGGATTGTGTTTGGAATTTTCTGGAAAGGGAGAACCTCGTTATCATATACTGTACTAGCAACTTGAATAAATGCATTGGAATTTGGTTTCTGCTGGTTGGATACAGTTCCGTCAAGTCAAAACTGGATTTCGCATTCAGAAAGACACAGGCCGCTCAACCACCGTGGTTACACTGTGGATTCCCCCACCATTACTCTCTCCTGGCATCAGGGAACACAACTTTATTATAGTCGCTGTCAATACCGTAATAATAAAGGAATGCTGAGGGCAGAGAGTGTCGTATTACACTTTTAACAAGAATATACTAGATGCGCATTCAGTGAATATTGAGTTTTAAACTTGTCTTATCGTGATTTGTGGCCTTGTCAGTGCAAATATTTTTCAATGTCAGCGCCAGAGCCCGCGCTGTCACTTCCAGGGCCGGCCGGGGAACGGCAGCCGTAACACAGTGATCCGGCGGCTAATGGGAGCTGCTGCGGCCGGCGCGGTGATGAAGCACTGTTTAGTTATTGGGACCATATTTCTGCTCGGGGACATTATTATAAAACACGGTGTTATTTTGTCAGATTTCAATCATGTTTCTAGCAATTTATCATAACTCGTACAGTGGGCACGTCTGTAATGAAACACTGGGGCGATCCCTGCGGAGAGGGAACCCCGTTTTTTTTTTTAGTTTTGTTTTTACAACCCCGGGTTTAAGCTCTTATAGCTGTTTGTATTTTCGTTTTGATTTTTCGTGAAGGCAGTGGACGGCGTGATGATTGGCGCTGAGGGTTATAATGGGCTCCATACCGTGACACCTTCACCGTACCGTCGCCGTGGTTCTGAGGATCGGAGCGAAGTCTGGAATATCCCCTCAGTGGCAGTGAGCGAGCCTTCATTGGTAATCACACGGCTCCCTTTTGGTATTCGTTTGGGGAGTGAAAGCCAAAGCATCCAGAGTATAATTAGTTTCGAGTAGAAGTGATAGAAAGGCCTTTTTAAACAAATATGTTTGTATGGTGTGGGGGAATATGGGGGCTTTGTGATTGGAGGGTTTAGTGTCCTCCACAACGGTCAGATTGGCTATTACATACTCGTGAACAGACCACGTTAATCAGGTAGTTTGGGTGATGCAGTCACCAGTGATCTGGGATAGGTAGGCCACTGGAGAATGGCCAGACACTAATCGAGGTACAGCATTAACTTTTAAAATGCAATCCCGGGCCACCCTTTTTCAACAGAATGGGCCATTTTGATAAAGATATGTGCACCTATCCACTTTTAGGTCGACTCTGTTGTGCGAAAGGTGAGAGAATTGGCTTCCTGCCCTCCATGCTAAATTATTTTAATTGTACAAAGTACATCAGGTTGTAATAGATCATTCCGATTACATAAAATAAATGTATTTTTATTTTTTTGGCCTGAAACCTATTTTTTGTTTGAACCTAAATGATTTTATATGAAGTGCACTAATTCAGAGCTAGCGTAGCAGATGCTGTTGAGCGGAATGGAGTCCACTGCTAACAGGTCAACAATGCTAAAGTGGCGTGCTTGTTAATTATGCAGATAACAAGCAGGTTGAGGATAATTGTAAAATAACAGTTAAGTTCTCTGGCTCCCTTAATTGTGGATGAATGACTCTGAATGGAGAGGTTTAATGCATTTACTGCTTTGAGCAGAGCAGCATGCAATGGGCTCTTCTGCTGGGAATACGCTCTCCCTGTGCCAGAATCAAACAGAGAGAGGGAAAGAGAGAGATGAGAAGCATACTGTCTTGTCTGACTTCATGCCAGTGAACGTGAAGTTGTGTACCTAGCTAGAAAGTTAGAATTAAGCAGCGGGTATCATTATTGTTGGTAATTGTTGAAGGCACTGTTGATGACATGAATGGGCAGAACATCAGTAATGTCAACCCTATAAGACCTTTTATTTGTTCATATTTTACAACTTTATTTTAATTGTTTGAACAACCATTACATTTATTTAATTACTTTAGCTGGTTCTGGTGAACTATTTCTTTCATTTAAATGAAAACTCAATTGAATTTTGAATCTTCGCATCTCCTTGGCTCTGCTTCGGAACTGAGGGCAATATCAACACGAATATGTTTCTTCGATTCGAAAAAAACCCGTCATATTTTATCCGTCAAGACTCGCATGCTTTTGTGTGGCTCATTACGTCGGAACAATTTAGCACACCGGCGTTCTTTTATGGGTGAAATCATGAATGTTAATACTTATATTTGTCACTTCACCGTCATCTTCCCACGGGTGGCAGCACAACACTGATGACATTATGCAACCTGATCTCTGTGACCTTGAGTGATGCTGTGCAAAATGTTGTCTCGTGCAGCCCTGCCATTTACATTCTTTTGTACTGTAGGCCTACGTTTGAAACGTCGTTCTTCATTGAATTTGGAAAAAAATACTAAAAGTATTGGCTAACCCATAGAAAGCTATCCCTATTTTGATGTCAATTTGTGTGTGTACGCGCGCAGTTTTCTTTTAAGTTTAACCAAATGAATAGTTTCTCTAATGCCCATAGGCTATATAAAATAGGGGCTCAGAAAACGGGACATTATGGTCATTAACGTTTTTTTTAACTCGGTACAAAAAGAATCATTTACATAATGTGTGTTCTGAAATAGCGCGAATAACTAGAAACATCGCTAACAAAAACCTACACGGGAGGCAGTCTGACCTTGAGAACGGCACTGTCCACAGTAAATGGTGTGGGTAAAACCGTAATGGGCTTTTACCGAGCATGGTTGCTGGTGTTTAGCTTTAAATCCGCTGCTTTTTGAAATATTAATATTAATATCAGCCCCGTTGCCCCGGAGTCCTGAAATCGCCATTATCACCCTGCTCCCACTGGCTTGAAACAGAGAGAATATTTCAGCCATAGAACTATTCAGAGTAACGGGGTAAAGAGCGCACCTCAATTATTCCGCCTGGTAAATGAAATCGCAAGCGCTACAAACCGCAATGATCATGTCGCTGTAAAAATGTCACTTTGCTTGTCAATAAGTCTAACGCTGCATAGCCTACCATCTGTGTCCAAAAATAAATGAGTTCATAAATAAATAAATAAATAAATAAATAAATAAATAAATAAATAAATAAATATAAAAGGCTTCTCACTCGGTAATGGTTGTGGAATCTGGGCGGCTTCTGCTGATGATGACGTTAGCCATGGCTCATAAAATCAATCATTCATTACAAACACTTCCCGAGGAATATGAAATGTATATATCGCCAATCTTATCTATTCAGAGCTCTCGGGTGAAGCTCCAACCTGGCGTCAGGGTTTATTGGTTTTTATGTGAGAACTGCGAATGCATTGTTTCGATGAAAATATAAACCTGTATATCACCTATCACGCTCCCAAACAGGGCGCGCGCGCACACACACACACACACACACACACACACACACACACACACACACAGGAACGCACATACAGTGGGCTCCGTTCCAAAGATCAAAATAGTAGTTAAAATAAAATATATATATAATTATTGAGAAACTCAAAATGGCAACGTAAAAAATACTGTACTTTTACTTAATGTTTCAATGGAACCAATCTCAATCAAACATTCCTTTAATAAATAAATAGATTTCACCAAAATAAAGGTTTCATAATTATTGGCACCCCTGGATTAGTGCTTGGTGCATCCACCTCTGGCAAGGATAACAGGATGGAGTCCTCCCTTGTAATGCTTGACAAGGTTATGGAACATATTTGAAGGGATTTTGGACCACTCCTCTACTGATCCTTGCAAGATCATTCACATTCTTGCACCTCAGTTCAGCCCACAGGTTTTGATTGGATTGTGGTCTGGTGCCTGAGATGACCATCGCAGAACATAGATTTGTTGAACTTATCCCTGGTTATGGGTATGCACTTTGTTGTACGTCACTCTGGATAAGAGCGTCTGCCAAATGCCAATAATGTAATGTAATGTAATGTTGTCATGGAGCCATTTCTGTGTGGAGGTATGAGTTGGGTAATTGTCTTGCTGGAAAGTCCACCTACAGCCAAGTTGGTCCCATCCCTGAAGTAGAGGCAAACAGATTGTCAGCCAAACTGATACTTGGTGGAATCCATTATACCCTTGATCTTAACCAGTGCCCCTGAAACTCTAGAATTAAAACAGCCCCAAAACATCACTGCCCCACCACCATATTTCACCTTGGTAAGAGGCACCTCTCCTTTATGCATCTCTGTTTCAATGCCAAACATCTTGATGCTGTATCTGTCCAAGACATTAAACATTGGTCATTGCCATGGTGATTGAACAAAGCTGCTCTGGTCTTATGAATGTTTTCATAAGATACCAATGAGGTAACAAGGGAGGACACATTATCCTTGCGGATGGTGAGAAAGAGCCCAATGATCACAGTTTAATAACTGCAGAGATTGGTAGCATCTTGGGGTCAGCAAGTCTCAAAAACCAAGCATCTGGAGCTTGTCAAACCTCATTGGAATTATGACTGGAAGAGAATTGGTAGGAAGCAACATCCATGTTCTGCAATGGCCATCTCGGTCTCCGGACTTAAATCCCGTCAAAGACCTGTGTTCCAATCACAACAGTCTCTAGTGTTCGCAGAGAATGGTGCGAAAAACAAAAAACAGCAGTAGAGCAGCAGTCCTGCGGGCAAAAACGAGATGTTAATGAGAGAGGTCAGAGGAGAAGGGCCAGACTGGTTGAAGCTGTCAGGAAGATGACAGTAATGCCAATAACCACACATTACAACAGTGGTATGCAGAAGAGCATCTCTGAACACACAACGCATCATAACTAAGTGGATACAGCAGCAGAAGTCTAAAAAATAAGCATAATAAAAACCTAATAAACTGCTCACTGAGTATATATATATATATATATATATATATATATATATATATATATATATATACACACACACACACACACACACACACACACACACACACACACACACGTTTATCAGAGGCCATTTCAGAGACAAAAGAGGAGGATATTATTAGTGGACTGATAGTGAGCGTTAAATACAGCCAGAAATTGTCATGGAAAATTTTGAGCCAGTGATAAATATCATCTCCAGAAAGCCCAGACGGGAGTGGAGGAGTTTAATGTTGGATACAGATACCCAAATCAGCTCATATCGACTCTGGGAAAGCTAATAAAAAAGAGTCAAGACCAGCTCTCCTGACCCTATTTCCAGTCCAGATTTGTTTGATAAAACAGGCACCACCTCAATAAAACCACAACAATAGAAAAAAATAAATAGAAATCAAATTAAGCAGTGGCAATATTGCATGAAGCGCGAGAAGAATTCAGACACAATGGCTTTTTGTGAATTTTAATATTGTATCCAATCCCCACACAATAGACATCCGATCACCACCGTTCACAAATAATATTTATCACCCCGAAAATCTCGGCCCCCTAATGGAACTGGCACATTATTTGTGTTTAAGGGAGCTTATTCATATTTAATAAGGTCTGGGCACAAGTCACTCCGCGGAACAGGGAACAAGTTTAGCCTTTCGCAGTTCAGGGTATGAGAGGCCAAATCATATTTTACAATCTCCAGTTAATGCGCAACTGTTAGCAGTTAATTAGAATCGGCGCCGAGATCTGAAATACTAATAAATAGAGTAAACTCGTTCTTTCAGAAATATTAAGCGTGCTTTTATTGTTACTTAGAGCTCGTGTTTTCATGTTTCCTCGTGTCCAAAGCACTGAAATACATTGTATTAGGCCATTCAATAGTAATTTAATGAATCATTAGAACGGATCAGAATCAAAACATAGCCTATGAGTGTGCGTATCCATATAGGGGATAAGAAATGCGCCCAGAAAAAAAGAACTGGTGCAATGGCGCAAGTTTCTGTAGCTTTCAATAATTAATGCGGACAGTAACACAAAGTCAAAATACTTTTCATGGTTTCATTTCAACTTCTAGCCTCCTGAAATATTTCTGGAGTGGTATAAAAGCAATTTCACAATGCGACGACATGATATGATGCAGGAAAAGTAGTCTACTCTGTCAGTTTCTATCAGTTGCTGTCTCGCCGCAGGCCGTTCTTGTTTAAACCAATTTGCCCAAACATTGACTGCAGATACAGATACATGCCAGAGATACTCGAAAATTCCCCTTCTCGCTCCCTCTAAAATGTCAAACGAGCGAAGTTCAATAGCGTAAACAGCCAGCGCAATATCCCCTCTGCATTCTTTAGACGTTTCCTCGACAGGCAGACAGATTAAAAAGCCACCCTTTTAATCTTAGTCGAGATCTCAGAACAGATCTGATTTGTCACGCTGAAAGGTGACTACTTCAGTTGAACAAAGTAACAATGTAATATGTTTATGAGTTGAGAAAAAAGACTATCAAATTTCATGTAAAATAAGCTTTCGTGCAGGAAATGATACTAATATTTTATGTCTAATTCAGGAGAAAGATATATTTCTTGCTACCACAGAAAATGTGATTTGTGAGACGGCTCCCCATCATGATATCACTTGCCGGTCGGAAGATAAAATGTCGCTTAGGATAATGTAATTGGCCTTAAGGTATGAGGAGGTGAATTATATTCCGTGATTTATAATCTGGAAATTAAAGACTCACTCATTTTCTAATTTAATTCCATCTCCAATGGAAAAATGTTCACTCTGAGCTAAATTGGCGAATAATGTTGCTAATTCAAATGCAGATGTAATTTCAATTCTGGTTGCAGTTTGTCATGATTGACGAGTCCCCGATGGATCGTTACGGCTCCTGTCTCACTATCTCGCCGATCCTCCTGCAGTTGTGATAATAACTTGTGCTACAAGGGAAGGCGAAAGAGAAAGTATCAATTGTATTCGCAACTACCTTGTCAATTGAGACTCCACCCTAATGCTATTTTTAATAGATTGTCTCCCCTTTCTTTTACAAGACAATCTTCTATTAATGCCTGTTTGTCCGCGTGTGTGCGCGTATGTGCGTTACTTTGGTTAGATATGGATTTATACTGCATGTGTGACTCGTCTTTTGAATTTAGAATCGCTTCTGCCTGAATGCAATACAATAATTCATTGGTATGAATCCGCCGTTATGAAGTTGATTTAATGTAGGGTAAATGTCAGTGTAATTCCACGGCAGTACAGGTTAAAAGCAACATTAATTTCACCCGCGGAATGACATTCACGCCGGAGAGGAAGACTCCACCAGTTTATAAAGGTTTCAACCAATCTGACAATTTTCTGGGGCCATGTGTCCCGTCTGGGCTATATTTAGGACGACAAAGCATCTTAATAAAAAAGATCTCTGAGCCTTCTCAGTCTTCCTGCCTCATATGTAGGTTTGAAGTAGAAGTAACCTTATAATATTCCCCCTTTCCCTCTTTTGACAGAAAGGGGGTCACTACCAACATGTGCAGATATTGGATATTGATCTTGCAGGTTCTCTATCAGATATTCATTAGGTTACATCATTCAGCCATCAAGGGTTTACTTTTGTTTACATCATTGATTTTATCGAGCAAAGGCCTATTGAATGACTCATGGAAGCATTTTTAAGTATACCAAACAAAAAGAACATTTTCCATAAAACGTGACCAGCAGCATATCAGGCCCCATGCCTCTTATATGCACACCACTGTGTTTAGGCATTTTAGGTGTCCTGGGTAAGGTTGGCTGTCAGATAATGCGTGTTAGAGTAGTGCCATTTTTTTTTTAAACGGCACACCACCATAAATGTTACTAAATATTACATACATGTTCATTTCAACATTTTCCAAGGCACACCTAGTAAGCTCTGGCAACACCGGTAGAAAAATATGATGTTAGTCATCAGTCATGTAAATGAGAATTTATTCTGATGAAGACATTTTCTGAGACTTCTTTAGGGGACCTGAGTCTAGCACCGTGCAAACACAATGACTGTTCAATGAAATGGGGGGGGAGGGGGGCCTGAGAGCTGTCCTGACCCTGAGCGGGTTGCTTAGCTGTACCGCCTCCCCATCCCCCCATCCTTTCTTTTCTTGTATTAACTTGTTAACTTTTGCTGAAACTCAGGTGGTCTCTCTGGCTAACCGCAACTCTGTCACAGTTGCCCGCGTTGTCACGGATACCGAAAATGACCTCCCGTTCCCCAGCAATCCGCCACCACCCCCGTCCTCGTCCACCACCCCCGTCCTCGTCCGTCTGTCCGTCTGTCCATGGCAGCCGGTCCGCTCCCTCATCGCCCTGCTGGAAGGGGCTAATTCATGGCTGCTCGTTTTCCCCACGGCTCACGCCAGGAAACACCCTGGTCTTTCTCCCGGCCCACTGCAGGGCCTTTAAGGATGTGTCCAAGCTGGGCTAACAGGACCCCCCCCCCCCCCCCCACATCCCATCTCTCTCCTGAGTGGACAGGTGCAAGCGGGACCTGGGTTCTCGCCTTTCTTGGCCTTCGTTCCCAAAATAATATATAAAAACAAGTCAATAGCGGGTGGATATGATGGTGATGGAGGACTGAAAGAGCTTGCCCCGTTTAAGGTGCAGACCACCTCTACCCACACACCCCTCCTGGAGCCAGGGGCAGGGGCTCATCTACCCCCCTAAACACCCCCCCTCCCCCGGCCATGGGATCATAGCACAGCCCCTCTCACCCCCACTCTCCCCCAGGTCCTTCAGAAAGCACCTGTCCCTGCTACAAAGCCGGTGTGCAGGAAACAATCCCCCGATTCTTCAGGCTTAGCTGCATTAAGGGGCTCTGCCCTGACCCGGGGTCCTCTCAGCGGGGATCCGTCGCCGTGCGCAAAGAGAGGACGTTTCTTAAAACGCGATTTCATCTTCGTTGAAAACTTCTTAAAGCCACAAATTGCATATAAGCTGCTGTTGACAGCTGCATTTAGAGTGGCTCTGAAACACACGGACAGGCCTCAGGCCTGACCTTCTTCCTTCCTACACATTATATTACTATTGGGGTTAAGAGTAAGGAGTGCCGACTGGTCAGAGATACGGTCTGCTTATGGCCCTACCTTAAAGCTGGAGTCTTTGTTATTCAATATAGGGAAGGGAAAACGGCTTTTAAAAATCTTTCTCAATACAAATTATTACCAATTTACGCGACGTAGTGTTTCGTTTCGAATTGTGATTAACCGACGTGTCGGTTAGACGCGTCTGTTAATCCGGGGGAACAGGGAGCAGGTTGAAACACGGGAGAGTTTACGACACTGGCTCGGCGCAACCTTGGCACACGAGGCACAAGCAAAACAGAGCGTTTCAATCAGCATTGTTTTTAACATAATAGCGCCATTTACAAAACGTCCGCGAAATTAATGCGGGACAAACGCGTCAGTAACTGAGCCAACTCATTTTTGCTCATTTCATTTGAATTATTAATAAGAGAGAAATATACCATATGCTTCCCGAAGAGCTACATACATTTATTTCAAACAAAATTGCTACTGTTTGGTGACGAGTGTAAGTAGCCTAACTGCTCTTTTGAAAAGCGGTGACTTATATAGGGATTTAATCAGGTATAAATCAGCCTTTGTAATTAGGGTCACAGCTGCTGCTGAACCCGGAGCCAGCAGCTCTAACGGCTCAGAGGCCTCCATCACCTGAATGACTTCATTCAGCTGTCATTAGCCCTCCTCAGATCATGTTTTTATGAGTTAGGGTAATATTTTCTGCTAACGGGGCTCAGAGCTGGCTGTTAAATAAAGGCCCAACAAAACTGCATTCGACTGCTGCTTGTCTCTCTCGCTTTCGCTCTCACTCTCCCTCTCACACTCTTTCTCTCACGCTCACTCTCTCCATCCCTCTCCCAGTCTCTTTCTCTCTCACTCTCACTCTCTCCATCCCTTTCCCATTCACTCTCACTCCCTCTCTCTCACACAGTCTCATTCTCTCCCTCTCTCTCTCACACACACTCATTCTCTTTCTCTCACTCTCTCACACACACTCATTCTCTCTCACTCTCATTCTCTCTCACACACTCATTCTCTCCCTCTCTCTCACATGCACATATTCATTATCTCCCTCCCTTCCTCTCTCTCACTCACTCTCTCCATCCTTCTCCCATGCTCTCTCTCTCTCTCTCTCTCTCTCTCTCTCTCTCTCTCTCTCTCCTGTCATTGTTGTTTAATTAACAGGCATTTAGAGTCACAGTTTCATATGGATAGGCTAGAGGTGGAAGTGCCCCTGCAGAAGATGCACAGTTGCTCTGTGTATAAAGTAATACAAACAGAAAATGTAAGCTGACACAAAATTGTGTGTACCAAGGTGTTCAAGTCTCCCAGAGAAACAATGTGAAATGCTCTGTGTTATTTCAACACATACGTATGTCCACAGGGGATAAAAGTGCATTATGTCAGTGTGAACTCCACTCTCTTAGAGTTGACGGCAGCCATTTTATGTGCAGGCAGCAGTGTTAAGTTAGGCCAGGCTGGTTAGACAGGAGCGGACACCAGACAGGCCTCGGTGAGCCTCTGTCATCAGTGAGCTGAACTGATGATTAGCCGCCTGTGTAGTGAGCCTAACCTTCTCTGCACTGTGGTGTTTAATGGCGAATGCGTTAACTTGTGTCAGTCAATGAGACAGATAGACTAAAATAATTCAGGACGTTACATGTTGGCATCTGAGGTGATTATTGTGAAGTAAAGAAAAAGTGTAGAGAATCAGCCTTCTGAATGACATTTACATATGGACTGTATCTAAGAGTGTTAATGGGGATGCTAGGTAATCAATTTGCCTTGATGACTCAAGAGCGTGTTGCATGACCTTTTAAAGAGGCATGAAGATAAGGCTATTTGAGGATCTCAATGTGATCTTAATGATTGTTACATTTGCTTTGGTAACGAGAAAAATGCAGTTTGTGAACAAAATCTGGAATATGTGCATATCATACCTGAAAGAGAGGTGCCTATGATTACTTTACATTTTGTTATTTAATTGAACGCTGTATGAACAAAACTTAAATACGTATTTTGCCAAATATTTTGGATTATGGATACAAAATAAGTGTCCACTAACAAATATTCTTGGAATTTATTCATACCTAAATAAATTAGTAAAATAACTCATTTTCTTAAAATTGAATTTAGTGTTTTCTCCAAATCGTTTGTTTTATTGTACATTGATAAATAAATAATTTGAAATATTTCAAAATGGGGGAAAACATATGCTTGCCAATTTCTTCATAAAGAGGTGGGTTGCCACCTAGTGGTCGTCAGTCGTCAGTGCAAGTCCTCATCGCCCCCAGAAAAAGGCTTCTTTGAAAGTGTGAATCATTGTAAATCATGATGATGAATACGAGGAGCCATACAGTTCTATTTGTTTTATTTTGAATTCACGGGCCATTTAACGTTATTTCACTCTTAATCATTGATACTTATTTCGTAATTACTGCTAGAGAGAAACACGAATTGCATCCATTTAATAATTATATTGATTCATAATAAATCTTAAACGCAAATCATAAAACAAACCATTTGTTTGCTGTTCTCCATCGTACCTATGTACGGTGTTTGCTCCTCGTGACAGATATTCCCTGCGCGTTCTGTAGGATTCGGGGCCTATTGCAAACGCAGCCATGGAAATGAGGTAGAGTACTTTCTCCTTACTTAGCGTTATTGAAAAACCCGACAACAATCCACCGCTTGAAATAACTGCAACAGACGAGGCTTTCTGTTGGGCAATCAGATTAGACCATTAGGTGTATCAATAAATCGGAAAACGGCTAATTTCCTGGTGCTGTCGCCTTTGAAAGAGTGACCAGAAGCTTTGCATACATGAATTCGATTTGTTTAGCATCCCTTAATAATGCAAAGTTATATTACATATTCCTTTCGTAAATAACAACTGCTTGCAATGTTCCTGGAACTAAAACAGTGCACGCTTTCTTCTCTTGCAAATGTATTATGTGGGTAGGAAAATTGCATTGAAATTCTCCATGCGATACACAGATGGCTATCAATGCTGTTTACCATACTTTTGGAGAAGGGGAAAGGTAACTTGCGAAGTACGCGAACGAAAAGAATTTCAACCGAAACAACCGACCATGTTTTAATCAGTTTAATAGTAATAAAAGCGGCAGATGAATTTAGTTATTCGTCTATGTACCGCGTTTGTTATACTAATAACATATCATAATGATAATAACAATAATACTAATATGTATTTTATCTGTTGTCTGCTTTGGTCATAACCTGGATTTGATAACATCACAACTAAATATTTTTTATCTGTTATTGTTCTCTTACATTGGGATCCAACGGCATATGCATACTCGTAACGGACCACAAATGAAATAAACAACTTGAAATACCGACCAAAGGGAAAACAAATGTCATAAACGTGACATGGCTGGATAAACAGCCCATTTTAGCCCAATTTTGGGCTGAGATTTTTATAGGCCCTAAGACGGTCCTCAGAGAATTTAACCACAGCCTATGTCTTCTGTGATGCAGTACCTGGCACCATTTGCAACAGCAACAAAAGCATACATCATGTGACTGGAGATTTGTTTTCAACTCTAAGACAGGCGGCAAGGAAGCAGGCTTTTGTTTCTGCTGATTTGAGTTTAAGGCCTCTGCTCAGCGAAAATACACCTGCTGCTTTGAAAGAGGAATTGTGCTGCTCGAGTGCCAACTCCTTGGTGTTTGTGTGGCGCTGAATGAAACCGGCTCCGTGTAAAAAGAAGAGGTCGAGGTTGAGATCGCTCGAAGCCCGCCTTTACCGTGGCCTGCGTCTGCGTTAAATCAGGAGAGAGACGATGTCGCGCTGGCGAAGTCGCTCCTCATCCACGTACGCCTCTCCCCTGTACACATCAGCATGGAGGGTAAGCATTGCCTCCAAACATGATGGCCTATCTGGTTCACATTTCTGATTGGCATCGCCATCCATCCAGCTTCCCATAGACATATTCACACCTAGAGCAAGGCCGCATTGAAATGAGTTACTGCCCATGCAGAGTGAATTCATTCCTGTCTGACAAGATTTATTTGAAAATTGTAAACCTGTACTGTTTTGAGTGTAATGGCTCTCCGCTACAAACAGGAGCAGGAATGGTTTTCATGTAGGAAAATGGAGAGCTTGTGAATTTTCACAAGACAAGAACACAGGTTTGCTTTCAGTGTCCATATGTGGCTTGGATTAATCTGTAAAAAAAGTTTGCAGTGTCACACATAAACTGCTAAATTTCATTAATGCAGAACCAAATGAGATCTGTTGCCTGACAGTCCAGATCTAACCTCAATGGAGGTAGCCCTGGGTATCAATCAGACTCCATACTGTTTCTATGGAGAAGTGGTAATAGTGCTGCTAAAGTTTAATTGTTCAATTATTATTAGTTTTATGAAGGGGCAATGATGCGATTTCACTTTCAAAACACCCCCCCCCCCCATCCCCACCAATTTTCCCCTACTGTTCCATAACCCCCAACCTTGCCACATGGTATCTGTAATGGTACGCAATTAGAGAAAGGACCCTTTTGCTAAGCTGGACCTACTGCAGGCTGGACTAATGAAATGCTGTTATTACTCACCCCAAAGCAATTGTTAGTGCCAAATTGCAGGTCATTTCAAACTGCTGAGGTCTACATAGGCAGCATTTATCAGGAAATTACACGTTGAATAATTACACATAACAGGGAGAGTATCTTTTTCCGCATTCGTTTGTAGTGTATTCAATTTTTGCTTTGTTTTTGGTGGCTTACTTGAGCCACCTGAAGTCAGATATAACATAAAATAAAACAGGAAATGCAACCAAGTCTGTTCATTTGGTTCATTAAGACATTTGTTTTAATTGGCACTCCACCGAGAATGTGCTTATTGCTGTAATATTGATACCAGCATTGGAGAACAGCAAACTGTAATGAAGACATTTTCGTTTGACATGCTTCTATACCCAATTTGCTTCAGTGTGCAACTTTAGACTTCTTATAATGTAAAAAGTATTTGAAATGTAACGTATAAAAATTCTTTAAGTATTAGTCGTCTTCAAATGCCCTGTTTGTACCCGTATTACTCTCCGAAAAGCATGTATTTTGAGAGTAGCCTATATAAAGCTAGACATCAGGTGGGAATAAGATTGGAGAAAACAGTGGCAATATAAATGTTACCTCTGCTTTGCGATAACCCCTGTGTAATCAGTGAAATTATGCTTTTCCTGCATAATTTAGTCGCAGATTGCGGCTCACATCGCTGTGGTGACAGACTGGAATGTCACGTATTCCTGTCTTGGCCGAAAGAATGGACTTCTCTCTAATTAAGTCGGTTCAAGCGCAGACTCACATTGAAAGAGAGCCGTCTCTTTTGCAGATGTCGTCTACCGCACAGAGAACAATTGTGGCGCATTCCGTATCCGGCTGACCGGGAGGTAATGAGTATCATTCCAAATGACACGGTTCTGGCCGAACAGAACGGGACTGGAATGCCTGAGACAATAGTTCAGTAATGCGTGTCAGAAGGAAGGAAAGCTGGCGTTTTCCTAGGCAGAGGGGCGCGCGTTTATTAGCGAGATCTCTGTATCAATTAGGGCATTCTTGACATTTCCGAAGCAATGCGCGGTTGACTTTGTTAGAAATCGCTGTGCTTTTTGCATCTTGTGTCCCTTTTCTTGCCTTTTCAAACTTTTTTTTATAGCCTGCTCCTTCCTCATGGTAGGTACCATAACCATTTTTGTGTCAGGATATGGATGTTCAATCAATTCTAGTCGCAAATGGGATGTGTTCCATAATTATAACATATATATATATAACATTGCTGTGCTGTGTATTTCCATCGATCAACAGGCAGACATGGTGCTAATGCACTCTCCATTTCAACCAATGCTGAAAGGCCGAACTGGTGTATATGAACAAAGCAGTGACATGATTAAAGGTTCACCGCCAACCACCGCCCAATTATCTGCACAGGATATGAGCATATAGCACACTAAATGCTAAATCAGCAAATACAATACACGCTCAAAGGGGGAACATCTCATGTACATGTGGTTATAGCAGTGGGTCATGTGGGAAAATGTGGAATTCAGCATACAGTATGTGTACCTGTGCGTGCAAAACGCAGCACTAGCAGTTTTTTTGGGGGTGTATCCTCAACTGTTAAGGGTGGCAAACTTCTCTTCCTTTTTCCACTGAGTGTAAAAAGTACCATGACCATACATTACAATATATGACGTGTCACCTGCCAACAGCACCAGCTAGCCAAGTGAACCAACACACTAACTTCTGGGGGCTTCAAGGGTGAAAAATGAGACAGCATTCGATGACATTACATTATATTATTACTGTCACAACCATTGAACCATAACCAAGCTTCTTTTGGGTGAACACTTGTTTGGTTACAAGCTGGAGCTGATACAAACGGTGACTGAAACATTTTGACTGTAGTCAGCCCCTTATAACTAGTTTCTAATGGATAATGATGCTACTTTGAAACTGCCCAGATTTGGTTTCCATACCCCAATCCAGTCATGAACATTAATGAAGACATCTCTTCACCAGCAAACGAGGCTCGTATGCACACCAGAAGAAGCCCAAATCTGATCCAGACATGGCTTGCCCCATTAATGTATTGCTGTCTGTGCAGATGCTTACACTTACCTTGAGTGGTTTCTGTCATATGGAAACATTTTGCCTGCAGCTAGGCCAGACATACATAGTTCTCTGGATAATTGCGTTTCAAGCTTTGCCTGCATCAGGCCTGCTTTGAGCCATGTGTATCTTGCCAACAGTCAGCCAACAAGGCTGCTGACTTGCTGAAATCATAGTCGTGTTCTAATTGGGGGGTTGAATATCCTGGCAGCCTGGATCACACAAACAGGCCCTAGTTCTAGGCCCAAGATGGGGCAACATTGGCTCAGGTGGTAAGAGCAGTCTGAGGGATACCGGTTTGATCCCACCCTGGGTGTGTCGTAGTGTCTCTGAGCAAGACACCTAACCCCCAAATGCTCCTGACGAGCTGGTTAGTGCCTTGCATGGCAGCCAATCGCCGTTGGTGTGTGAGTGTGCGTATGAATGAGTGAATGAGAAGCATAAATTGTACAGCACTTTGGATAAAGGTGTGAATTAAATGCAGACCATTTCACAGCCTCAGTCCGCAGGAAAGCCACTGTGACATCAAGAGGCCTATCTCTGTACCAAGGCACCATGTACTTGCTTGTTCTTATTCTACTAATGGACTGTGCGCAATCTGTAAATAGTGTGTAAGCAAGTTCCACTTGCAGCCCAATATGTCCTGTGTGCAGAAGTAGCCTCTTCATTTGGTGCAGTTAATAGTCTTCAACAGAACATAGAGTATCAACTGCTGAATTGCTTACAGCAAGTAATTTGGACCAGGTACTGAGTGTCCTCTCTGGTGATCTTCTGCTAGGCCTGTGCTGCAGCCATCTTTAGGTCCTGCTTAGTTTCTTGGGCTAGTTGCCTCAAGTTTTTTTCTTCTGCATATGTTTGGATACAGATTGGGTGAACTATTGACCAATCAATAATTTTCATGTTTTTGGTTTTGAATAACTATTTCCTTGAACTTTAGAATTAATTCTGCTGCTGCAGTTCCATCATCACTGAAGACTGGTGTCTGTGGCAGCCACAAATGCCCAAAACATAACACCCCCTCCACTATGTTTCACAGATAACGGGGTGCTTTGGATCTTGGGAAGCTTCTTTTGGCCTCCACACTTCTTGGTCTCCACGCCATCACAATACAAGTGACTCTTGGTTCATGTGTCCACGTGACCTTTTTCCAGAACTCTGAAGGCTTTTTCAAGCACTTTTTAGCAAATGGTAACCTAATCTTGTTTTTGCGTTCAGCTTGTGGTTTGCACAAATGCCTAAAACATAACACCCCCTCCACCAGCTTTTTCATTTACTGTAGTTAATATTCTTCAACAGAGCATACAGTATCAACGGCAGAATTACGGCAGGGCCTTTCCTCGCAATATGCAAAGGTGAACTAGCGCAAAAGTAACTGTCACATCTCGTAAAATCAGTTACACACTTTGAAATGAACATTTGGAATAAACAGCAAAAATGAAGCACAATAAAATCATTATTGTCAATGACCTCTGAAAGAATGAACTGTGTGATGAATAATTTGTTTAACGTCTGACCACTATGGGCTTTCCAGCTTGTATACTTCGTGATTTCAACGACACAGTTATTGCTTAAAGGGCAGTAGGCAAATCTCAGGCAAATATTCATTGTTTTTCATTAAATAAAATGTTCTCTTCTGCAGTGAACATTAGCAGGATTTTCTTTTTTTTTGCATGCATATCAGATTATATTACAATTCAATAGTAGTCAAGCAAAAATACAAGAATGGTTCCGTGGAAAAGTTGAAAGACATTGGTTGAATAGAGCACGCACGTGCATATGTGCATATTAAGAAAAACATAACAAACATCTTACTGTTTGCACTTCCTCTGCTTATTTGCATTTAAACCGCGCGTGAGGCCGCCCCAGTCCTTGCTGCGCGCAGCTGCTTTTATTTAGTTAAATAAAATACCAATAAAACAAAATGCACCTTCAGCTCAGGAATGTATGGTACAAAATTGGTTAAGATATCATTGAGGGAAAGTACAGTGGATTAATATTATTTAAACCACTTTCACCGTTTGACACCAGTTACATTTCCAACAGTAACAGCGGATTTGAGTAATATTTCAAAAACAATTAAATCATCTGATGTATGTGTTGGTTAGCAATGCATTTAGATGAAAACCAGTGTCTTTGCACATTTTACTTCCATCTAAAGTTAAATGATTTTTACTGAGAGCTTTCCTCATCTGTTAGAATATATACAGTTACATCCATGTTTGGGACAAATACTTTTTTTATTGATTTGGGGCTACACTCCACAATTTCTAGATTTGTAATCAAACATTTCACATGTGGTTAAATTGAACATTTTCTGCTTTTATTTCAGGGTATTTTAAAAACTTCACACTTTTTGTGCCTAGCTCCATAATTTCAGGGCACCATCCTGTTTGAAATATTTGATGTTGTTTTTGTGTTCAGCTAGTGGTTTGCATCTTGCAGTGTAGCCTCTATAGATCTATTCCAGGAGTCTTCTGTGGACAGTACTCACTGGCATATCAACAACTGCCTCCTGAAGAGTGTTTATGATTTCATTGGACAGATGTTTGGGGATTTATTTATTTATTTGTGAGAATTATCTGGTTATCAACCGTAGAGCCATCATTGATCTACCAGCCTCTTTGCAAATACTGAGCTCACCAGTGCTCTTTTTCTTCATAGTGCTGTTCCAAACAGTTTGGAAAGCCTATTTCCAAAATACCTACACGTCTGACTGTTTTTTCTTATTCCTCAGCCTCATAATGGCTTCCTTGATTGTCATTGGCACAACTCAGGGCTCTAAAGGCAATCAAAGGCCGAGAATCAAGACTAAATACTGAAAGCTTTATTCTATATGCTTTAAGGAAGCGATTGACTATTCAGAAGCAACCGCAAAGTCAACTGTCCAGTTACTTTTGGTCTCCTGTAATTGTCCCTAAACACATCACCCGATAAGGACGTGAATACCCTCAAATTAAAGAGGACGGTCTGCACTCTAACCTTGCAATCATTGTTTCATTTCAAATCCAATGTTCTGAACTGCAGAGCCAAAAGAACGGAAATTGTACAAACTGTCCAAATAAATACGGACTACACTGTAGAAACACCAAACACTCTCTTTGTATTTGCAGTCTTGACTGTACATTTTGCCATGAAAGGCCAGCATTGCCACACTCTGGATTTTCTCTAAGACAGCTACCAGAAATGAATGCATCTCCACTTTCCCTGGTTCTGTATTCCTGCACCATTCGAGGCCTACAAATGAAACAGCCCTCCTGCTGGATGATGTATACTGTTTGGCCCTGTCGTCCAGGGGGACCCTCTCTTCTGTAGAGAGAGAGAGTGGGGGGTGGAAGGGGGTCTTCATGATTCATCCTGCTTGCGCTTTACGCTGGTCTCTGAGGGCTAAACAGCGCTGCAGATGGCAGGCCAGAGTTACTGCGCCGAGACCTTAAATGAACAAATTACCGCAATTCCAGAGCTGTGCTGCTTTTAGTGCTGTAGCCTGGAGATAGATCCTCCTCCCGGCAGGGCCGGGTCTGACAGCGGTCTGCGCGCGGCCCAACGGCCAGAGGAGGCATCGACACACACACAAAAACACGGAGGAAGCCGGGATAAAAGACCCTTAGTTGTCTATTACCCCCGGTCTCCTGGGTGCACTAACGCCGGAGCATGTGTTACCCAGACATTTATCATGTAATTACAGCTTTAGGATCGGTTTCTGATGGGCCGTGATGATTACTAATAATTACTGTGCATTTCACGCCTCTCGGAGGCCCAGATGGGTTTCCAAGGCCCGAACACAAAGGAAGGTTTTCCTTTTTTCCCCCCCCTCTCAGCCTTTAGAGGTCCTCATTAGCTTAATGAATTGAACCATATGTGTCCAGTAGGTAATTAGTAAGGCAGAGAGGAGGGGAGGTGCCGGCCCTTCCAGAGGCCTGACGCTGTGAGGTTAACCACTCTGGGCCGGTCTCCACGGGTAAATACCCGCCCTGTCGTTTACAGTGCCGGCCCCGGAGCCGTTTGCGTTCGTTTGCTCTGTTATTGACAGTCAGTTGTTCAGTTTGACCCAGCTTTACGCTCAAATAACGATGCGAAAACGTGCCGGTGGCGTTCTCTATATTGTATTGTTGTATCCGTTGTATCCTGCAAAATATTACCAATAGCAATGAGAATTGAATATTTTATTATTGAGGTGAATATTTGATACTGACTGCACCGTGTCCCTTTTGCTTTCCATAAACTGAACTGGGCTGTTGGTGAAGGATGGGGAGGCCTGTTGTACAAGCCTGATTTCATGTGACAAAGATCTTTATGGTACAAATGGAACACTTCTATGTGCTTGACTTCAAATGTTAAAAAAAATGTCTTCGTTGGAAACCGTTGGCAATTAGTAGCTACAGTATGTTTGTCCATTCACATCCATTGTCATCAGTAATGGGTAATAAGTCGATGGTATTAGTGTGTTTTCAGTAGATTTTCTCTTTCCATTTCACTTTTGTTCGTCCAGCCAAAAGCGATCCTGCGGTTTCATTCCTTATCACCCTGATATATCTCCTATTATGCAAAATGACGATCCAAGATAGTGTCCTGACTGTATTCTTCATATCTGCGATAAGTCTCCCCAAGGGGAATCCATATATGAGAGTGATAGTCACATCGTCATGTCAGTTTATCCTTTTAGTGAGGTGTAAGGTTTGCATATAAACAGGGTAAACCTGATAGTGTGCCAGCGCACTCAGATCACACTGATATGAGATGTTTTATGATTGTTCAGTATGTGGTCTTGGTACTGGAAAGGCACAGATCCTGGTGACTGCCTGAAACTCTGTAACCATGAAATCTTGTTGAATTTTGATCGAAAACTACAATTTTAAGCAATCATTTACAAATGCACAATGCATATATTGCAGTATATGAGCTAATATCTCACCATTAACTATACACTGGTTGAAGAACATCTGCCAAGTATGCTGCTCTCTGCACAAGGTGTGTAAATGAATGCCCCAGTACGTTAACGCTGAATGCAAATTTGCTAGGTGCGTATGGACGCTATATCCCAAAATAAATGTTGGTAAACATGTTCCCGTTTCATGGCCCGCCTGTAAAATTGACTAGCTTCTGACAGTTAAAAAAAACGTTCTCCATGGATTGTATCGTACATACAAAAACTATGTGCGCCGGGTAATTTATTACCAGCCTTTTTTCCAGGATCCAAATCTTTGTTTTGTAGTTTATGGGCCGAATTTCCTTCTGAAATTTATGAATGAAGAGAGGGAACAGGAGGGGGAGAAGGATAAGGAAAAGATCTCCTTGTGAAAGCCAGCCTCTTGTTTCTGTCAGAGCGTATGAGTGTGCCCGCATGCATGCAGCGGTGTAAAATATAGCTTCCCAGCGTAGTATTTCTGCTCTGTAGGGGCCGGTATAAATCACGGAGGTCAAGCAGGCACTGATGTGATCTGGCCAAGCGTGGGGGGCTTGGGGAGGGTTGGGGGGGGGTTGGGTGTGCTGGGGTTTGGAGGGGGAGGGGGGGGGGTTGGGGGTGGCGGACTGTGTCGAGCCACCGTGACCCCACGGTGAACTGTGTGTGTGTGTGTGTGTGTGTCTGTGTGTGATGTGGTGAAGGGAGACAAATCACCAGCAGGTGCAGCCTGACAGAACTCAATGTCGCATTCAAGTTTACTCTCTTTACACGGCTGAGAACGGCGGGATTGTGTGTTTCTAATCCAATACCCCAGGGCTCCCTCGCTCCCAATTCTCACAATTACCTGAACATGAAACAGGGAAATTCTCCTCTTTTTTTGGTTGGGGGGGGGGTGGGGAGAGAGCTCCGCTCTACCCCACCTCCGTCGCCCCCGCCCCTCACCCCCTGGTCAGGGGTAGTTCACATAAAAGGCTGCGACAGGCACAGGCTACCCCCGCCGAACAAAAGCCGACAAAATGTCCCCGAAAAGGGAAAAAAAATGGAACCATCCTGTTTAATAGAAACAAATTGCTCCCCACTTCCCCGTGACACAGATAGCGAGGCCGTTTGTGGTCGCTGGCCTTTGTTTGGAACAACAGAAAGGAAATGTAGTCATCTTGGGAAGGATAGATTTCTGCCTTTTTGTTACCCCTCGGTTATCTTACCCCCGCCGGCCCCCCTGGCTCTGAGCAGGCACACCAGTTAAGCAGCTCAGGTGCTTGGCTACATTCTGCTAGATTAAAGGTCTGTAATTCAGGCCCCGGGCTGCGGGAGGGGCCAATGAATGGCCGTCTTGTTGGAGCGCAGCGAGCGAGACGCGGGGAGGGGGGCTTCTCTCTCCGGCGGGTCTGAAAGAGAGCTTGTTGGGCTGGTTCCTCTCAACCTCTGATGAGACGGGACAAGGGCCGGCGTGCTTTGGGGGGTGGGGGAGGGGGTGGGGGAGGTGGAGGGGTGTTCTGTGTTTCTCCGGTCTCCTCTAAGGCTTTTTTTTGGGGGGGTTGAACAGAAGAAACCCTGCTCCTCTGGAACATGCCTGTATCCGAGTGGACACACCATATAGAATGGCAGGAGGTATCTGCGTTACCCCTCAATGCACAACTTTCATCTCGACAAGGGACAGGTCACACACCGAAGGGCAGGGGGTTTTCACATTGGACTGTGCTGTGTTCTTGCTTAATTGGATGGAAAAATATTTTTTTGGTGACTTTATTGTGAAATTATATTTTTCTCTTGAAGTAGTTTTTTAACAATCAAGTTGGTTTTGACTTACAGTATATATCAAGTTGTATACAGTATCACAGATGTTTAAAATGATCCGGTGTTAGATAAATGTTTTTTTTTGGAGAAATTTCTGGAAAGGAAAATGAATGCAATGTATTGGGTGTGCGTATGGAGTGTAATAGTGTGTGTGTGTGTGTGTGTGTGTGTGTAGAGGGAGAGAGAGGGAGAGAGAGGGAGAGAGAGTGATAATGTCGCGGCCCACATCAGTCCTGCTTTGCTCCTTCTCTGTTTCCGTGGAGACTGAAGGCCCTCTGTCCTTGCTCCAGCCTGGCCTTCTGTTCAACCTGCGTCTGGTCACGCAGAACCAGGGGGCCACTGTCTGAGCAAACTTTTACTGCTGCTGTGTTACTCACCCAAGCATAGGTCAAGTGTAAGTGTCAGAGGTCGGCCCAGAACCCGGGAGATAGGGTTACGGGCCTCTCGGAGAGGCAGGTGATTGGAGCAACGGAATCCAAGATGAGGAAAAGTCTCAGGGGTGAAAGGTCGCCAGAAGACAAATGGAAGAGAGGAAATCGGTAATCAAGTGCTTCTCAGAGCACCTGTTCCTCTATTAACTGCAGAGACGGCCATTAAAAGCCCGCTTTCAATAACGTAGCAGCAAGAACAATTGATGACCTGCCGTTTCATCGTCATCATGAAATAATACTGT
This sequence comes from Conger conger, assembly GCF_963514075.1. Lineage (NCBI taxonomy): Eukaryota > Metazoa > Chordata > Actinopteri > Anguilliformes > Congridae > Conger > Conger conger. The sequence goes on from NC_083777.1 coordinate 8,702,655, forward strand.
AATGTCAGCAGGGCTAATGACGAGTGCTTAGGAAGGCGTGTGATGATAAGTAGAAAAATATAAACTATTTGTCCCTGGGGGGAGAATATGTGCATTGGCAGGAAGAAGCTTTCTCTTGACGTGAAGTAAACTTTCAGCAAAGCACGTCTTCCTCAGCCACCTGCAGAGCGCGGCTTAAAGAAAGCGATACTCCTGTGACTAGCTGCGGCCTATTGTGTTTCAGGCTGCCTCTCCTTCCTGTTTGCCCCGTGGAATGCCAGATACCGGGCGGTCCCTGCGTTTCACCTGCACAGGTAAGGGGACCCCGCCGCGATAAACAAAATGGCTGCTGTAGAGCCTCAACCCCCCCCCCCCCCCCTCACAACCCCCACCCCCCCCTAAAATATATAATAAATCTGTTTACCAGTTCCCATAAAAACCCTACACAAAGAATAACTAGGAAGTCCTTTTCATACATTGTTATGTGTGCGATTGGAGCAGAGATTGGAGCAGTTGATAAACAGTCTCGGCTTTCAAGGAAAACCGATGACACACTCCTGTTGCTGGCAGCCCCGGTTGAGGTTCGCCTGGCTAACGCACCTGCGTGTGTTTGGCGTGCGTAAACACTCTGAGTCAGCGGAATAAGCTTAACAGATGCACTTGCTTTCTGCCAGAGTACAGTAATCCTGCTGGTCCCAGTCTTTCCTAAAGCACTCACTGTTGGTCCTTCTGCATTCCACTGTTCCAGGTCCAAGTTACTGACATTCACTCACCATTTTGAGTGATTTACAGAAAAGGATTTTATCTTCTATCTGAAATGTTTTTCCTATCTGTATGCCTCCTGTGCAGTAAAGGAAGATGTTTTTCTGAATGTTTCTGCTGCTTCTGGGCCAGGGGAACAGTGTTTCTCACAAACCTCTACATGCTGTAGCTTACCTCTTCTTCTTTGGACAGGAATAGGAGTAGCTACAGGAAAAAGGACTGCTATTTGGTCGGGTTGACCAGCTCTGTTGAATACCTGTTTTTGCTTTATTCTCATTATTATTTCTATCCTATATTATTTCTGCCTGCATCCATGTTTATTTCATAGATCAACTTCTTTTAACAATTACTCTCATTCTTGAATTTCTGTCATAGCAAGTACAAAGGGTGTGACAGAGGCAGGTCTGATATGGGTCTCTGTCACAGTGGCAGTGTTGCTGGGCTAACTGTCCTAGTTTCTGGGAAGTGATGGTGCACTTACTGAAACTCCAGTGGGTAAGGGCACTGTCCTACTATGCACACTGAATGGAAAGTTCCATTCTCAGTTCAGTGGTGTCAGCTGTGAATTAGCTCAAAATCCCCAGATGCATGACCCCTATCATTACAATTATAATTGCCCATGGAGTCCCACCCATGCACGTAACTGTCACAAGAAGGCTATAGGTGACCAGTTCTTTAAAGTTCCTGGTGCTCAATGAGGCAGAGAATCTCATGTGGAGTGAATGGACTTTTTTTTTGCTAAATGACAAACACAGCAATAACTGAACCATGTTTCCCATGTGATCTATAATATACATTTCATTAATACTCTTGCTCACTTGAGTTATTTGAGTGTGGACTATCCCTGCCTCTAGGGCTTTGCCTGTGGAATACGCCTCAGGGTTTTTACCAACGGAAGGTGTGCCACACTCTATCAAACTATCCTGGGTTGCTGTTTACTGTAACTGTGAAAAACACAATTCATGCCTGACAAACCCCCTCAGGCCGTTCCACCTTCTATTCCGGCAGATGAACCCAGGGCAGGCTTTCTTTGATCTCTCACTGCTCTTTTAAACGCCATACGTATGAGCATGGTGTTTAAACTCTCAGAAATAAAGGTACAAAGAGTGCCTAAAAAGTTACAAATGCTTGTCGGTGGGGTGGTTCCCGATAAGTACATGACATTGGACCCCTAGCCAAAAAGACATAATTCATTTGTACCTTTTTTGCTTGGAAAGCAGACTCATTGTACCAAAAGAGAACATAACTGTGCTTTCAGGGTACATTTGGGAAAGTTGACTCTCGAAGAACAGAAATGTCACTTTCTGACACATCAGCTATATTTGGACTGTCATCTCTGTGTGTGGCTATGTGGTGTGGGTGACTGAGGTGTTTGAATCCATAGCTCTGCTCTTGGAAGGCTGGATTGCTGTGCACTCACTCAGTTTGACTGGCCTGGGTGCAGAGGGCAGAGAGAAGGTGCTGGGTTTGAATCCTTACTGTGTGGAGTCAGCACGCTCTCACTGTGTCTGTGTGGGTTTCCTCTGTGTCCTCTGGCTCCCACAGTGCAACAGCATGCAGGCAAGGTTAATTGGAGACACAGGAGTGAAAGTGTGAGTGAGTGGTGTCTGTGCCGTGAGCCCGGAGGATTGACACTCTCTAGAGTTCAGTCCTGCCTCTTGCCCAATGCATGCTGGGATAGGCTCCAGCCCCCATGACCACTAATAAGCAGATTAGATAATGGATGGCTGGATGGATAGAGGGTGCTGAGGACATGGTACATTTTAATCTTTCCAATCCCTTATTGTTCTCTTTTCTTGCCCTAAGCTCCACCCATCTGGAGAGACACCAGAAATTGATCAAACTCTGCCATCTTTAGGGTTAGGGTTAGGGTTCCAACCCCTTATATTTTCCTTCTAGGAGATAGAAGTAGAAATGAGGAACACCTGATCCTTTTTTTGACCAAGAAAACATCAGCGCATCCTTTGCGAAAGTATTTTTTTTTGGAAAGCCTGACATATAAATGATCAACCTGTGGATCCCTCTCTCCCCATCTGCCACGCATCTGCCACGGCTGTAACTGACGCGGCTTCAAGCTGACATTTTGTTTGCCGGATTCACGTTTTCTTGACTTCCCCGCCTTTACTTCCTTTAACTTCATCTTTTCCAACCCTCTCCCAATGCTTGTAGGGGTAAGGAAAGGAGAAAAGGAAAGAGAAAAGAGGAGAAACATAAGGGATGGGAAAGAGCTTATAGACCCCTCACTCTGCATAGGCCTGTTGCTGTTCTTCAGGACTCTCGGGCAGCTGTGTCTCCAGCTGTGGCGTACTGCACAACAGTGCCACCTAGGCGCCACACAGGGGTACTGCATCAGGTGGGCCCCGTGCATGAGGGGGAAGATAAAGCCACCTTTGTTTTCTGTTTGCTTAAAAGTGCTTCATAAATGTTCCCTGTCCAAAGTTATTTATGTGTATATATGTGTGCAAATACTCTTCAAATACTTCAGAACAAGCGGGCGGGTTGTAGCAGCATCTTAATGCATATGTGCCAAAAAAATCCAGATCCATTCTCTGTGGGACTTTACAGCTATTAAAGTGAGGTTTTAAAGTTAAATCCATAGATTACATGCCAGACTGAAAATGTAAGAAAGTACAGTACTGTGCAAAAAGTCTTACAGTAAGCGCATGTAAAAAAAAAAAAAAAAAAATCCCTAAAGATGCCTTCAAAAATACTGAAATGAAGTGAAGAGCATTGAGCAGTTAAAAACTAAATAAAATCAATACTTGTTGCAACTACCCTTCGCCTTTAAAAATGCTGAAATTCTCTTAGAGAATTGCTGGTAGGTTGTTCCAAACATATTGGAGAACTTGGCAGAGTTCTTCTGCAGACTGTGGATGTCTCTCTTGCTTCTGGCTATCCAGGTAATCCCACACAGCCTCGATCAATTTTTATCTGAAAAGTGGTCTATTACGCAATACATTACTTATTTAACAAAATACAACTTCTCTTAACAGGAAATCTAAAATGTGCTCTTTTCTGCTGACACACCAATGCAGAAAATAAAATAATAAACATCAAAGACCAAAAGTATATAAAATAAGTCGAGGGTGCTTAAGACTTTTCCAGAGTACCTTATACTAATCCATTCAGAGTGATTGTAAGTGATTTCACCTTTTCTCACTCAAGGCTTCTCTGCAACAATGGAAATATTCTGACATTGGGATCAGTTCCTCACTCGGAAATGCGACAGAATGTGTGCAGGCTGGCCCCTTCGATAGCTGGGTATTGCCTTTAAAAACGGCCCCTGCCTTGATATTGTTTAACATGCATACTGATGACTAACAGGCCTTGTTTTGAGAAGGCATAACAAAGCCCTATTCATCGGCAGCAGGTACAGGTACCCTCCAGGTTGTATCCTCGTGTAGTTTGCATGCGAACTACAGCAGCTCAGGCATGTAAATACAGTGCCCATGCACTACACAGGAAATTCATAGAGGCAGATCAGTATTATAGACACTCATCGCATATACTGTGTGCAATACACACTGTTTGTCCCATAGATCTAGTTTAATACGCATTTTATATATTAAATATCATTTCAAGAAATAATAACTGCACATTTCATTTTAATCGTATGTACCTTTTTTTGCATGCAGTGTCAGCGTAGATACATTTACACCATGGTCTCTGCTGTTTTTGAAATAGCAGCACAAATATTAAGTTATTAATTAAGTTATTCAGTAAAGTGAATCATTAGTTTGCACTTTTTGAGTACAATAGCTATTTTTGCGCAAGCCATTGTCCGTTATAACCATATCTGCTGCTATTACTACTATTTATTTATCTGCTACTATTACTACCATTTATTTCCATAATGAGCATTAATTTATGGGGTTGAATAATGAATCCGGAATGTGGCAGGCAGGTAAATTGGTTCAGTCATATCACAGTGATGATGAAGGATTCATAATAAACTGAATTTATTAGGCTAGAAGCTGAGCACACATCAAGCCTGGTGCATTTACAGAAATGTTCTTAATGTGCATTGTCCCTGTCAAATAAACAAATACATTAAATTAAATTCAACCGGACTTTATACTTTATGCATTATTTTACTCTCCATTATAGTTTTTAAATAATTGTAATATTTTTTTTCTACAGAAGCACATGTGGGGTAATGAAAAAATAGCTTGATAGAGTCTCCTTTGTACAGGCCCTGAAATGGCAGTTATCTTGATAGAAATGGTTGAATAGCCACTCTGAACAACACACTGCACTCAGCCCCCAGCCTCAGACAGACCTCCCTACCTGTCAAAGGGCCCACGGCTGATACCAGAGGAAGAATATCCTTTCCAGGGCCCTCTACGGAGGCCTTAAGAGTGAAAACGCATGGAGTATTTTAACAAGTGCACTATACGCAGCCCTCTAAGAGAAAAAAACCCAAAAAAATCTCCTTTCATGTGTGCCCAACTTGATGCTAAGTTTCTGAGACAAGGCTGCGATTGTAGTTGTCACCAAACAATGACATATTTCTTTACTTCCTTTAAATTCTGGGTCTCATTCTGCGCAGGGGAGCAATTTGTCTGTCATAGGCCCAAGGCAGCGGTCCATGCCAGCCCCATTAATCTGACAGGGCCCTTATTAGCAGTAAGCGGAGCCAGTGCCCAATGAATTTAGCCACTGTTTGGGGGCCGGGCGGCTCAGGCAGGATTTTTTCAGTAATTAATTTGATAAATATATTAATTATGAATTGGGTTGACAGTACAATCAGATTGTCAGGCTTCCAGACAGGCTTTTGTGATAAGTAGCTTTGTGACGGGGGCGCTCCGGTTTCATGAGCTGTCATCTCTCTGGCTCAGCCTCTTATCACCGCCTTGCCTATTCACTGGGTAATTTCCTGTGTGTTGTAATTAAATGGTGGCTTTCTGATTGCAAGTGACTCCCTTTAGCAGGAGTCACTCAGATTTCAAGCACGGCGTTGCTGCCGCCGCTGGCTGAGTGGTGCTCAACTGCCCCCTAGAGGAAGCAGTCGGTATTGTAGAATTGCTTTCACTCCTTTTTTCGGCTTTTCTTTCAGAGGTATCTCAGGTACGGACGTCCAAGGACATTTGTGCAGGAAACCTCAGTTATTTTTTACGGTAAATCATAACTTGTAATGAAAATACGCACAATTTTCTCATTCATTTGTCTGTTTTTTCCACTAATTCATATACAACTGAATAACTGGCTCTGTAATTAAGAGAAGGGCTTGCATGTGCACTTTATTTGGTAACACTTTATTTCACAGCCCGTTAAATACCTAGGATTTACTGGGTAAGTACCAGGTACGTATTCGTTTTTTTTATTTCAGTGGTAAGTACTACGAAATGGGCTGTCAAGCGTATTTACATCGTGTTGGTGGTAGATACTGGCTTCATTTCATAGTACTTACTGGTGAAATCAAACCAGGAAATACAAGGTAATTAACGGGCTGTAAAATAAAGTGTTGCCTTTTATTTTGAAAGGCTCAATGCCTGTGGTGTTCACTGGAATACTCCCCAGTGCTGCCTCTCGGCTCAGACCAAAGCCTCATGTCAGTGGGCTATGTCTGACAGCAGCCTGGGCCTTGAAAGGGGTGCTAACTTAATGTCTGCTCATGTCAACACCAGCACAGGGTCCAAGAGGAAACTGTGGAGCTTTTGTGCGTCTGTCATATCTCTCAGGTTATTAGAGGCAAGAATGAAAAATATTTAAGTGCCTTTGATGTTCGTATGAATTGAAATGCTCTGCTGAACTCTAAAATCATGTTATTTCATCTTTAAAATACCAATTCCTTTGTGTGTCAATATACTGGATATATCGATTATGTTATTAGCAATGGTTATAATTACAGTCCCCTCCAAAAGTATTGGAACAATTCCTTTGTTTTTGCTATACACTGAAGACAATTGAGTTTGAGGTAAAAAGATGTAAATGCGATAACAGTTCCGAATTTCAGCTTTTATTTCCAAGTATTTTTTATCTAGATTTGTTAAAAAACATATCACCTTTTGTATCAGACCAGCCAATTTTTAGTTGAGCAAACGTATTGGTGAGCAACATTTCTTCCAGTTGTGTCCTGTTAGATTGATTAGTTAAGCAATAAATAGTTATGAATGTCTACTCTTGGTTTTAGCCTTGGGTTTTGCCTGTGAAGACTGCATTTGTGTTAGAAAAGATAAACCAACATGAAAGACCAGATAGCTGTCTTTGGGAGAAAAGCAAACCATTTTTAAGCTTAGAGGGGTAATCGATCAAATCGATCAGAGCCATTGCACAAGTTTTGGGGGTAGCTTGTACAACAACTTGGAATGTCCTGAATAAGAAAGAAACCGCTGGTGTAATGAGCAACAGACATCAAACAGGTTGACCTAGGAAAAAAACAGCAGTTGATGACAGAAACATTGTGAGAGCTGTGAAGATGAACTTCAAAATATCAGTCAGTGACATCACAGACAACCACCACAGGGCAGGGGTGAAGGTATATCAAGCAACTATTCAAAGCAGCGATATAGAGGCTATACCACATCCACTCATCAGTAGTAAGAATCGGAAGGCGAGATTACAATTTGCAAAGTAATCTCTGGGCATGAGATGAGCCACAGTACAGAGATGAGCCACAAAAGTTCTGGAACAAAGTTTTATGGACCAAGATTAACCTCTACCAAGGTGATGTAAAGGCCAAAGTGTAGAGAAAGAAGGGATCTGCTCATGATCCAAAACAATGGGTCACAGGCTTGATGGAGTTATTGCAAGCAAGGGATGTGGTACCAAATATTAAGTGTTATTTACTTTCATTTACTTAAGTGCTCTCTGTTCCAATACTTTTTCTCATCTAAAAAATGGCTGGTCTGATAGCAAAGGGGTTATATTCTAAGTAGTTTAACACATCTAACCAGTAACAGCAATACCAGGAAATAAAAGCTGAAATTCTGAACTCTTGTCTCGTGTTCATCTTTTTATCATAACCCCAGACGTATTCAGTGTATTGCAAAAACAAAGGAATTGACCTCGCTGTTCCAATACTTTTGGAGGGGACTGTAAGACCTATGAAGTATACTCAATGTACGTTGATAAAATAAGTGCTGCAGAATACAGTCAGAAACAGGCTTTTCACACATACAGCAAGCAAGAGATAACATTGAGAACAATATACATTACTGTAATGTTTGTGGCTGTTCTGTGTTTATATTAATGTGGCTGTTTTTATGTTAATGATAGCAGGGTTAGTTGTTTAGTTTGTTCGTTTTTATCTGGGATTGATCCAGTTAGTTCTGTGGTTCAATCAATATTTGTTGACACATGACGCTAACTTTGTCCAAAATGCCAGTTTTTCAGGACCTCATAACGGTAAGGTCCGGATTTGTCTTTAGTGGTTACTTTACTAATCTAGATCCTGGCCTTTGTGCTGAAACAAAAAGGGCGTTGGCCCAGCCCGGCCCAACCGTTGCCGCCGGTAACCTGTCCAAATAAAGGAGTGGGGGCCTCCAACAAGAGCGGGCGATGACAGCCGCCTCTATCTGACAATCTCCCCAGGGATTTAGTTGCAGTACTGGCAGCCGGACAGCCGTGGTTTCTGCAGCCATAGATCTTTTCCATCAGCGGGTTATCATTTCCAATTAAACCGAGAACCTTTCATGTAAATGTACAGTCCACTCAACTCTCTCAGGCTGGCTTCTCCAAGAGCGACCTGCTCCTGGCTGTCCTCCAGTCTGTTGTTATTTGTTACTCTCTTAATGTTCGTAACAAATGTATAACAAATATATAACTTAAATGTATATCTATGACTGGATATATATGTTGTTTGTAACATACATTATATACCATATGTTTGTAACAGTGAGAAAGTAACAAATATATACATTGATTTCTCTAAACTGTATGCTGTCTCTAATGTGTGTACAAATATAGTACTAATGTATATGTACACACTCGCTGGTTTACATTACAGCTCCATATAATGACACCGTTGTTTGGCTTTTCCCTGACGGCATTAACTCTGCGTAACCTCTCCAGACGCATGAGGACCGGTACTTTTCAATAAGTGTCACCGTGACATTTCCTCTCCCCTAAAGATATTCCTCAAGGTAAAGCAATAGCATCCGGATACTCTAAATACATATGCAGATTATCCCCCCAGTCTTCATCTCCACCTCTATCATCAGCGTATGTCTGGGTCTTCTCAGTTCCATCTGATAGGGTTCCTGGCCAGAGGCCTGATGGGACATATCTCAGCACATTTGGAGAACCTCCTTGGAATGCGCACTCTTCATAACCATAGCAACAGTGCAGGGGTCAGACAGGAAGGAAACTGATATGGGTAAAAAAAGGCAATATAATTTTTGGAAAAAAATAAATAATAAAAAGATGCTGAATTACTCAATCCCATTCCGTATCTCCTTTCTCAGCTTTAATTCAAGAGCTTAAGTTAGACCCCTGACCAGAGAAGGATAGGAAAACTCATTTTGTTGTGAAGGAAACTTAAAAGTAAAGGACAATTTTCAGCTCTGAATAACATAAAAGGCTGTCACCTCCTTAAAACCATGAACGATACCAATGATGAGTTTGGTTCAGGTAAAACATGTTTTATTTGTAACAAGTCAGTAACAAGTCTCTCATTCCTAATTAAGAAGTGCTTTGTCAAAGGAAGGGGGGGAGTGGGTATCCAAGCATTCGTTTTTATTGAAATTGCTCTCTTAACTTAACACTCAAGATTAATCACCTCGAGGCAAGATGTCAACAATGATAACATTTCATTGAGATAAAATAAAATATCGAATGAAAGTAAAGTCAAATGCAAACTCTGGTCGAAGAAAAGATCTGGACTGATGACTGATTTGGCACTGTGGGATACAGCACCTTGAGGCTGTGGGGATGATGCAGCTGATGCACCAACATTACTTCAATCTCACATTATATCAGAATTATTTATTTTCAGTAAGTGCCACCATTGCCAATATACACTCACTGTGCACTTTATTAGGAACATTTTTACTTCATTACACCTACTTATTCATGTGATTATCTAATCAGCCAATTATGTGGCAGCAGTGCAATGCATGCAGTCATCTAAATACGGGTCAGGAGCTTTAGTTAATGTTCACATCAATGGATGGCATACAAGGTGGTTTGAGTATCTCATAAACTGCTGATCTCCTGGGATTTTCACACACACTAGTCTCTAGAGGTTGCAAAGAATGGTACAGCAAACAAACAAAAATCCAGTGAGCAGCAGTTCTGCAGACACAAATGCCTTGTTAATGAGGAGGAGGAGAATGGTCAAAGCTAACAGGAAGGTAACGCAAATGACACACATTACAACAGTGGTATGCAGAAGAGCATCTCTGAAAACACAACGCAACCTAACTCTCAGTGGATAGGCTGCAGCAGTAGAAGGTCTAAAAAATAAGTCTTATAAATACCTAATAAAGTGCTCAGCGAGTGTATTTCTGCTTAAATGTCAGGCCAGATAAACTCACAACATGTGCTGAATTACAGTGCATACTGCTATATTATATAATATAAAATAAGCCTGACATGAACAGACCATCAAACTCTGCAGGAGCCTGTGCCGGTCGGTTCTAATTCTTCAGGCTCAGGTCCAAACAAGTTACAGTATGAACTGCAGCTAATGCCCAGAAGCAAATCCAGGCTGTCTCTCCTGGCCCGCAAATTCACTCTGCAGTCCTTCTTGTTTTACAAAGAGCGGCTTTAAGTGCAACTCAACACACAATTTCCTCTTTTACCCCTACAGTAAGATATCCTCTAACTTCTGTAAAGCATCCCTCCACCACTTCCTGCTTAATGATATGAAAGTGTACACTATTATAACAGAGGAGAATTCAGATAAGCATGGCATTAAACTCAATTTCAGATTTACCCCTCGTCCTTAATCCTCTTTAACCGGACAATAATACTTTATTTGTTTGGGAGGAAGATAAAACTTCTTCAGCGAGATGTGGTAGAGCGTTACAGAATGCATTTTGAGCAGCGCCTAATCCTTGCGCTGTGCGAGTGTCCTTTACAGAAATAAAAGTGCACTTTGTCAGGAATGCAATGCTAATCTCCTTACTTTTTTAATGGTTTTGAAATGGTATGAAAGATTAAGTAAACAGTGCACTTGATTAATGGGAAAAGAAGTCAATTGGCCATACAGCCAATCGTCAGATTCCGCCCCTCACAAAAGCCCTTTCTTAGAGTGGACTTTGCCTGTGCATCTGAGAGTGAAGTCACTTTCTCTAAAGCTACAGGGCTGGAGCCTCATCTTTGAGCAGAAATAACTCAATTATGGTATTTAAGCAGTCTCCTTAATAGCTGTGATAGGATTATTATAAAAATAGAAACTTTTTTTATATTTGCATATTTATATTTGCAGTTCTGAGGGCAGAAAATGCCTTGATAATGAGTTAAACCTCTTAAGTGAATAGGCTATAGCAGCAGAAGACCAATAAGTCTAAAAAAAGAAGAAGAAATAAATACATAATAAATTGCTCACTGAGCAGCTGCACACAGGATACCAGCCCTGCTGGATGCAGCATAATTGTAGAGAGACAGGAGATTTTGCCCTTGCATTTATGACATTGTCTCTGGGTGTGTGTTATACGGAAGCCTTAACCCTTGGTGTGCCGATGTTAATCATACCTGTGTCAGTGCTGGTGACAGCAGGGATGGGTTATGCATCTTTATCTGAAGAGCCACCCATCCTGCCTGACAAAATGTTCAGTTTACATTTAACTCTGACAGAGTTTGGATGAGTCCAGATGGTCACATGAGTAGAACATTCAACTCAGGACTCAGGACAAAACTGTTTTGACAGAAATGATTGCTGCATTAACCTGATATACATACAGTATAAGATTCAGGTGTTGGATGCATGGGGACGTACTGGACCCCCAAGCTCTCCCTTACATGGGCGCTACTGTGGAAATCCTGTAGACAGGGCCCTTCAGGGGGTGACATTGGTTGTCCCTGAGCAAGACACCAAACCCCCAATTGCTCCTGACGAGCTGGTTGGTGCCAATCACCGTTGATGTGTGAGTGTGTGTGTGTGAATGGGTGAATGAGAAGCATCAATAGTACAGCGCTTTGGATAAATGCTCTATATAAATTCCAACCATTTACAGTCAGATAGAATCCTCTACAAGATCAGACATGTGATGTAACCTACCATGGAACACTGCCTGCACCTGATGGAATAGATGATTTCAGCTCCTCGTTTTTGAAAACCAGAACTGTATGCTGGACAACGGTTGTTAAACTTTCCTTTATTCCACCTTAGAAGTCCACTAGACATTTGACATTAGAGGCGAGAAATATGCAAGGTAGATGCTGAATATTGATTTATATTTGATCTGCAATGCCAAGTTCGAACATTTTTAAACGAGTTTCATAAGCCAGGTGATCTCAGGTGGATTCATTTACATAGAACAAGGGCGGAGTATGTCTTATGCAAACTAACAACCCGCAAATGCACACGACTCAACAGACTGCATCCATCATGCGCGTATGTAGAAAATGCATATGATTCACTGAGTGCCAGAACCAGTGTTATTGCCCCTTTAGAATAAGCTGCAGAGCATGATTTATATCTTGTTAAACTAACAAGAGCCACTTTGTTCCCTTCAGATATTCTACAGCGTTTCATTACTGTGGGATGGAAACATGACTGTTTGTGGGTTTGAAATGCAACCCCCAAACAGTAAGTGGGAGGACCAACAAGTGAATGACAGTTTGAAGGGTAATTGGAATGTGTTCTGGGATAGGAGTACTCAGATCAAAACTATGGGTTCTTGTCCTGAAGATCCCTGTGCCAGACCTGTTTCTCAGGGTTTCAGTTTGTTGTGAGTTACTTTGAGCTCCACAGGATAGACTCCAGGGCTTATGAGATGGCTAACGCAGGGGTGTGTGTGTGTGTGTGTGTGTGTTTCATACAGGTTGAAGTACCTCCTTTGAACAAATACAAACAACAGCAGTGAATTGGGACACAAACTGAAGTTGTACAATGGCAGGGTTTCTCCTGAACCTAACTGCTTGTGAAAGGATTAGATACAGGTGTGAGAGGATAACTAACTTTGAGCCAAAATAGGGCCGGCATGTTAGTAGACTGGGGTTGGGGTCAATTTCATTCAGTTCAGCAAATTCAGGAAATGATGGTAATCTTCACCGGTTCAGTGCCATGCACTCGTCCTCTGCCCTGGATGATCAGGTATTATGTACCAGCAGCAGGTTAGACAATCCACATTTGCTAAATCCACACACACACACACACACACACACACACACACACACACACGCACACTCACTGTGGGGTATTTTCATGGAGCAGGAGAAAAAAAAAGTGCATTTGCATACACAGCATAGTTGCTCTGCCCTCATCGAAACATAATGACTCATTGATATATCCTGCACAAGGTGTCATTTCACCATCTAAGGGGAATATTTTACACATTTTACCCATCATCAGATAGGCTTTACTTATGCTCTCTGTGAGCACATTGCTCTGAAAGGGATCGGTTTCTGCTAATTCTAGATATTCATCCCCAAAGCCTTACCTTATGTTATTTTTGGCTGAGTCAAAAAGATTCCAAGAAAGACTTGGAATTTTTCAAGGAAAAAGAGTTGGAGCACACCTAAAACAAATTTTAGCACACCTTCACCTAACTTAAAGTTACCTAAAACAGCCCATAATGTGAAATGTCAGCTTGTATGTTCTGGTAAGAATCTGCACCTGACCATATGAATTCCCTACAGGACCTTAACTTCTCTCGGTAGGTATTTTCTCGTAAGTTAATGATAGGCTGTCCATGATGTGTACACCAAAGCAATCCCTTAAATGCAGTCATGTCATAGCAGTACAGAGAAACCCAGCAGGGGATATTTCACAGGCAAACAGTGCCCCCTATAGGCTGCTTGAGAAATACCAGCAAATTCCCCTTCCTATTTTTATAGTGTCCCAATACAGGCATTTGCGGGATTTGTCGCGCAAACTGTCAGTCCTGTCCCACATCTACATCTGAGGGGCTGCATGATCATTTTAAAAACACAAAACATTAAAAAAAAACTAAAAAAAACATACACGGACGTAAACCAATCTTGCTCTGGACTGTGCAATCTTAAATGTGACATTTATTTAGATCGGTGAATGTTATTGAAACATACCTACCTTGATAAAAATGAATCATATTCAAATAAGCAGGTTTGTAAACTGTATAACTGCAGTTATGAGGAGAGTGAAGGTCCAATCTCAAGTGAAACTGTGGGAGAGATCATGATAGTCTGTCATGCCTGTCATGTTGTTGTTATAATGTGCTGTTTAGTCTACAGTTAGGGGTTATGATTTTGGTACTTTTCCCCCAGAGGAGCAGAACAAGCACATCTTATTCTGCAATTTGTTATTTAAAGGTTATTTGTTAAAGGTACAATAGGTAATTTCGGACTTCTAACGGTCAAAGAGAGGAAACGCAGCAACAAACACGCTCAAAACACAACACTGTTTATCCCACCCCTTCTCTGTGAACAATGTTTTGGTACAGAGTGCCGGCCCATCAACTGCATATTTTGAAACCCGAATTTGAGGACTATAAACACAGACAGAGGGTGAGTCAACATGTCAGTGAGCCTTTTTCAATGATAGGAAGGGATTTACAATGGTCTTGTAACAATGTTTTAACACGAAAATCTTACCTATTGTACCTTTAAGGGAACAAGGAGCCCAATGATTTGATTTGGATTTGAAATGGAATTGAAGGTGTGTATAATTGAGCCAGCAGTGACAGAATGCCTGTGCATTGTTGGATAATAATATGAATGGTAAATGCTTGGCATTTATATCACGCCTTTATCCAAAGCGCTGTACAATTTATGCTTCTCATTCACCCATTCATACACACACTCACACACCAATGGCGATTGGCTGCCATGCAAGGTACCAACCAGCTTTTAGGGGTTAGGTGACTCGCTCAGGGAGGGAATCGAACCGGCAACCCTCTGGCACAGCTCTTACCACCTGAGCCAATGAGGCAGTTGCACTGCATTACATTGGCTAAAGGACACTGCTTTCCCATCTGCCAGTTGTTTTTAAATACTGTGGAAATGGCATCCAAGCCTCTTTTTCCATGGGCTAGCTAATTGTGAAAAGTGAACCTCGCTATTACGGACCCCGGTCCTGCACGGGGCCCTTAAAGGGGGCTGGGATGGTCCTGAAGAGGCCCTCGGCCTCTCCTGTAACGGTTCGGCGGGCGAGTCGCCACTCAGTCACGCAGACGGAAGCGTCTGAGTCCCCTCCGGCACGCGGGAGGGTCCCTGCGCTCTGAGCGATGTGGGGTTTAAACGCGCGGGCTGCTGGACCATTCTTCACTCACTTTGGCTCTAATAATAGACCCAGCGCTGACTGCCACGGACAGGAACCCCTCCAGACGGGTGGAAAAGAGAGCTCTCTTCTGGTCTCCTGTCTCGCATACTGTAAGGCCATTCATTTATTACCACCATAATAATAATAATAATAATAATAATAGTAATAATTTCATCATAGTAATCATAATGTATTATTCTAAAGTCTGAATTATTACAGTCCAGAGGCCAGGCAAAATATAGATGACATGGTTATGGTTCAGATTCTAAGTATATACGATACTATATATTGCATATCACAATATTGTGAATTTACTTTGATTTTAGTAGTCTTTATATCTGCAATATCTTGTCTCTCCACAGTGTAGCGCTGTTGCTCACAGTTCACAGCAGAAAATGCATACTGATCACAGATGACAGCAGATATTTATTATTTTATTTTGGCACTAAGTTGAATGAATCAAATTTCTTATTTTAAGGTCCCAGGATGAAGATGTCCAATCCACCTTTCCTCTTTCCACTGACTGGATTACAGAGATGGATAGAGTTCTCACAGGGGAGGAAGAGAGGAAGGAAGTTCCAGCCTTTCTTAATCTCACTTTCATTCCTACACACACACACATAGACACACACACACACACACATGCAGACACACACATAGACACACACACACACATGCAGACACACACACACACACACACACACACCTAACTCTGGTGTAACCTTGTACCTGGCCTCAAGATACATACACGCATATCTGTGTGTAGATGAAAACCAGTTTTTCTTGTAATGGTGTTCTTTATTACTACCTCATTCCATTTGAAAGCTTGTTAAAGGTAACCGCAGCTGTCAGTTCCCACACACCCTGCTTCCCTTGTGGGGCTGCAACTCCCAGAGGCTTGGCCTCACCCACAGCACCGACTGGAAGAGGATGGCCTCACCCACAGCACCGACTGGAAGAGGATGGCCTCACCCACAGCACTGACTGGAAGAGGATGGCCTCACCCACAGCACCGACTGGAAGAGGATGGCCTCACCCACAGCACCGACTGGAAGAGGATGGCCTCACCCACAGCACCGACTGGAAGAGGATGGCCTCACCCACAGCACCGACTGGAAGAGGATGGCCTCACCCACAGCACCGACTGGAAGAGGATGGCCTCACCCACAGCACCGACTGGAAGAGGATGGCCTCACCCACAGCACCGACTGGGAGAGGATGGCCTCACCCACAGCACCGACTGGAAGAGGATGGCCTCACCCACAGCACCGACTGGAAGAGGATGGCCTCACCCACAGCACCGACTGGAAGAGGATGGCCTCACCCACAGCACCGACTGGAAGAGGATGGCCTCACCCACAGCACCGACTGGAAGAGGATGGCCTCACCCACAGCACCGACTGGAAGAGGATGGCCTCACCCACAGCACCGACTGGAAGAGGATGGCCTCACCCACAGCACCGACTGGAAGAGGATGGCCTCACCCACAGCACCGACTGGAAGAGGATGGCCTCACCCACAGCACCGACTGGAAGAGGATGGCCTCACCCACAGCCCCGACTGGAAGAGGATGGCCTCACCCTTCAGAAAAAGCCTCTCACAGCTGCACTGCAGTGCCACCGCCAGTTTGCAACATGGAAACTCCTCCTGAACACCTAATTACCCTGCAAAGTTATATCTTCATTTGCATAATTACTCACAATGACTACCCTGTTATTCTAAGAGTGCATGTCAATTTATGGAAATCCTAGAATCTTATGCCCAGTGTTGCAAATTTCCTTCAGTTTTTTTTGTGGTTGCTATGACTACTGGGCATGGCACATTTAACTCCAGTAGTTTTTTTCTATTGTAAAATGTCTGTCCTTTCTATTTTCTTAATTGATTTCCCAGGGGCTAGATGAGGAGAGCTGTGGACAGGAGCTTGTCTATGCTGGATCTGATGGCTGAGGTCCAAACCATGATCAAAGTCCACTCAGCTCAGACCAGGAGCCCAGTCCCTACTGTGCAGCTCATCCAGGAGCCCGGTCCCCACTGTGCAGCTCAGCCAGGAGCCCGGTCCCCACGGTGCAGCTCAGCCAGGGGCCCGGTCCCCACGGTGCAGCTCAGACCAGGAGCCTGGTCCCCACGGTGCAGCTCAGCCAGGAGCCCGGTCCCCACTGTGCAGCTCAGCCAGGAGCCCCACAGTGCAGCTGAGCCAGGAGCTCGGTCCCCACTGTGCAGCTGAGCCAGGAGCCCGGTCCCCACTGTGCAGCTGAGCCAGGAGCCCCACGGTGCAGCTCAGCCAGGAGCCCGGTCCCCACTGTGGATGTGACTCATCCCTCTCTCCTCTCACACTCCTCAGAGACCAAATGCACTTCATACAAACCCTCTCATAATGAAACATAAGAATATTATAACTCCAGTAGTATCCCTGTTCATATTGAATGTGAAAATTCTGGTTAATTTATTTCATTTTTACATTAAATATTGGACATCAAAGTGCCTCAATATTTTGCATAATGAAAAGTCACAAATGAACATGATGATGATGATGGTTATTATTATTATTATTATTATTATCATGTATTTGCAGCCTTTAATGTAATGTGCAATCAGAGCAGACAGACTGCTTATGCATTTTTTCCGTTTACTCAGACCACTTTATTCATCCATGGGTTCAGACTGTACATCATGGAAGCATATCAATTTATAGCCCTCAATATTTAATATCACCATAGAATATTATATGATCACATATCACAATATTTTATATCACATCTCTCACCTGTTGCTTTGTCATGGTGCTATGTTCGGTTTCTGTTTTTGACTGTTTCCAGCTCGAAGGCCCTGGACAGGATCCCGCTGAGCGACTCTGTCCACACAGGAGCGCAGCCTGTCTTGCATTGTGAGACGGTGACGTTCCCTGCAGCACCACCTACTGGTTAACTGTGTTAGCGCGGCCGTCCCTGCAGTACTTCAGGTGTCCCAGTGACTCTACTGCTGTCCATGTCAGAACCAGCGACATTACGCCCAGACAGTCAGCGGAAATATATTAAGACTTTGTGTAGTATTGCAGTATTATGCTGTAGTTATTTTGATGATCTTGTGCAATCGTGCACAAAAGGCATTATTTGATTAAATTGTGATTTGTTTTGATACAGTATACTGTATGTGAGTCAGAAACTAGGCCATAGATCTGCAGAATTATGAAGGGGGCCCAGCAGAACTACTAAATAAATATTTACTGGCTGGCTCTCTCCTTTCTCTCAAAGCGAGGAAATGATTGCTTTAAAACACTGTCTGTTTTTCAGGTTTGGCTGGGTACCCAAGGTCTGTTGTTTCAGAGAGATTTCTCTCCTAATGCAAGGAGCACGGCTTGTGTGTTTTTAGAGGAATGTATTTATCTTGTATTTTCACAGGTGACAAGGGCAGTGGATTTAGAGGCTGGGGCGTGACTCGTGAAGTCTCACAAGGGCAAACAAAGCGAAATAAATCCTGTTCACATCCTCAGTGCTACAGTTCTGGTCCTGCGTTCGATTTATGAATCCTGAAATGGAATGAAACGGGGTTTCGGTGTTGCTGAGCCGCAGTGAGGAGTCATTGCAGTGCGCTACATCACATTTTATTTCATTGCTTTGCATTACAGTTACAATACAATACATTAATTTAACAGAGGCTCTTCACGAGAGTGACTTACAATGTAGCAGAAACAGAAGTGCATTCATCTGGTTAATATGAGCAAGCCTCAGGCAGTCAGTGGTGGCACCAGGAATCTTTCCCTGAAGGTGAAGGGGAAGCTAGGTCGATACATAGATGTGCTGATAATTTACTTTTATTATAAAATGTAAAATTGTAAGAAAGTGCTTGAGTGTGTGCTGGTGCTGTGCAAGATCCCAGCTCGAACCACCAGTGCCTTCATACTGGTAGTCCTCCTATGTCTTTGTAATAACTTTACGCACCTGCAACAAATGGGATTCATAAGAATGCCTGCCTGCTTGCTCTTGTCTGGCCACATACTACATTACTGGCATTTGGAAGACACTCTTATTCAGAGCGACATACACTACGCTACAGGCCGCAATCTGACATCTGAATACTAATTTGCAATCTGAATCTTGGAGGACTAAAGGACAAGCTGTTTTTCTGTTTTCTGTTTTCACTTGTATTTCTGCTCAAGTTTGCCAGTTAGGAAATGCATAACAAGGCCATATCATTTCACATGCTGCTGGAGTTGATCTAAGGTGGTTATACACATGCTGTATGGCGGCGCCATGAAATTAATTAATCAAACTCCAGTTTTAGTGTTTATTGATATTTTTAATCACAGAGATTGAAAAAGGATGATCTCCATATTTAAAATGATTTCAATGACGAACATGGGAACATGTCAAAGTTATTGTTTGCTTCTACTGATGACGAATTAGCCGAAATATTTAAAGAAATTTCAAATATTTACACAATGATTCAAAGTTCAACCAGATCTTTGGAAATGTGATTTGGGTATGAACTCAATTTATACAGGATAGTAATTCTGTAAAATGTTCGCCTGCCCTGTGAAATGAGTTTGAGACATGTATCTTAAGCTTGTGCAGGGTAACATTTATGATGCGAAATCGATTTCACTGTAAAAACAGCAAATCCTCATCAATGAAACAAAACAAAGAAGGGTGCCAAAACGGGTAAAAGACTCCTCTTAGAAGAGCCTTTAAAACACCGCTAAATCTGGTCAGATTTGGTCAGAATTAATGGTCTCCTCAATGCTGAGATGTACAGGCAGATACTTATCGATCATGCAATACCATCAGGGAGGCATCTGATTGGCCCTAAATTTATTCTGCAGCAGAACAATGACCCCAAACATACAGCCAATGTCATTAAGAACTATCTTCAGCGTAAAGAAGAACAAGCCCTGATCTCAACATCAACAAGTCTGTCTGGGATTACATGAAGAGACAGAAGTATTTGAGGCTGCCTAAATCCACTAAAAGATGTTTGGAACAACCTACCTGCCGAGTTCCTTCAAAAACTGTGTGCAAGTATACCTTGAAGAATTGATGCTGTTTTGAAGGCAAAGGGTGGTCTATATTGGCAAATATTGATATTTGAATTAGATTTTTCTTCTGTTCATTCACTTCTTCTGTTCATGCATTTTGTTAATTGATAAAAATAAACTATTAACATTTCTACTTTTGAAAGCATTCTTATTTTACAGCAATCTTTCACACCTGCCTAAAACTTTTGCACAGTACTGTATGTCTGAAAACATTCATGATGAAAAATGAAATTTCTGGGGAAAATACATGAGATGTCTAAAAAGTTTGGAAAATGTAAAAACGCAATTCCTGATAAACATGTATCATGAATCTTGTTTACATTCCATCCAATATGGAATAAATGAATATATATGTGTCTGAAAAAATTTATGATGAAAAATGCATTTCAGGGGAAAATGGGAAATACATAAGACTTGCATATGTATGTATATCTATGTATATCTTATGTCCAAAATGTTGAGAATTTTTTTTTGACAATGCAATTTTTCATACAGAAAAGGAAATCATGTTTGCATAACAATCAATATGAAATGAATAAATACAAATGTGTTTGAAGTAGTTAATGATGAAAATTGCATTTCCGGGGAAAATTGGAAATACTTAAGACTTATGTCCAAAAAGTTTGGAAATGCAATTTTTGATAAACACATATCAGGAATCTTGCTGGTATTCCATCCATTGTGAAATAAATGAATACATACGTGTCTGCAAACATTTATGATGAAAAATGCTTTTCACAAGAAAATACACAAGACTAATGCCTTATGTCTAAAAAGTTTGGAAAAAAAAGCAATTTCTGATAAACATGTTTCATGAATCTTGCTGGCATTCCATCCATTGTGAAATGAAAAAAATTCAAATGTGTTTGAAGAAGTTAATGATGAAATTGAATTGAATTTCAGAGGAAAATGGGAAAATACGTAAGACTATAGTCTTATATTTCCCCATCATTCCCATCCTCTATTATTTTCCCATCATTGATTTTTGTTACATTTGTAAGTACATTCTGTGTGTACCATGAATTCCTGTCATTTCATGATACGTTTGTCTTCACTTACAGTCACATTAAGAAGTTAATTTACTCAAAAGAAATTTTTTTAATGACGAGCCAAGTTGGGCTGAATGGCCTGTTGGCTGAATGGCTGAATGGCCTGTATTTTCCAAAAATATGAAAATACATCTCAACTATTGGGGGTATCATGTTTCATTAATGTGAAGAAATAATAATAAAATATAGCTGCAAGCAGCAATGAACGGGCCCAAGCACCATGGGCGCAACCGCCTTGGTGGCATAGTTGCGCCAATGACATGTTTCACAATATGTACACACTTTGGAAATAATCACCTTCCTGGACAACGTATAGTGTGCACAGGAATTCCCCTTTGATCAATGAAGATGTTGCTGCTGCTATTGGAATGCATCAATGATATAAGCCTCACTTCCTATTGCCAGATGGTGGCGCTATAATATTGAGCCGTGTATGGTTCATGGATTTGATTACACTCCAATAATTAACATATTTGTACATTTTCAGCCAAATTGGAAGATGTCAAGTAAAATTAAAGCCACTTCCTGTTCCCAGATGGTGGCGCTATGCCATTTAGCCTTTCTTGGTATATGGATGAGATTACACTCCAAAAATGAACATGTGTGAAGTTTCAGCCACATCAGACAATGTAGAATGAAACAAAAATTACTTCTTGCTTGCACAGTGTAATAATATGCTCCAGTCCTGTATGGAGAGCAGAGATGAATTAATTTCAATAGATTTTACAGCGGGAGGCACAATTTACGCTTGAGAAGTCATTCGGTTATAAATATGCACTCAAAATAAAACCATTGGCGTAAAGAAACTATTCAACTTTATTGTGGCCGCACCGGGGATGGAACCGCGGACCTTGCATGTCTTAATCCACTGTCTGAACCATTAAGTTATACTGCCCTCTTATACACGTACGCCATCTATTGGCCAAAAGTTGTATGTTTCCTTTTATCCTGGTTAAATAATTTTTCTCCGAAGTGTCGGATAATATTGCATTAAACGTCGAGTTAGCCAGCATCATTCTTTTCCATTTCACCGGTAATTATGCTGCCTGAAATGCATTTGTTCAGCCAAATCTAAAGGAGATGCCAAGTCTCTGCCCTCAATCCGGTATTTTCATATTAAGTCAAAAATTCCTAGCGAAATTGTATGTTCTCTTAATTCGTGTTTAATGACAAGCAAAATAAACTAACATATCTGGCGATTTAACTGAAAGTTTTCTATTCATGTAAACAAACGTAGCTGACCTGTTTTTTGACTCACACAGACAGTGGACAGGCTGGCTGCTGTTAGCCAATGCGCGTCATCTCGCAACGACCTGCATGCCATACCTTTGTTGAACATAACGGTCTCATGTTAACACAGAGTTCGACCAGAGCCATCTCAAACGTTAACGTTTCTTTTTGACTTTTGACTCTTTTAAATATATGCTACTCTCCTGCCAGTTAAAGACAGTCATTAAATGTCTTTAATATTTATTTCAGATATTCTATTCAAAAATGAAAATAGATGCAAAGAAACGTCGGGCTGGGTGTTGTCAATACATTTTGTCACGTAAGCTGCAGCTGTAAATCATACATCGTTATGCCTACTGGCTCGCTAGAAAAAAAAAAAAAAACCTATCGTTGAAAAATCACTTGAAGGAAGAAAAATATAAAAGTTCCACTTTCTGCCAATAAATGGAATCCCCGTATCAGAAATGGGGGGAAGTTACAGCGACGCAGTTAGTCTGTGAGTAGAATAGATTGTGTAGACAACTTCACTGTTTCCACAAAGGAACCAAAAATGTGCTTTTTAACAGGACTTGGTCAGTCTAATGATATAAATGCTAGCATTCGATTATGGTCAACGGTACCGAAAATGCGCGTTGCACCAGCCATCATAACAAATGTCCCAATATAGGATCGATTTAAACCTCTATATATTTTTATTTCACGTTGACAGTGTAGGCTATTATGTGTATTCCGACGCGAATTACATTTAATTGGGTTACGGCATTCACTTCAATCGAATGAAGTCAAATAGAAACGGCTCGAATTCCTTAATAAGGCTTCTTGGTTTTCAAGCTAACTTTCCGAACAGCTGTTTTGTATTGAGTCCTTAAAATGCTACAACACGATTTTTTTTAAACCAAATAACATTGAACGTCATTGCAAGATATGCATTATATGTGTTAATCTTTGAAATATATGCTACTTTCCTGCCAGTAAAAGCCTGTCTTTTATTTTAGTTATTCAATCCATATAATTAAGGTAGATGAGAAAAAACGTTGCTGTGGGCTGGGTGTTGTCAGTAAATTTTATTACGTAGGCTGCCGCTGTTACTCATACATCGTTATGGTTACTGGCTCGCAAAAAGAAACAAAACTTGTCATTGACGAATTACTTGAGAAACAATACCAACTTTTGCCAGTAGATGGCAGTCGCGTATTAGAAATGGGAGAGTCATTTGCGACTTGCGTTGAAGTTTTAAGACTGGATATAATGAGTCCCCAGCGAAAATAGTGAACTATTATTGCTTAATGGATGTGATGACACTCCAACAATGAACATATGTGAAAAGTGTTAGCCTCAAAATCAGGCAATGTAGAATTGAATACCTTTTTAAAATTATTTAATACATAATTGTATTAAAACATGAACTGTTTGGGCAGCATTACAAGTTAATTTTAAGGCTGACCATAGCCATACCATTCCAAGATATTAAAAATCAGTTCATAGTTGTGTGTCAGGGCTATAATATCTTGCTGACCACATTTTGTGTGAATGTGATGAACCCCCTAGGAAGAGTATTTCAAAGTTTGGTATGTGAAAAAACACTTAAAAACACACAAAATCCAAAATAGCTCACTTCCTGTTGGGAAAAGTTAAGGGATGCAAATGAGAAATGTGTGTGTCTTGAGGAGACCCTTATGCCTACCAGACGTGGTGCATTTACGTGAAAGTATGTGTCCACAATATTAGAAAAAAGCCATAGGGGGCGCTGTGTAGCCACGCCCAGATGAATGTGGATCTGGATGTGATTGCACTCCAAAAGTGAATATATTTGTAAAATATCAGCCCGATCAGATGATGTAGAACGGAATTAAGACCACTTCCTGTTTTTGGGCGTAACGTGTGTATTATACGCCTCGCCATTGCCAAACCGTTTGAGATATCAAAAATCCTTTCGTCATTTAGGGTCAGGACTATTCTAAGATCATGATGACTACATTTGGTGTGAATGTGATGAATACCTTAGCAGGAACGCATACAAACATGATAAAAACCTCACGTCCGTTGCCAGATGGTGGCGCTATAACATAGATTTCTTCTTGGTATTTGGATGTGATTACACTCTAACAGTGAACATATTTGTAAAATATCAGCCAGATCAGACAATGTAGACCATGAATTTATGGCTACTTCCTGTTGGCGCGGCGTGACATGAAAATTGTACGCCTCGCCATGACCATACCGTTTGAGATATCAAAAATATCCTTTGGAATTAGTATCATGACTATCCTGAGACCACTTTGACCACATTTCGTGTGAATGCAATGAACCCCCTAGGAGGAGTACTTAAAAGTGTAGTACGTGTAAAATGCACAAAATTCAAAATGGCTGACTTCCTGTTTACATATTTGATTCGATGTGAATGAGAAATGTGTTTATCCAGAGGAGCCCCACATGCATACCAAATTAGGTGAAGGTAGCTCAAAGTGCCTGTCCACAATAAAAGACAAAGCATTAGGGGGCGCTGTGGAGTTCCTTGGCCACGCCCAGGTCTGAGCATCTGATACATCCTGAGAGCCAACACTTCTCATGTGTGTGCAAAATTCTGTGAGTTTCCATCCATGGCAAGCACCTCAAAAATGCAAAATACATTGAAAAAAAAGAGAATAATAATTATAGGGGGCGCTGTCTAGCCACGCCCCGATTGATATGTATATATCTGATATTGTACTGCTACAGTGAACATATTTGTAAAATATCAGCCAGATCGGACGATGTCGAAAAAAAAGTAATTTTTTTGCACGCAATATGTGTACTGTACGACTCGCCATTTCCATACCGTTTCAGATATCAAAAATCCCTTCACAACTTAGCGTAAGGACTATCTTAAGATCTTGCTGACCGCATTTGGTGTGAATGTGCTGAATGCCCTAGCAGGAATGCATACAAATATGTTAAAGACCACACTTCCTATTGCCAGATGGTGGCGCTATAACATTGACCTGTTCTTGGGATATGGATGTGATTGTAGTCCAACAATAAACAAAGTTCTAAAATATCAGCCAGATCAGACAATGTAGACCATGAAATTATGGCCACTTCCTGTTGGCGCGGCGTGACATAAAAATTGTACTCCTCCCCATGACCGTCCCGTTTGAGCTATCAAAAATATCCTGGCAATTTAGCATCATGACTATCCTGAGACCATTCTGACCACAGTTGGTGTGAATGCGATGAACCCCCTAGGAGGAGTACTTAAAAGTGTAGTACGTGTAAAACTCAGAAAATCCAAAATGGCTGACTTCCTGTTTGGATATTTGATTAGATCCGAATGAGAAATGTGTTTGGACCGAGGAGCGCTATATGGCCACCAAATTAGGTGCAGGTAGCTCAAAGTGCCTGCCCACAATAGAAGACAATGCGATAGGGGGCGCTGTGGAGTCCCTTGGCCACGCCCAGGTCTGAGCATCTGAGAGCTCCTGACAGCAACCACTTCTGATGTGTGTGCAAAATGTCAAGACTTTTTACGCATGGCAAGGCCCTCAAAAAAGCCCATTTGCCTGAAGAAAAAGAATAATAATAATAATAATAATAATAATAATAATAATCCTTCCAATAACAATAGGGTCCTTCGCACCCTACGGTGCTTGGGCCCTAATAATACATGTTCTTAGCTGAAGAACTCAAAATAGATAAGACTATTGGGGATAATATCACCTCCAAAACATCAGGGATAGTAAAATACTGTATTCTTTATTTTTGTGGTTGGGAAATTAGGTACATTTCATACATTTTAAGAAATAAGTAAAACACAATTTTACACAGACAATTTGATGAATATGTGCTTCAGTGAAAATACATAGGTATACAGGCTTATCTCCAATATTGTACTTGCAGGTTAGCTAAACTGCAACTGAAGTATTTCATCTTATGATTTAGTGAGGGGCAATGTGATAAAAAAATACAAATAAAATAATAACCTTCCAGGATACTTGTTTCTTGGAGTAAAACATTAAGCACTGAAACCGAATACTGGGCAAATAGCACACTATCTCTGCCATGGTTCTGTGGGGAATATTTAATGGTCTAGTGTCAGGAAAAACAGAACAATATCACACAATTAAAGCCACAAGGATGTCTGCATATCATACAATATGACAATTTAATTATGCATACATAATAATTAGAAAACTATACTAGAAAAAGGGAAAAAAAATCATTATTTTCACGAGCATATTTATTGCAGAACATAAAAATTTAAAATAGACAGCACCGTTCCGTACAGTGTAACATCCAGCTTCGACAAGGTCAAGCAGACAAACCTAGTGTTTTTTCATTATGTCATATGCTGATGTCTAAACATCTTTAAGAATAATGTCTTAATGGAATCTGAAGTACTGACCAGGATTGAGTGCGTTTCTTGCAGACATGGAAGGAATCAATTGCAATTTAACTACATCTCATACTACGCATGTTTTCTACCTTTCCCCTTTTATGATTATGTTTTCTGAATCCCACAAACTAGATACAGCTTGAGCTACTGTAAAAACTACATTTTATACATTACGAGCATGTTATTTTGGCGGTCTGCATGAAGGGTACAATTGTTCTATTAAAGGTGTGCAGAAACATACATTATGTGACACATTTTTACTTCTCTGTCATTGCTTATTATTGAGTGAACTGTTATTGAGTGAATTGTAGAATTCACCTTTGGAAACAGAACATCCATTTTCAATCTTAAGGAGATATATAGAACAGATGCAGCCTGTGTCAATGAGGTTTTTGTAAGTACAATTGTCTTGATTATGGCAATGAATTCATCAAGATGTTACAGAGTGACAGATTATCAATCTGTCCAAATATCCCAGAATTATCCAGAATATTTGAGTAAACTTCAGTTATAGCAGGAGCCCATAAAATATTAGGGACATTTTAATCTGGCTGAAGCACTTATTTGAAAAGAACCAAAACATTGTGAAACGTAAATCTGGAATTTAACTTTCATGTTTACAGTTTTCAGTTTTTTCCCTTTATATTCCCTTTAATTTCCCTTCTATTTTATCCCTATATAATGACAGTAAATTCAATCATAGTTCATTCATATCAGGGATTACAATTATTTTTCATTTTGTTTCGTTCTGAAAAAAAAAAAAAAAGATAAACCAGCATAATAATATTTCTGTTCCAGTGTTAAGCTCACATAAAAAAAATAGAATAAAGGCACAATTGCAGCTATACAATCTTGGTCTCATGTCGGTCCACAAGACCTTGTTCCAGAACTCTGCAGGCTATGTTAGGGAGCTCCGAGCAAACTGAAAGCTACATGGCCATACGGTCTGTGCAGTGAACTAGTGGTCTGCATGTTCCAGTGCAGCCTCTGTAGTTCTGTTTCTGAAGTCTTCCAGACAGTAGTTGCTGACACATCCACGTCTGCTTCCTGGAGAGTGTTTCTGATCTGTTGGGACAGACGTTTGGGGTTTTTCTACATTATGGTGAGATTTGGTCACTCATGAGCTGAAGAGGTCTTCCATGGCATACCAGGCCCTTACTGACCAAACCGATTCCCCCCTAAGAGGAAGATTCCACGTACAGTGCGTAAGGTTATGGCATTTACTGGACTGGACTGAGATTTGCATGGAGAAAAAAAAACATAACATAAGGTTATTAACCGGTTTACATACTCTGCAAATACTCTCTCCAGAACACTTGAAAGTGACTTTGTTTTCATTTTTGTTCCATAAAAGAAATTGTATTTGTTTTGCTTGTTGTTTCCATTCTGTGAGCCGTTTCTAATCCCTGATATACGTACACAAAACAAAGCTAAACAGAGATTGCACAAATTAAGGCAATGATACAAAAATTGATTTGTACTTTTTCAGATTGTCCCTGCTCTTGTGAAAACAAGCACTGAAAAAAGAAAATCAAAAATAAAAGTTTTGTGCAAAGTAGCATAATTGGCTCTGTCACACTTCATTTGGTGACATACGTAAGAAATACACTGCTGCAAAGCCATACTGCCGCTATAACGTAGTGTTACATTATAGTCAGTTACTACTTGGATTTTGATTTGAGATTCTAGTCTCAGCCAATGATTAGAGTCAGTTGGAGCTGATGCTGGTGTAGTTTGTCCCTTGAATTGACCAGACCAGGTTGATTTTGGCCGACTCCCTCACTAGCTGTTACAGTAAAGAACTGTAAATAAAGCACTGTGGGCTAACTTGCCATTAGCTAACAGAGAGAACAGACCAATCGTTGTGTGATTTCGACAACTGACTACAAGACTGGAGACAGCTGACTACTGACAACTGACAAAGTGGTCAAATCCTGCGGTTTCAGCTCCTGTGAGAGGAGAGCTTGCTAGCAGCCCAGGGTTGGAGCACCCCACTCCCAAACAAGGTGTAGAAAGTGGCACCGAAGACATTTATGGCGGCGGAGATGTAGAACACTGTCCGCCATTCCTCTATGGTATTCTGCAGTGACACAAAACACAAGCCCAAAGCAGACCAGACATAAGGATACGTACATGTGAAAATGAGTAAAGATCAGAATAAGGATCAGTAATGTCCAAGTTCCATGAACTGATCAGGTTCAGCAAGAATTTGTAGAGTGCCAATGATAAGATTTTCTTTTTTTGATTAGTCTAAAATTAGTCTAGATTTTTAGTCCACAATAACAAAAACTAACAATACTCCTCTGAAACTATTAAAAGCATCAATAGTTCACAGTATGTCTGATATTACCATTAGCACTGTGAATGAACATGCAGTCAAAATAATAAGAATAAAATGGCCCACAAATACAAAATACAGGTACATACCTAGGCATCTTCAAGAGTGCAAGCAAGGGAAAAATGTGTTTTTATAATATGATACACATTACTCTATCATGGTGTTCTCCTCTGAGTGCAAGTCAGTCAAATAGCCATACTCTATGTAGCACATCTTAGGATCTTAATTGCAAGTACCTGTAATTTGTAGACAATGCTGTATATTTTTTAAATGGAAGGTTATGACATGTGTACCGCTCACATATTTCCACCAAGGCTTCAGTAAATCAGTGCATTTAAACCTCGTACATGTGGTGTCAAAGCTCTGGCAATGACTGGTCCCACCATCCCAGGTATCGTAGCAAATGTGTTAGTTATCCCCAGCAGGATTCCTGCGTACCTGACGAAAGAAAATGAAAGGAGAGATGATTAGTTGTGTAAAACTTCATGGCTGAATAACACTTTCTAACTGGACTCATGAAACACATAGAAAGGCAACATTCACTGATAAGAGATTTACTGTGGGAAAGGTCCAACCTCTTTTTTTTACAATAATACAATGACGTACAGTTTTTTCCGTGTTCCAGAGGGATGGACAACATCGTATCAATGGAATGTCCACCACCTCAGTCCTAACTCAGTGGACCCTACATAGCTTCAAGCGTCTGGCAAGAGAGTAGTGTAAGAAGTCACACTCGTCTAAGGGTAACTCGGCTAGGGTAATGCCATTCAGTTAATATGACTATTCCCATTTTATCATAGGTGCGCCCAGACATCCGGAGCTAACTCCGTTTAGAAATCACAGCCGCTGACCATCCGATTGTGATTTGAGCACAGGAAAAGCCGGAAGTTTGGACCTCCCAGATTTGTCTAAAACCGGTAGTTTCTGCAGATCGAAACAGAAGTTCTGGCCTCGTGGTGTGCGGCTGTGTGTAGAAGTCTCACGAGGGAGCGATGTCCAGGTGGTTGATGTTGAACCCGGCGGCAGAGAAGCCCCCCAGGGCGGAGGAGAGGGTGAGGAAGCCCACAGCCGAGGTGTAGTCACAGCCCGTGTGCCCGGCCGCCACCAGGAACACTGCAGGGCCCACCATCCCTGCTCCGCACAGGGACACATCCATCACACAGCTCCTCCCTAACAGCACTGAGGACTCCCTGCTCCACACAGGGACACACATCCATCACACAGCTCCTCCCTAACAGCACTGAGGACTCCCTGCTCCACACAGGGACACATCCATCACACAATCACACAACAATCACACAATCACACAACAATCAGCTCCGCCCTAATGGCACTAAGGACTCCCTGCTCCACACAGGGACACATCCATCACACAGCTCCTCCCTAACAGCACTGAGGACTCCCTGCTCCACACAGGGACACATCCATCACACAGCTCCTCCCTAACAGCACTGAGGACTCCCTGCTCCACACAGGGACACATCCATCACACAGCTCCTCCCTAACAGCACTGAGGACTCCCTGCTCCACACAGGGACACACATCCATCACACAATCACACAATCACACAACAATCAGCTTCGCCCTAATAGCACTGAGGACTCCCTGCTCCACACAGGGACACACATCCATCACACAATCACACAACAATCAGCTCCGCCCTAATACCACTGAGGACTCCCTGCTCCACACAGGGACACATCGATCACACAGCTCCGCCCTAATAGCACTAAGGACTCCCTGACAATCCGCACAGTGACACATACCAATCACACAGCTCCGCCCTAATACCACTGGAGCAATGGTTATGCAAATAATAAAAATGTTTTGCTCAGAAGATGTTCCCAGTGGAATATGAAAATTATCCTTGAAACTATACAATTCAGGGTGTGGTTACGAATATAACCTGGTGTTGCACAGACATGCAAAAAGACATGCAAGTTAGCTATGATGCTAAAAGACATGCAGGTTAGCTATGATAGCAAAATACACGCACGTTACCTATGATGCTAAAAGTCACGCAGGTTACCTATGATGCCAAAAGCCATGCAGATTAGCTATGATGCTAAAAGACATGTAGGTTACCTATGATGCTAAAAGACATGTAGGTTAGCTATGATGCTAAAGGTACACAGGTTAGCTATGATGCTAAAAGACATGGAGGTTAGCTATGATGCTAATAGACACACGGGTTACCTATGATGCTAAAAGCCTTGCGCACAGCCACAGTGGGGAAGAGGCAGGTCTCTCTGAGGTAGTCAGCCAGCTGTCCACCGAACAGAGCCAGGACCCAACATCCCAGGTAGGGCAGGGCCGAGAGCAGTCCATTCTGTGGTGACGAGCAGACACAGTGGGTCAGGTCTAAATTACTGCGCGCTGCAAGGAGATTATAGACCTCTCAATGTGATAGTCATACACCATGGAAAGGACTGTTCAGAGAAATGAGAGTTTTCAATAGTTTGGAATACCAATCATTCAAACCTGTCAGTAAAACACTACCCCAAATTATCTGGTTTAATTTCAGATTTCAAAATACATATTTTAGCATAATTATTACTGTATATTAAATATATTAAAATAGTGTGGAGGCAGACTTGTAATATCGATCCATTCAACAGTGGCAAGCCAAAATAAAGTACTATACTTCCATCCATCCATCTATTTTCTTAACCCATTCAGTGCCAGTGTTCTGGAACAGTAAGCCAAACAGTAAGCCAAAGTAAGTGTTCCAAACGCTAACGTCCCCGTTGTGCCAAACCAATATGGTACACTCTACTCCAATAAAACACATTATTTATACTGAACCAAATTACTTGTCGATGAGGAACAGAAGACATAGCAGGGCTACTGAACTCCAGGTTCTGAGGACCACAGTGTCTGCAGGTGTTTGCTCCAACCATGAACTAGGCCACTTGATTTCACTCAGTATTTTACCTTCTTGGTTCAGGAAGTCATGAGTGAAATCTGGTGGTGTAGTGCATGGTTGGAGCAGATACCTGCAGTCATTGCGCCCCTAGAGCCTGAAGTTAAGTAGCCCGGCTATTGGTTATAGGCATATCCACATGTAATATTTCACCCTATAACACTAGTGCCGTCACAAGATACATACTAAGCGTATCATTGTAGGCTATACAGGCCACAGACACGTCCGCGTCTACATAGATGGATAGCGGTCCAGGAACGGTGAGGTCACCTGCTGAATGCCGAAGCCCAGGACATTGTTCATGTAGGTCGGCAGCAGAGTCAGCAGCGTGTAGAAGGTCCAGTTGTAGGAGAAATGAGCCACTATGATGGCCCACAGAGGCAGGGAACAGAATATGGAGGACCAGGGGATAGAGTCCACAGAAGGGGAAAGCTGTTAAGGAAAAGGGTGATTTCACACAAAGATTTCATGTTAAAGATGTCTCTAACATAAACAGCATTCAATGAATATGGAGAGTAAATTACTGTGATATTATTAACGGTATGTAAAGGTTAAAGAGGACAGTGCACAGAACAACATGTGTTGCTTTTCTCTCAACACACAGCTCAATTAGACATTGTCAAACAATGCATCGTGACCAGTTGGAACAGAGTAAGCTTTGAGCAGAATGAGCTGGACTCCAGTGTACAGTGTAAGTGCCGTAACGATAATACACATTGGGGGGCGTATCCCCCTAATATTCAGATATGAGGATGTATCCCCCCAGTATATTTGGCTAATTATGTATTTATTTATGTGTTGCTATTCTGTGGCAGGCAGCTCTGGATTGCCATCGATCACAAACACAATTCTTTTTTTTAATTACTACATTTAAAAAAAAGATTCAAAAATTGAAAGATTTTTTTCCAAAATGTCAAAGAATAATAATATATATAATTTTAAAAAAAACATAACTCCAACACTAACCCAAACCCTACCTCTAACCCTGATCAAAACTCTAACAAAAACTTGAAACGCAACCCTCGCTGAGCCCTAGCCCTAAACCTAACTCCAACCCCCGAGAGCTAACCGTTCCATGGCAAGGTCTCATCTTCGCACTGTTTTGCATCTCGCTTTGGCTGCATTTGTTTGTGACCCCCTACAGGTGGAGATGATGACGTCACAGTCCCGTTGCAGAGATCCTGGGAGCTACACTGGAGCGAAGACACACTGTTACCATGGAAACCCCCTTCAGAAGGTGAGGAGGCCAGGACGCCACTGACCATCGCCTAGCAACCACGCTGGGTGATGCCCGTAACTGGGGAGGCCAAAAGATCATCACGAAGCCGCTGAATTAAAAGATGCTGGACAATAAATAGCTTGTCTCCTTCTGTCCTTCTTCATAAAGCAGTCCGGTCATTCTAATACTTGTGACATCTATGTTTCTTTGTAAAATAAAATACCACTCACACTTTTATACCGACTCTCAGTCATTTGGAGGTCAACACCTCCAAATGTGGACAATGTGGAGTACATGGTTATGGCCTTGCCTTATGCTGATACGTTGTATCATGCAAGGCTGCTGCATACAGGGCTGGTAATGTGATGTGATTAGAATAAGTAAGAGACAATCCTCCCCTAGAGCAACAGGGGATCTTATGTGATAGAGTAATGTGATGTGATAGAGGAGATCAGGAGCTCTGAGTGTTACCTCTTCCTTTAGTGACCTTGTGATGTATAGTCTCTCCGCCTCTGATATTCTCTTGTGTGTGTCTGGAGTGTTGCTCACCAGGGCAGTCCACAAGATAAACCACAGCACGCCGACCAGTCCTGAAGGCACCAGGATATGTCAATATTTGTTTCCAGTACTCAAAGTAAGAACAAACATTGGCCGACCCAGGAGGGATGGTACGTCCTGCATCGAGATTCAGTAAGCTAACCTTTAGAATCGTTTTGCATTAGATGGATTTACCTAGCAAACTTGAAAACTTTTCTCACAGTTGGCCAGGAAGTTACTTAGTTGGTGAAACACCACCACCCACAGGGTTGTAATTTGGCCGGAGCTCAAAAATCACCTTCTTGAAAGCTACACGGTCAACATACCGAACACATAGAAGACGTAGGTCCAGTTCAAGTAATAGCAGATATATCCGGACAAGGGCAGGGCCACAACAGTGCCCAGTTGAGCTCCTATGGGGGGAAAAAAGTTCAAATACAAACTGAAATGAACAAAATAAAACAATGAGCTGATTGATAGTACTGAGCAGTGAGATCTACTTTGCACAACTGCACACAGCTCTACGTCCAGGGCTGGTGATCTTTCCCCTGGTTGTGCTTCTCTTCTCGCTGGTCTCTGGGCTGTGCCACTAAGCCTCTGCAGTTAATGCAGAATGCAGCCACACAGTTTCTATTTCCTGGAGTGCTCATGTCACAGCCCTCCTCATCTCACCACACAGCCCACACCAAGTTTAACACCAGCCGCTGTAACTGTACCTGTGTGCTGTAACTGTACCTATGTGCTGTAACTGTACCTGTGTGCTGTAGCTGCAGTGTCCGCTCACAGAGCAGAGAGACCTGTACCTGCTGATTGTAGCTGTGTGCTATAGCTCTACCTGTATGCTGTACTCTGTACCTGTTGGTTGTAGCTGTAGCTGTGCTCTGTACCTGTTGGCAGTACCTGTGTGCTGTAGCTGTACTCTGAATCTGTACCTGAGTGCTGTATCTGTACTCTGTATCTGTACCTGAGTGCTGTATCTGTACTCTGTATCCGTATCTGTACTCTGTAGCTGTACTCTGTAGCTGTACTCTGTATCTGTACTCTGTACCTGCATAGGATATGGTGAGAAGCCGGCTCCTCTCCAGGGGTGGGGCCCAGGAAGCCCACATACTGTGCATGGCAGGAAATGTCACACCCTGAGGGACAGGACAAAATCAGCCCGGGAACACTTTCAACACAAACCCAGGGACAGCATGCAGGGGGCAAACACACACACACACACACACACAGTGCACACGCGCACACATGCACCCCCACTCACACCGCCTCCGTACCTCTCCGACTCCCTCCAGCGCCCTGACGGCGATCAGGTAGCCGGGGCCCATGTCTGCGGCCAGCGGGGTGAGCAGGGTGAAGACCGCCGTGGCCACGATGCCCAGTCCCAGCAGCCACTTGGCCCCGTGCTTGCGCGCCAGGTACCCGCCCGGGATCTGCATCAGGATGTACCCGTAGAAGAAGGAGCCCAGCACCCAGCCCTGCGTCTCCGAGTCCCAGTCGTACACGCTGGCCTGGGGACGGAGAGACGACACTGAGCACCACAGAGATCCAGCTACTCGAGATTACAGCCCTGCTGTCCTTCAGAGGAGGATGCGTGTCTCCACAGGTCAGCATGAACTACAAACAGCCTGCGATATCAACACGCCAGCCAGTCGCTGTTGTGGCTAACAGCTGTTAAGATACAACACTCCTCTGATTGGCATGGATGTATGGACAACAGGGCACCAAATAGTAAAGTAATACACTATAGTTGCAGGCTTACAGAGAAGAACAGGGGAAGAGTGCACGTCTCATGAACAGCAATGTGGTCTGAATGTGTGGCAGCAGGTACAACAGCAGTAAGCAATGAGATACAACTTGGTGGGGAAAAAAGGTGGAAAAAGCTACTAGCATAGTTCTCATTTAAACTCTCTTTTGAAAGGTTCATCATGGCTACTGTAAGTTCAGTTCAAGACTTGTAATCTCTGGGCCGAGATGAGAGAACAGTGTGGCACACTCACATCGTAGATTTCCCCTAGATTTGTGATACAGGAGCAGAGCACGGGGCAGTGGAGGAGGAGCGTGGGGACTGGCTGACCTTGTGTTTACGCTGGAACAGCTCCGGGTTCTGTCTGGGGCAGAGGGAGGCCCCGCCCGGGGCGCTCCTGTTGGAGCGCACCATGTCCACCATGGCCACGCTCAGGTTGACCCTCAAGGTGTACGCCACAAAGAAGCCGTAGCTGGCCAGCAGGGCCAGGCCATACCGCGACGAGCCGCAGATGGGCGCTGTGGAAACAACAACAGTCACAATTTCACATGGGTTCACAGATGAGATAAGACTCAAACCCCCCGCCATAAGGCTGACATAACGCTGTCATACACATGGCACAGCAGCTGCCACAAGACGGCATAACGTCATGTCAAATGACATAAAACGGTCATACTACTATCTGAATTGTATGACAATAACATGTGTCATAAGATAAAAGTATGAGACTTTTATATGATTTGACATCAACTGACATGATCCGTTATGCAATTTTGTTACAGCTGCTATGTCATGTGTATAACAGTGTTATCTCAGCATTGTGGTGCGGGGTTCAAGTAAAGTGTTACATATAGTTTCTATATGAATGCAATTTTGTTGTTGTTGTTGTTCTTCTTGAATGATAACAGGCAGCTATATATGCTAACAGTCCAAAGAACAAAAAATAAGGGCAGAAGCACATTTATTATCCACTCAACAAATGCAAAAAAAAACAAAAAACAAAACATTCATGACATTTAATAAACCATTATCAGACAAAAAAACCCAGAATGTGTTCAACAAAGAACACCTGAAACTTATTGTAACACTAGCTGAAAGCTAGAACATGTGACATGTGCCAACCCTGTGGCACTGGTTCTGGATTTTCCTGCTTGAGTCACACAATGACCAGTATGCACATTTAACTGCATCCCACTCCAACTACAGCTATTCCCACACATCTCCCTGCCAATACACTTTTTTAAAAATCATTATTTATTTTAAAATTACAACATAATAATTGAACATAATAATTGTGCATATTATGAACAGTATCCTACAATTAATCTTTACATGAATTAAGATTGTTGATGGTTTCTGCATGTTATCCCTTCATGCACATTACAAGCGTATCCAGACGTACACTACAGCCTGGGACGCAACCATTCCACACTCTCGCTCGTTCTGTGAGAAATGCAATTGATTGGGTGTTTGATAGACCAGCAGCAAGAGGTATGTTCATCCAACTGGCGTTTCAAGACCTTCGGAGCTTCATCTCGCAGGGCTTTTTTGAGCGAATGCCACACAACTTAACTTTTTGTCAACTACAATACAATGTCAAATGAGTTCTGACAATGAAAGAGTTTCAAATATAACGAACACGCAGTGTTACACGGGGTATTTATAATCGTTAGAAATAGACTGTCCAAGATCGAGTTTACGTAGTCTACGACTACTGGAGGTGCACCACCTACTCAGCATGGAAGAACACAAAAATGAATTTAACTGCGTAACACAGCGATCAAAAAACATGACACCAAGTTATACACGGGTGAAGATAAATTATGCAAAGGTTCCAGACGAATGAAAATATGAAAAAAAATATATATATGCATTTATGACTTACCTTTTTCAACTTTCTCACCGTTAGCACGTTGTATCAAAGGCTTTGTAAATTCGTCACCGTCTTCTCGTAGAGAGTAATCCATTGCAAGTAAGAATGCACGACGCGAAATTGATTTAGCACAAATCCAATTTTATAATCCCACCACACAAGTTACTGCAACTACACTCCACTTGCACTTCGTACTAAAGCAGATCATTTCTGTCATTTGACGAGAACTCATCCGGAAAGGGAAATCTAAACGCGCCGGCGCAGTCAGGCATGTCAGTTGACGCGTAGCATACTTGCTGGACGACGAATAGCCGACTAATACTAATACTGATACTAATAGCCCGAATTTCTATAGAAGCTTTCATACAACACTGCAGCCGAAACCTCTTTAGAATGGCAAGACAATACAATAAAATACAGTAGCACAATAAAATTGAGCTACAACTGTAAAACAAAAAGACTGCAAATAAGACTGAACAAATAAGCAGAATACGATGAATAATAACACCAATAAAACATAATAATCATATTATTTATTTATTTATATATTTATATATTTATTTATGTATTTATTATTATTATTATTATTATTATTATTATTATTATTATTATTATTATTATTATTATTATTATTGTGGTGCAGTGGGTAGCACTGCCGCCTCACAGCAAGGAGGTCCTGGGTTCGAATCCCCGTCGGCCGGGGCCTCTCTGTGTGGAGTTTGCATGTTCTCCCCATGTCTGCGTGGGTTTCCTCCGGGTACTCCGGTTTCCTCCCACAGTCCAAAGACATGCAGGTTAGGCTGATTGGAGAATATAAATTGCCCATAGGTGTGTGAGTGTGTGAGTGTATGAGTGTGTGAGTGAATGGTGTGTGTGCCCTGCGATGGACTGGCGACCTGTCCAGGGTGTATTCCTGCCTTTCGCCCAATGTATGCTGGGATAGGCTCCAGCCCCCCTGTGACCCTGTTCAGGACCCTGTCGTTAGGAGAATGAATGAATGAATGAATGCATTCATATAGTAGTACATGCCTTTGAATGTAGCATTCATTACTCAACTGGATGATAAAATCTTGAATAAAATGAAATTCCATCAACAAATTTGTGACAAAAACGACATAAACACTCTTCGGTCATAAAACACATTTACTACATTTGCAAGGGGAAAACAGGTAAGCCCTTACATTTGCACACAATGGCTACGGTGCTGAACAGGTGTTGAGCATTCAGACCAGTTTGATGGGTCTGAAAAATGCTTATAGTTAAACACTATGAGCATAATCTACATAGACTTTTGTCATTTACTGGCATGTCCTGAAAAATGAATAGTGCAGTTGAGAGCATTTATCAGGTAGCCTTTAGATATTGTACTTGAAATCTGTAATTGAAAAATACCATTAATATTTCCACTAATTGGCATTTGGGTAGCATGCAATAAGTAGTCATCCTAAAAAGCTGAACATTCAATGTTTGTTGAAACATACAAGTTAGCGCGCTACGCGCCTGAAACAGGAAGCTCATACCATAGTGATCCACAAGATGGCAGTGTAGGCTTTACACAAACATGCCAAGTTGCATATATCCTGCTTTCAAAAGGTGATACAGCTCACTAAATCATATTCAGAGCCTGCAAGATTTTAAACAAACCTCAATTTAAGATATCCTGGAGCACAATTAATTTTTCAACAATTGATTAAAGTATGAAAGTATGAAGGTACAGAAACCAGAACATAAATGTTAATATATTTTTGTTTTGGGACAAATGTAAGTTCTGCCCACCTGTTCTTCCAGCACCTAGCTGTACTCATTCATTAATTCCCATTCATTACCTCAAAATTAAAGCCCCCCGTGAACCTAATCATCTCCAAATCGCCCGTATTTCACCCACGCTATTTTGTCATCTGGCAGTCAGAGGGTTGCCGATTCGATCCCGCCCTGGGTGTGTCCCTGAGCAAGACAAAATGTTCCTGACGAGCTGGTTTGTGCCTTGCAAGGCAGCCAATCGCCGTTGGTGTGTGAGTGTGTGTATGAATGGGTGAATGAGAAGCATCAATCGTACAGCGCTTTGGATAAAGGCGCGATATTAAAGTATATCAGTCTGTGAAAATTCCCATTTGGGAAACTATGACATTTTCCTGTCTGTGACTCCACCGCAAGGCCTCTATGTGCCCTTGACTTGCAGCAGCCCCACCGTGAAGGCAAAGGTGGGAAAATGGTCCCTTTATGATCACTTGGGCTCTGTTTGAAGATCTGCACTGAGAAAAGAGGCGATATTCCCACAGCTCGTGTGAAACTGCCATTGCGTTTGAAAGCGATACGGACACACTGAAACCAGAGCCCTGATGATGGAGTGTGCGCGGAATGCTTTTTTCAAGCTCCACTTCCGTGACAGAGTGACAGCCGGTGTCGGCGAAGCGTGGCGGAGTGGAATCTTACAGAGCCGGCCTGTGACTGACCTAGAATCGGCTTTCTAGCTGACTGAGTGATGGGCCTTGTTGAAGCGGACACGTGCGAGAAGGCGCACAAAGGAACAGGAAGATTTGGAAGGCTGTACAAAGAGCAAACGGCTATGCCTCGATGCTGCCTTCAAAATCAATCAATTGAAGGCGCCTTGGAAGGCACCGTTTTTGCACACTTTGGAATGGAGTGGCACTCCGTCACAAAGTCTCAAAATCAACCATAAGACGCCTCCTCCATACCAACAGGCTCTTTGGAAGGGTTGCACGAAGAAAGCCCTAACTGAGAACAACCAACAAATTCAAACTTCTGGAGTTCGCGAAACGTCATTGGAACTATGACTGGAATAGGGTGCTATGGTCAGATGAGAACAAAATTGAACTTTTTGGCCATGTACACCGTTGGCATGTTTGGCGTCAAAAAAGGGATGCATACAAGGAAAAGCAGCTCATACCTACAGTCAAATATGGTGGTGGATCATTGATGCTTTGGGGCTGTTTTGCTGCCAGTTGTCCAGGGGCTCTTGTTAAGATCAATGGCATAATGAATTCCATCGAGTACCAGGACATTTTAGCCAAAAATCTGGTTGCCTCTGCCAGGAAGCTGAGACTTGGCCGTAGGTGGACCTTCCAAGAAGACAATGACCCCAAACATACTTCAAAATCAACAGAGAAATGGTTCTGCGAAATCAAAATCAATGTTTTGCAATGGCCATCTCAGTCTCCGGACTTAAACCCCATCAAAAACATGTAGTCTGAATTGAAGAGGGCAGTCCATAAGCGCAAAACCTAAGGATGTTGAAAGGTTCTGCATGGAGGAATAGTTCTAGATCCCTCCAAATGTCTTCTCCAACCTTATTAAACATCATAGAAATAGGCTCAGTGCCATTATCCTTGCCAGGGGAGGCTGCACCAAGTACTAAAAACAGGGGTGCCTGTAATTGTGAAACTTTTGTGTCATTTTGGCCGATTCCATTGAATCATTAATAAAGTAAAATATTTTCCACATGTTGGAAAATTACAATAGATCTGGGTAATGGTATTATTTGTTGCTAATTTTCATCAAGGGCACCAATAATTCTGGACTGGACTGTAAATAGTGAATGGATTGTGGTGTGACATTGGCATTTCTCCCAGTTAAAAATAAAATAAAATAAAGTTACTATGAAATAATATATTTAAATACAACCCCTAGTGGTACCATTTATCCTTTACAAAATATTATGAGTATATACTCTTAATAAGGAAATAATTATTTTACCTATAAATAATAATGGCGTTACAGATACGTAGGTTGGCTTTGAATGGTATTTTTAATTTGCAGAAAAAACTGAATTGGCTTCAGGTGAAACCCCCAACCCCCATTCTCTGATCGTGCCGGAAGTCTACACTCACTGTCCACGCCACATATTGCGGTCACTGTGGAAGTAATATTTGCATGCCGTTTCCTCTGTGCGATATGCGGGGGATGTCTTTATCACGGTCTGCCAGCGACACATAAATACCTGTCGGGTGTGTGGGAGGTCACGGCAGAGCAGCGAAAGGGGAAGGTGAAGGAAACGCTCTGAGGATGTGACCCCAGCGCTGAACCGCAGGGGACAGTTTAGGTGAATCCCAACCCAACAGATCCCAGGGTAGATTCGCAGGTGGTTTTAATTTCCTGATTTTAGAGAACAATGCCCGATGAATGAGGAAGAGATTCTTTTGGAAAGCATCAGGAATGTCTCCTACATTTGCGTGTCGGTAAACACTCGACTTTAAATTGCCTTTCGGGAAGGTTAACTATAATCCTCTGAAACTACAATGAAAGGCATTTTGCATAGACAGCGGAAACGTTATTTCTCATACATATTTTAGACACAAATAAACAAAACAAAATCTCATACTAACATGCTGCATGATTTTCTGGACTGATTGAGGAACTGACTACCAAGAAGCTACTTTAAACATTAAATCCCCCGCCCCCCCCAGTTATTCTTTCGTTTTTGACTGATGTGACCAAACATGCAGATAACTGTACACAACAGTACACAACAGTACACAGTACCTTATTGGAACCGGTAATCAATTTATTCATTTAAACAGCATTATACAAACAGGATTATACATATTACTACAATCCACTGTGTGTAAATGAAATATATACAGGATACATGACCCAACGTAAGAAATGGCTTTCACGGTATCTAAAAAGGAATACTATACATAGCTTTCCCAAATGGAGATTCAGCATAAACGCACAGTATTGACACATTAAATGGCATATTTTTAAAGTGGTCTGTGAAAATCCAGCACAGACTATAAATACATATTTTACAGATTATTTCATCTTTAAATTTCATATTAGAGGAGCTACACAAATGCATAAATACCATTTTGACACTCCACCTTACCGTATACATTTTCAAACAAATAAAATTATAGTGTTTTTGACAGTGTTTAAAGTGTACCTGCCATGAGTGTGGTTTGTCTGGACCACTCATTGAACCACTCAATTATTTTATTATTATTTATTAACCTTTATTTATACAGGGTAAGTTGACTGAGCGTACATGCTCTTTTGCAGCAACGCCCTGTTAATGCCCCCCCAAGTAGCCTTTAAGCCCCAAGTAAATTAAGAATACAACTATACAATCTCAGAATTACAAGGAGTATGGTTTGATTTGAGTTTTTATGCATTTTACTTATTTGTAAAAATTCAGTTCCGTTTCAAATGTTTTAGTCAACCCATATGAGGCACTAATGATCACATATAACATAATGATATTTGTTTTCTATTTCAAGCACTATCATGGTATCCTTGGTGATGAGACACTTCTAAGAATCTTCCAATTACTTGTTAACCCTAAACTAGGGTGCGAAAAAGGATATTGCCTTCTAAGGTGGACTTAGAGGGCATTGTCTTTTATACAAGATACAGTCATTACTGTAATTACATGTTTCTTAGACGATTGATTGAGGACTGTAATGATGTCATTGTATTTTCAGCTGGGCCTCTGTCCTAATGGAACAAAACCCTTAAACATTCTCAAACCCCCGGCCGAGCTTTCAATGTCAAACCAGACACAGCTGTCCCTTGTTTACGTACTTACATACTTAAGTAGGCAGTACTTTTGGGAGGAGACTGGAAAGATAAGTTTAATAACAGCAAAGCCATTCATCATCTCAATAATAATGGTGATATTTAGTCTTCTCCCGCAGTGGGTTTGGTCAACATGATACACATTTCAGACTGTTCTTGTTTTTATTTTATCAATGTGCAAATATTCCACATTTAGGGTACAGATTTCCAAGTTATTAATATTGGTATTTTAGGCATCACTGGTGAGAATTTGGCAATCAGTGACAACAATGTCTGCTTCATTAAGTTGACACACAGGAAATATGTTTAAATCACATAAAAAAATGAATAATCTATATAATACAGTTTACCAGCAACTGTAACAGAAAATGTGTCAAAAAGGAAATTTGCTGAATAAAAATATATAATTACTGTACAGGTATATACATTTGATTATTTTTTATTATTTTTGTTGCCTTCATTTCGGAGAAATACGCCATCCTTAAATCCAGTACGTAACAGTCAGATAATACTACAGCCTACAAATCCCAGAATGCTGCTTGATCCTGTCCACTTAAGAGCATTCACTGTTGATGCTTCCGTTAGGTCAACAGTTGTACAGTATGGATAGTGTCTGGGAGGAGGTGAGGTAGCCTACAGACCCACACTCCCAACAGCCTTCAAATACAAGTACTTAAGCTTAAAGGCTACCAAAAGCTGGGGAAGAATTCATTACAGGGCCCCTTGCGTAGCTGCCCTCAGCATGCCCGAACACATTAAAGGACCCCTGCTTGGCATGGCTGCTCCAGCTCTCGTGACTAATCTGTAACACATTAGCTTTGCGGTTGAGGAAAAGTGCAAGCTAATTTCCCCCCCGTGCTGATGAGTCACCGGCGTACGCGGTTTCCGACGGTTTAAAAATAGAGCGAGAGACAGAGAGTCAGGACCCCACTCCTTTACTGCTTCCCCCTTCCTTGCGGCTGTCAAGGGACCGATTTTCCCCCGGCTTGTGGCGGATTCCTCCGGCCCTCGGGGGCCGGTCGGCGGGCGGCCGGGAGACCCGCCGGTACAGGAAGTGGAAGCGGGGCGGTCGGGGCTGGCCGTGCAGCTCGGCCTTGATCCTCTGCGGCCGGGTGTCGGGGGCCAGC
Organism: Conger conger; assembly: GCF_963514075.1. NCBI lineage: Eukaryota > Metazoa > Chordata > Actinopteri > Anguilliformes > Congridae > Conger > Conger conger. The sequence continues at coordinate 8,746,722 of NC_083777.1, forward strand.
TGCTGCACGCGGTCCCCGGTCAGCAGGAACAGGGCGTGGCTCTCGGGGTCGCCCACGCGGAAGCGGCGGGCGCACAGGCGGCACACGTCCGCGGTGGTGAACGCGGGCGGCACCGGGAAGGTCTTGGCCGTACAGCCCCCGCCAGCCTCCAGCAGGGCCACGCGCAGGTAGTTCTGCACAAACACAGGGAGAGACGCACTCAGCCGCTCAAGCGCCAGCATTCAGTCTGGGCCTTCCACTCTCCACCGTCCTCCGTCCTGGGCCTGGAGGGGGGGGGGGGGGCTGCCAGAGGAGCGAGTTCACTGCGCCATCGGCTGCTTTGATTGGTCAAATAAGTTCTGAGCGATGATTAAAACATCATGCCACCCTCCAGGGCCAGGGCTGAGGAACTCTGCTTGAACCTTAGTTGGCAGTCAGCAGAGTGGAGAATGTAATACCGTAGATGTACACTTGGCGGTGCTAACAGTGGTATGTCTAGCCATTTGTGTTTGTCACATACTGAGGGACAGGGCGCGTTCGTGTATTTAGCAACACAACAGATGTTTGTCCACATATCGCTAGCAGCTACGCAATGCAAGCGTGTCCGAGCATAGCTAATGTAGCAGCTAAACAATGCAAGCGTGTCCGAGTATAGCTAATGTAGCAGCTACACAATGCAAGCTTGTCCAAGTCAAGTTAGCAGCGACACAAAGTACGTATGTCCCAGTCCAGCCAGCAGCTGCAGAATATAAGTCTGTCCAAGAACAGCTTTAGACGCACGTGGAGTCACACATAACTAACGAACGAGGGCTTCCTTTGTCCGACTCCCCTCTCCGCGTCCTTCTCCTCAACCCTGTGCAGGAGAGAAGCGTCCCTTGGCCGCCTGCGTTTGGGCGGTACCTGGAAGTCTTCGATGCAGGGCCGGACGCGCTCGGAGGTGCGTCTGCGGTGCCACTGGTGGAGCGTGTTGCGCGTCTCCGAGCTCAGGGTGCGAGCTCGCTTCTCCTCCTGGAAGTTTCTGATGAGGGCCATCGCTCCGTACGCGCTGGTCAGGTAATACCCGCCTGGAGGAGAGGGACAGGGCTACCTTAGATTTCAGTTCTGTATGTTCGTGTGGATATTGGGCTTGCCTCACAATCGTGCAAGTCGCGCACCTTAAATGACTCACATGTCTTGGAATGATACAAAACATGTAATTAATTTAATGTCAATTAATTCTAGGCAATACTTAAGCAACATGCACCAGAGGGAGCGGCGTTAAATTATCACGGTCGTAGGAGTGAGCCCACAGGCTGACAGCTGAAGTCACTCACAGCTGTACAATATAACTCCACGACCTTGAGTGTGATATTGCCTTTATACAACAGTTCTATAGACAAGGCTATTGAACAACTAATGGTAATTTGAGACAATAATTTCAGACCCTAGATGCTGATTTAATGATTCATTTGGCTCCGCCAAACAAAATAGTTATATGGGAATTCCAGTAGCTACTGTTGCCAGGCAACGCTATAAATAAACACAACGACTAGCTCACCATAAAAAATGAGGAACACTCCCCCCCCTTGCCCCATGAGAAAATCTGGACAGACATGTTTGAAAGGTCACTGTAAGAGTAAGAGTTGAAAACATTTACGTATGTTGTCCTTCTAACATACACGGTAGACTATTATCAGTTGGCAACCCTCCTCACAAATCTAGCCACTGTGTCCCATGACTGCGAGATAGTACTTCTGTTGGCTGTGGTTTACATTATCTGTACATTTCCACTGATTTTACAGATATCTGTAAATATCTGTTAACAGACAGGGGTGATTGGAACTCCAGACAGGTTTGTTGGGTTTCACTGGGGCTTGTCTGGATGTATACTACACTCCAGTGAAGGCTCAGAAACAACACGGACCAAAACAGCGTTTCTATTTAATGTAAACAATGTGGATTGTGCTGTTGTACTGTATATCAGCACCTGTAGACTGTGTCTCGGCCAATCAGTCTTTGTCTCTTCTCTCTTTGTCTCACTCTCTCTCTGTTTTTGTGCCTTCCCCTGTATTTTTCCTCTGTCTACTGGTAGAACAGTCTACATGTGGCCTTTCCAAACACAGTGAGTCGAACAGCATTCCTGTGAGAAAGAGACAGCTGCTTTGCAGTGGCGCTAGCCTCAAGGGTCGGCTCAGCCAAGACCACAAGAGGCAGGCACGTGAGCGACTGTGGTCTGAATGACAAGGCGAGAATGATTTGTTGGTGTTCCTGCGGTAAGTGGGTCAGGGCGAGGGGTGAGAGGTGAGATGTCGTACCTTCTCCTTGCAGGAGGGAGGGGTCCAAGAGCTCCATCATGTACTGGATCTCGGCGTCCAGCTGGGGCATTTCGCACTGCGCCAGGACGTAGGTCAACATGGGCAAAAAGTCATCCGCGCCGTAAAGCCTCTCTGTCACACACAAACACACGGCGCGGCTGGTCAGACAGAGTGTGTGTGTGTGTGTGTGTGTGTGTGTGTGTGTGTGTGTGTGTGCGTGTGTGTATTCGGGCTTCGTGCTTGTGTGAGAATGCTTGCGCCTTAAAAACCCACACAGCACTCCTCCACCCAGTACACACAATAGAGTGCCCTGTCTTTGAATAAACACTTGGAAAGCAGCCAGAGAGAGGCTCTCGGTGGGGGCGTACCTGAGTTTTCCTCCATGATTGTGTAGATTTGCTTGCACACCCGCAGCAGCATGGCCACCTTCTTCTCGGGCGAGTACAGTTTGCCCATGACCAGGAACTTGTGGCGTATCCTCTCGATGGCGTCCGGGTCGGGGGGCACGGCCCCCTCCACGCCCAGCTCCTGGGGCTCCTTGGCTTTGGCCAGCGGCAGGTTCTCCCTCAGCTGCTGCCACGCCCCGCTGTTCACCTGGCAGTCCCGCAGGGCCGCGTCGACCACGCCCTTCAGGGGCTTCAGCACGCACTTGTGCATGGCCTTCTCCAGGACCTCGTCTGTGGAGAGAGGGAGAGGGACAGGAGGGTTAGTCTTATCCTACAGGAGCTGATCAGAGTGAAGACCAAACTTCTCCAGGACCTGGTCTGTAGAGGAACGGAGGGAGAGATCAGTTCAACTCAATGAAGTTAATTTCATATAAAAGTTGAAGACACAACACAATTGTATGAGCCCTGTAGACACGTAATTGTGCCGATGGGCTTCCAAATACTGACGGCATTGCAGACGGCCTTCTGAGCACCAACGTAATGCGTTTTTCCTTAAGCTGTCTTAAGCCCTCATTCCCACAGCAGCATTAAGCTCTCATTGAGCTTCACCTATAGCGGGCCTCAACAGGAGACGTGACTCTGTTAGCCATTATTCAACGCCACGCAAACCAGAGGAGTCCTCCCAGGACAATAAGCTTCAAAGAAAAGAGATTGGATTAACCGACGGTAATCCACTTAAAAACTTTACTTCAGCTGAAAAGAGCCCGGCGCCACCCAGCACACGTCCTCTGAACACACCATTTTGGGTAAGGCCGGGTGGCCCGGAAGTTAGCCAAGTTAGCTTCAGCTAAGACTATACTAAATAATGCTTTGTTGTGACTTTCCTTTGGGAAAGCACACACACACACACGCACACACGCACACAAAATGACTATATGGACAGGAAGTCTGAAACCGTGATCCACTGCTGCTGCAGCCGTGTGCTAGAGGGTCTACAGCAGACTGCAGTATTGTGCTAGTCCTCCATCATGAGTGCACTTATTGATCCTGCTTATGGATCCTGTCTGATATCGCCCCAATGTAGGTTTCCAGCAGAGGGCCCCGGGCGGAATGGCTCTTTTAAATACTGCAGCTGCAAAACAGCAAACAGGGACTGCCTTTGGGAAAATAACACGTAGGGGAGCTTTACTGTGTGATGCCATGACACAGACAGCCCGAGTGCGTGGCACTGTTCTGGATCTCATTACGTTCACTTGGAAGACAGGCAAACAGGTTCCCAGTTCGGCGACTTCTGCCAGATCTCATCCATCTCTCAGTGGGTTTAATCACTACACACACACATAGGAACAACAACAAACACCTCCACGACAAACTGGTTATTTTGGTGATTTGTGCTTCTCAGAAAGAAGAAATTTGATTTCCTTGTGGGCAGCCCAGGGCTATCAAATTACAGCACCTACCCCGGCTCGTTGTTTCCTGGAGAACGAAATTCAAAAAAGGAGCTGGTAACTGAAGCAACTCAACTGGTCGACCTGGTTTTGACACCCAAGGAGTTGCTTCATACATGCAGTATGAGGTCTACATCGACACCCATTTGCTCTCAGTCACACCCATGTCTTAATCACATGTTAAACTGTGGACTGTTTGCAGCTGGCTGCAGGGAAGTACAGGCCTCGGTTTTAGCCTCAGCTGCTAGCATCCGTCAACACTGTGTGTGACTATTCAGACCATTCAGACGGATCACAAAGACGCCATTCCGGCTCTTGCCCAGAACCCCTCTTTCACAAACGGTAAACATGCTTTTGGGACGGAGAAGCTGACTTATGACTCATCTGTGTGTGTGTCTGTGTGTGTGTGTGTGTGTGTGTGTGTGTGTGTGTGTTTCTGAGGGAGGGGGGGGGTTGGGGGCAGGCACGTGAGTCAGAATTCTTGCACCCTGGAATGTGCCAATAATCCTGGGAAATACAAAAGTGGGCCACATGTGGTATCCACTGGACCCCAGCTGTCATGAGTCACAGCTTCTGCCCCTGCAGATGTACAGAACTACACACTGCAGAACCTGCAGATGTACAGAACTACACACTGCAGCCCCTGCAGATGTACAGAACTACACACTGCAGCCCCTGCAGATGTACAGAACTACACACTGCAGAACCTGCAGATGTACAGAACTACACACTGCAGAACCAGCAGATGTACAGAACTACACACTGCAGAACCTGCAGATGTACAGAACTACACACTGCAGAACCTGCAGATGTACAGAACTACACACTGCAGAACCTGCAGATGTACAGAACTACACACTACAGCCCCTGCAGATGTACAGAACTACACACTGCAGAACCTGCAGATGTACAGAACTACACACTGCAGAACCTGCAGATGTACAGAACTACACACTGCAGAACCTGCAGATGTACAGAACTACACACTGCAGAACCTGCAGATGTACAGAACTACACACTGCAGAACCTGCAGATGTACAGAACTACACACTGCAGAACCTGCAGATGTACAGAACTACACACTGCAGAACCTGCAGATGTACAGAACTACACTAAATGGACAAATAAATGAAGGACAATCATCTTCTTCTTTAGTAATGTCCTCACTGCTAAAAATAAACAGCCCTTGAAACAGGATCTGTGATTTGTGCCCACTTGCATATCCCCTCAGGCAAAGACACAGAAGCAGCTCTGATGTTCCTCTTATGCTTCCCACGCAACAGAAACACACACACGCACACACACACACACAAAGACACAGACACAAAGACACACATAGACACACACACACACACACACACACACACACACACACGCGTGCGCGCGCATACACACACATGCAAAGACACGCACACACACAAAGACCCGCACACGCATACACACACAAAGACACGCACACAAAAAAAGACACAATGACACATACACACATATAGACAAAGACACACACACACCCAGACAAAGACACACACACATACACACACATAGACAAAGACACACGCACACGCACACACACACACACACAGCGTTGAATGGTTTTTAAATAACTATGGAACGTATGATTCATGTTATCCTTTCATGCCAGTAAGCTGAAAAAGAGCTCAGTTAAGTTCTTGATGAGTCTCTCCTCTTAAGCACTGCAGCTCTAACAAAACTGTGCCACCCCATAATGTAACTTCAGGGGTGCCTGTCCACTCCGGTGTATCGCTCTGCTCTGTCAACACAATCACAATACTGATCACAATATACAGACCAGCTGAACAGGGCCCAGAAAAACCTGCTCAGTCCAGACCACGGTATATTTCAATGTCGGGGTAGTAAACACTGACCCACTTGTTGCTGACCAGAGAGCCAAGCGTGGAACAAGGGGCCCGTTCTCCATTTTTACTATGGTCACGTCCCCCTGCCCACGAAAGGGAAATGAGCACCAACAAAACTCAACAACACAGGAGAGCAACAGAACTTCCCTCAAAGCCTGCTTCTGTTCAGCCTGGCACGATAGAGAGAAAGAGAGGGAGGGAAAGTGAGAGAGAGTGAGAATGAGAGAGAGTGAAAGTGAGAGAGATAGAGAATATGAAAAAGAGGGAGAGAGTGAGAGTGAGTGAGAGAGAATATGAAAAGGAGGGAGAGAGAGAGAAGCACCGCTATCATCCATGAACGGACAGTTTTAGCGTGAACCCTTTGCAGTACACACAAACGGCAGGGGCGTGAAATGCTGCACTCCTTGGCGAGTAGCAGCTCAGGTCTCAGCAAAATCAGTACTCAGTAGTCAACAGTCAATAGTCAATAAATGACAATAGTCTCTAAACAACATTGTTTAGACCAGAGAAACAATGGTCTTCCTGACTACTGATTTGTCAATAGATGGCAGTCAAATTGTGTACTAGCAGGCGACAAGATAACATTTTCAGTGAATAACCTGGATAAACAACCCCTGCCGTGTCATGAGAGCCTTGTCACGCAAAGGCAACAGCGCTGTAGGGACCAGGAATAACAGGTTTCTGCCCAGGGACTGAGCTCATAGGCTGGCTGGTTGCTTGGAAACCCAACACCTGCATAACCCCATACAACCCTTTGCTTTGACCAAATACCAGCCCTCCACACATGCAAACTTAAACTGCACTGCCTTTGACCACGACTGAGAGATACCCCCTCACACTGGAGTACAAGGCACTGCATTCAAAGTCCCCCATACTCATGTCAAACGCCACTGAATCCAGGCGAGGACATCAATCAGTCACAGCAATGCCCTTTGAAGTTCTAATTAGAAATGGAATACCAAGGGTTCCATTACGAGCATATCCCCCAATTAAAGGACTTCATGGAATCAGTCTGCTCAAATTCAATGACCCATGCAGATCAAGCAATACTGTATAACATATACTACAGACCATCAATACAGCATTTCAAATCACCTCTATTGAATGTTAATAAGAAAAAAAAGAAAAAAGTCCTTGGGTGTTTTTCCTAAATTCAAGGGCATAACATGTTTTCCCTGTGGCACGTGAAGGAATCTTAAGGGCTGTAACATAAAGCTGCAGGGGGGGTGTGAGCAGTGGGGCAGGCGACGGGGCTCACCGATCTGGCTCTCGTGGATGAGCTGCAGCAGGGAGGGGTCGAGCTCCGAGCTCTGGCACAGGTAGGCCTTGAGCTGGGTCATGAACTGCCGCAGGGTCTGCAGGAGGTCCTCCCCCGAGGTGTGAGCGCCCCGGTTCTCCTGCAGGAAGCTGATGTGGTCCTGCACCAGGGAGCCGAAGTACGAGTCCTTGTCCTGGGAGAGCTCCAGGACCTGCCGCTGCAGCCTCTTCTCGGGCGTGCGCAGGGCGCTGAACACGTCGCTCATCTTGCGGAACTTGCCCTTGAGGGTGGTGGGCAGGGCGAAGCTGCTCCTCCGCAGGCGGGAGGGGCGGGAGGACGGGGACGGCGTGCTTTCGGGGTCGCTCCCCGCCCGGGCCTCGAAGTCGTCCTCTTCGTCGTCCAGGCTGCTGTCGCCCACGACCGAGGCCCCGGGGCCCTGCAGGAAGATCTCGGGGCTGAAGTCCACCGAGTCGGACGAGGAGGAGGAGCTGATGTTGCTGAGCCGCAGGCCCCCCGGGGCGTTGCGGTCGGGCTCCTCGGTGGAGCCGGGCCGCGTGTGCGGGGACAGCGAGTCGTCCAGGGGGTCGGGGTGCGGCCGCAGCAGGACCTGCGCCGGGGGGACGTCGATGGGGGCGCTGGCGGGGCCCGCGCCGGGCGAGGGGCCGATCCAACTGGCCGTCTCAGGCATGGCTCTACCGTCTCGGGCCGTGTCCGAACCGGGGTCCCGGGTCTTCGTTGAGGGCGGTTCGCTGTTCACCCAGGCGACCTTGCCTCGGGCTGTGGAGGGGGGTTTGGGGGCCGAGGGCTCCTCCGGGAGACGGTGCGTCCGCAGGAACAGCGGGTTGATGAAGCACAGGGCCCCGTTGGGCCGGCTGCACTCCAGCTGCGATGGGGCTCGCGTGCGCAGGGCGGGCAGGGTGGCCCCTCTCCAGCCTCGGTCTCGTCCGGGCTGCGGCGAGTCTCTCCTCCGGCCGGCAGAGTCCCAGAACGCTGTCGGAGCCAAGCGGGAAGAGCGTCAGGAAAACTACCACACAGCAGGGTTACCTACACGTCAGCACACCAAAGCCTTCAGCAAACTGCACAACAAAGGCCCGTTTGTCAAGGCGATTTTCTGTTTGCGGTCCGTAGCGGTATGTACTGGGCTGCGAGACAGAGAAGTTAGGAACAGTCCTTTCGCAAGTGAATTCTTAATCAGTTCTGCCGACAAACACAGTGGTATGAGTCACATATGGAGGTGGGAGGGATCTTTCACTCCTCCCAGTCCCTCCCTCCTTCCCTCCCTCCCTCCCTCCTCTGACCGAAAACACGCTTTTCCCCACAGCGTCTGAGAATGCAGTAATCCTGTTAGTGTTATTCTACTCGTCTTATCATTCACTCCCCTTTAATTGTGCTGGAATTATTCTCCCCCCCCCCCCCCCCAACTACCCAGCAACAAAGTTCTCAGAAACGAGCAACCGCAACTCATTTTCCGCAAAAATATTTTTCTCAGTCCGTAAGAATGTGATGTCTTAGCACTATCAAGACTATTACTAGGCAGTACCTACGCAGCAGAGACACATAAGGCCATCTTATCTTGGTGGTGTGAGTGTCAAAGTGTTTCAGTGGCTGCTCACACACAATATGCATTTCCTAGCAGTCAGTCTGATATGAAATATCATAGCATGTTTTTTAAGGGTTTTATGCAATCGCAGAAAAAACCATGAAATACTAAATACAAAGAAACTTTAAGATGCAGTAAGTCACAGCTACACATTGACCATGACTGCACCTCAGAGGCAATATGGGGAGGGTGTGTGTTTTCTTTTGAAGTGGGCGGGAAGTTCCAGCTCCTGAAGGTGTGTTGTACAGTGCTGGGAAACTGTCAGGAAACTGTCAACAAACTGTCAAAACTGAGCATTGACATGCCAAAACCAGAAGCCAAGATTTAAATCTGATAACACACCCCCAAAAAACAACAACACACAATACTAAATATACCGTCAGGATATTTTGTGTGCTATTCATAAAAGGCCCCCCCCCCCACAAAAAAGAACCACGGCCTAAGATAATTAAATAAGACCTATGGCTTAAATGAATAAAAGCAACATTGTTGATTTATGCACAATTACATGCACTTTGTTTTGCTGGGGATTACACTTTGCCGAGTGAATGAAAACTACAGCTTGAAAAATAACACACTGAAGTAGTTAAGACTAATTCTGTGCGCTTTCAAAAAATGCCCAAAGACTGACAGGTTCCCGCTGAGTAGTACCAGGAACTTCTTGGGAGGAGAGGTGCAGTGATCCGATAAGCTTGAGCTCAGTGTTCAATTAGCTGACTGACATTACAAACACACCTGTATATAACACGTGCCTTTAATTTTCAGCTCTTGAGTGATTCAATTCACTCACAGCAGGCTACTGCTACAAAAAGTCACATTTAAACCATTTCATCCCAAAACTTGAAATGTGCTTGGTGCAAGTTTGTTTAAACAATTGAATTCAGGTTCAGAATAACTTTCAGTTAAATATTAAACAAAAATGTATTCCCTGCTGAACAGGAAAAACAGCAAGCTATGTTTTGAAACAGCTAGTAGCTGGTTGACCAGTTCAGACCAGCTCCAACATGGTTTGACCAGCTCAATCTAGGATTTAAAACAGCTGGAAGCTGGTTGACCAGTTCAGACCAGCTCCAATATGGTTTTGAGCAGCTCAATCTAGGTTTTGAAAGAGCTAGTAGCTCATTGACCAGTTCAGACCAGCTCCAACATGGTTTGACCAGCTCAATCTAGATTTAAAACAGCTGGTAGATCGTGACCAGTTCAGACCAGTTCAAACATGGTTTAACCAGCTCAATCTAGATTTAAAACAGCTGGTAGCTGGTTGACCAGTTCAGGCCAGCTCCAACATGGTTTGACCAGCTCAAGCTGGAGATGCCACAGATGCCCCCGCCACCCTCCCACCGCACCGGTCCAACAGCTCCTGGCTTTCTCCAAAATAAACGCTCTCAGCTGTTTCAGGACGACGCAATTGCCGCACTCCCGGCCGTAAAGTTGCAGCTCCCTCGCATCACCCGGAAACTCAGTTCGGCAAAATTTTAAAATAAAATGTATGATATTATGAACAAAACAGATGATATGAAACGGATGATTCTAAAAGCGGCTAGGCAGAGTCTGTTCTCACTGTGTGTGTGTGTTGTGTGTGTGTGTGTGTGTGTGTGCAGAGCTCCTGGCATGTCTAAAATGAGCAGCATGCCCTCCTGATGCCAGAACGCGAGGGCAGAGGACTGCGTTTGGCAGCAGCACTCAGGGGAAACTCGTCGCACCTTTCAGAAAGGTTGCTGGGTGGGACGTGTGGGAACACAGCCAGAACGCTAGAAACCCCCACGAGTCACACATTCACTGCTATCAGATTCAGTTATGACACTTCTGGAAAATTCTGTGAACGTTCATCCGGTTCGTTCGCAAGTCGAGACGACTCTGTAGCTTTCCATTCAAAAAAACCCCTGCACGGCTGTCTTCCATGTACATTAAGGGATACTTCGTATTTGTGATGCTAGCATTCCTCTGAAACATACTGGGGGGGAAAAGCTCCCTTGCTGTACTTTCTGAATTCCTGAGGTCCTTAAAGAACTTTTACAGGACACAAATCATCCGAAATGTCACAAGATACATGCCACAACAGCACATGCAGGCCAAATGAACATATCTCACCCATGTCTCACTGGTTATGCCCTGCTTTAATACATGCATGTATCTTCCTGAACGCATATGCTTCATATTTCTCATGGATGACTAAAACTGCCAAACTGTTTGCTGGCGCCGACGTTCTAAAACCACGCCACGGGTAGTTTTCCACAGAGTACAGCTGGTTTATAAATACTTCAGCTGTAAAGACAACTGCTTCATCTCTTCATCGGTATACCGTTTCTCGACTCTAAGAATAGAAACACAGGGCACAGTACCCAGCCCAAGGTTGAAGGACAGAGAATTCCCGGTCCCACATATCACAGAAACTGTGCCAGGCAAGTGCTACTAAATGCACTCTCTGGAACCAGCCTGGTTATTATAATGAACATTTGCTTATAACAGGTGTGTGGCTTCTGTAAACACTATTTTTGCTAAAATACAAAAAAAGGCAATTGGGAATATTTTCTCAGCAAGAGGATACTGCTACTGTGTTTTCAGTCAGAACTCTGAGCTCATGCCAATCACAGCAACTTTATTATAATAGGCACCACATACACTTTAATTGTATTTTTACAACTCCAGATATTGTTACAGTGCAGCATGAAAATAGGCGGTGAATTGCAGTGAATCATTGTAACTAACTGTAGCGGTAAACATTAACCAAGCACTGTAACTGTAAGCAAACCAAGCACTGAAACTGTAAAGACTAACTGAGCAGTGTAACTCTAAGCACTGTAACTACGCACTGTAACTGTAAGCACAGTAAACACTGTAACTCTAAGCACTGTAACTACGCACTGTAACTAAGCAGAGTAAGCACTGCAACTCTAAGCACTGTAACTAAGCACTGTAGCATTAAGCACAGTATGCATTGTAACTGTAAACACTAACTAAGCGCTGTAGCTGTGAGAACAGTGAGCACTGTAGCTGTAAGAATAGTCAGCGCTGTAGCTGTGAGAACAGTGAGCGCTGTAGCTGTAAGAACAGTCAGCGCTGTAGCAGTAAGAATAGTCAGCGCTGTAGCTGTAAGAATAGTCAGCGCTGTAGCAGTGAGAACAGTCAGCGCTGTAGCAGTAAGAATAGTCAGCGCTGTAGCTGTAAGAATAGTCAGTGCTGTAGCTGTAAGAATAGTCAGCGCTGTAGCTGTAAGAATAGTCAGTGCTGTAGCTGTAAAAATAGTCAACGCTGTAGCTGTAAGAACAGTGAGCGCTGTAGCTGTAAGAATCGTAAGCGCTGTAGCTACAGTGAATTCAGGATGAAAAGGGAGGAGGATGAGGAGGTGCAGACCTGCTCCCTGCTCAGCCACCTCCTCCAGCTCAGCGTGGGTCCGGGCTCCTGCGATGGCCTCCGGCAGCCGCAGAGGGAAGGGCAGGACGTCCCTGACCAGAGAGAGAGAGGAGGGAGGAGGGAAGAGGGATGTGAGAGACAGACACAGGGCTCATTTTCATCAGACAGCGTCTGGAGCAATGCCATTCAGCAGAGCTCAGAGGCCAGTTCTGTTGACATCCGGGAGACACGGAACTACACACACACACACACACACACACACACACACTAATGCACGCGCACACACGCACACACACACTTAATATCTTAAACTATGTAACACACTGGCTATGACAACTTTGGGAACACTAGCCTGGTTTTTCTGGAAAATAAAACCTGGGCATTAATCTCCTGGAAATACACAGCAATTCTGTTTTATTTTCCAGACAAACCAGAGCAGTGTTGCCAAAGCAGTCATACATAGTAGGAGAGATTAAGTGTGTGTGTGTGTGTGTGTGTGTGTGTGTGTGTGCCTGTGTGTGTGCATTTACACTTTACTGCTGTGTTTAGCCCTTCTGATTCTACACCTAAAATGTGTAGGTGCCTAAAGTTAATGTTTTTGGCATTAACCCACAGTAGCTGGTGTACATTATTTTTTAGTTTTTAAGTGTCATTGCATCGTTTTTTTTGTGGTCCTGTAAAGTAAACAGATGTTTTCCAGTAACCAGTTTCAACCGGTCTGGCTCACTCATGTAAGAGTATCATATCTGCACCAATCCTCGTGCCTTGGTGAAGACGTGTATAGTATTTTATAATAATCGCTGTATTTGCTGACAGCTGACATGAATTTGCTGAAGTCGGCGGGAAACAAGACAGACGGAAGTTTCAGAGCCAGATTTCTGCTTTGGACTTGGGCTCCTTGCATTCATTTCAAAGAAACGTCCTATTTATGAAACTACATGAGCCAAAACGTCTGCAGGCCCCACACTTTCCAGGAAGAACAGTGCCAAGGTTCTACCCACCAACCCCCCATCCCCTCCTCCTCCCGCCCAACTTCCTGTATTAGCACAGTCATAACTGAAACACTAGTAATAACGGAGAATAAGCATATTTATGTTGCGTTACGTAGGTGAGAGACAACTGCCACGCCAACAGAGAGAGGGGCTGTGGTGCACCGTGCCAGAACATGCGGGGTCCCTGCAGAGGATCATGGGAGGAGGGGTGGGGGCTACCTGCTGACGCAGTAGAAAGCCACCAGGCGGAAGAGGTCTGCGAAGCTGATCCCAGAGCCCTCCAATGAAAAGGCTGCAAGCAGAGGCAGAAAAAGAAGAAATAAACCTTTATTTACATAAGAACGAGGGGAAGAACTGTGAGGGAAATGTGTTTGTCATTCATTATTTTAGAATTCTTGCTAGCTTAAACTTTGCAAATGTTCCTTCACAGTGCTTTACATTAATTAAGTTAATTGCTTATGCAATGTATTTTGTGTTGAGGTAGCAGCAACATGATTTTGCTATAGCCCTACTTGTTGCTAACGCTTAACTAGAATACATACATTAGGTACATAGAAACTCCTTCTGTTATCCATATATGCAGTAAGTAACCTCAGAACTGAATGTTTGGAGCTGTTCCTGTTGAGCTCTCATAACACAGCTTTTGTTCTGCTTCTGAGTTTCTCTCCTTGTTGTTATTGACTCTAAAGAAATTGCACAACAGAAACACAGCCTTCCTGCGCACGTAGGCCACTGCTGCCGGGTGTACTAATTAACATCCATCACAATTAAGGAGGCGTTCGGAGCCTCCCACATTCTGGCACGTTCCACAGCTCGGCTGCACAGAGAGCGCCGGCTGAGGAACCGGTCTTTGCGCCGAATACCAGAAACAATAGCTGACAATAGCTACATTCAGTGTGCGCCTGCTAGACAGGAGCTCTCTCCCCAAACAGCTAGACCCCTTCCAATAGGAGGGATTTGCTTTATTTCCGAAAGGCCTTCGGAAGACAGAGATGAGCACAGTTGCACAACACAACACGATCTGACACACAGTGATAAATTCTAACAAAAAGTTAGGACTGATAAGACAACTGAAAAGACAGCACCTTTTCTGAAAGAAGAACAGCTTCAAAAGCAACATTCTTCAAAAGCACCTTCAATAACTTCTAAAACAATTGGCATTTTGAATAACAAGTAGAAAGACAAATGTGTCCAATTGGCCTGCAGCAACACTATTGTGCGTCATTTTGTATTCCTGGTTCACACACGCATTGTCAGTATCAGTGCATGCACGCTCTGGTGCGTACACGTGCGGCGTCAGAACGTGCCCCAGGGTAGGTGCAGCTGCAAACAGCACTCAACACACACCACAGAGCAACTACAGCACTCAACACGCACCACAGAGCAACTACAGCACTCAACACGCACCACAGAGCAACTACAGCACTCAACACACACCACAGAGCAACTACAGCACTCAACACACACCACAGAGCAACTACAGCACTCAACACACACCACAGAGCAACTACAGCACTCAACACGCACCACAGAGCAACTACAGCACTCAACATTACATTACATTACATTACATTACATTACATTATTGGCATTTGGCAGACGCTCTTATACAGAGCGACGTACAACAAAGTGCATACCCATAACCAGGGATAAGTTCGCTGAAAGACCCTAGAGGGAAGTACAATTTCAACTGCTACCTGTACAACAAAGATAAGGATGAGGGCCTTTTTTTTTTTTTTTTTTTTGAGAACAAAGAAACAAACAAACAGAGCAAAAGTGACCAAAGTTAACTATCCAAACACTGCTTACCTAGCCAACTAAAAATACCGATACACAAAGCAAGTCACAGAGACAACAATTAAGGTTCAGAGCAATTAAGAGCAACTACAGCACTCAACACACACCACAGAGCTGCCACACTGTGTGGCGTGTGTCCTGTGAAAACTTGCGCTTGTTGGCTAAACACCGTGTTCTGTGGCTAGGTCGCACTGCGCTAAAAACATTAGCGGGGACCTGAAGGGCACCGCAGGCTTGGTGCCCTGGGGGGCTGCTTAGGAAAGGCCAGGAGAGAGAGCCACACAGGCGGCTGAACACAGGGACACGCAGGCAGCTGAACAAAAGGGGTACACAGGCGGCTGAACACAGGGCCACACAGGCGGCTGAACACAGGGCCACACAGGCGGCTGAACACAGGGCCACACAGGCAACTGAACACAGGGCCACACAGGCAACTGAACACAGGGCCACACAGGCAGCTGAACACAGGGCCACACAGGCAGCTGAACACAGGGCCACACAGGCTAAGGCAGCCTGCAGGTGTGGGGCTCACGGTGGTTTCAGGGTGGGAGGAAGCAGGGCATCATTAAAGAGAATTATGGGACAATGCTAATGTTAGCAATAATGCTAACCATAGCCAAGACATCAATTAAGACCCAAAACCAAGGGTTGTAATAATATTGAATATTTAGCTGACGCTTTTATCCAAAGGGACTTATAGTTGATTTGACTAAACAGGGGACAATCACCCCTGGAGCAATGCAGGGTTAAGGGCCTTGCTCAAGGGCCCAACGGCTGTGTGGATCTTATTGTGGCTACAGCGGGGTTTGACCCACCATCCTTTTGGGTCACAGTCATGTACCTTAGCCACTAGGCTACAGGCTGGTTGTAACCAACAGGTTTTCAGAATGTAGTAACACGACATGGCGACATGGCTCAGGCAGTAAGAGCAGTCGTCTGGCAGTCGGAGGGTTGCCGGTTCGATCCCCTGCCCGGGCTGTGTTGAAGTGTCCCTAAGCAAGACACCTAACCCCCAAATGCTCCTGACGAGCTGGTTGGCGCCTTGCATGGCAGCCAATCGCTGTTGGTGTGTGAATGGGTGAATGACAAGCATCAATGGTACAGTGCTTTGGATAAAGGCGCTATATAAATGCCAACCATTTACCATTTAGTAACATTTGAATACGTAGTAACCAGTCATAACAAATCATATTTATTCATAACCAAACTGGTCTATACCGCACTCATCATCACCATAACAAACGGCAGGTGTTATAACAGTAATAACAGGAACATGGAGAGTGAATCACGTACTGTACTGGCCCTCTTTCACAGGGAAGTCTCTGTGAAGAACAGTGGATGCGGTCTCGTCCAGACGCAGGGAAATCACCTTCTTCTGCAGCTTACAGGACTTTCTCACCAGGAATGTCTGTAAGGCAAGTTACCGCAAGCGGTAGAACAGGTCAGGTCTGTTCCAGAAACCACCTGTGCCTCAATGCACCTTATTATCTTTTTAATACCTTTCATCATACGCACAGGTGGGCTCCGGTTTCACGGTTGCCTAATCCACTTCAAATCTACTTGCGTCATACACATGATGCTATTACAATACGACTCTTTTGATTGGGGCGCACTACACAGGAAGTCTTTTTTAGATTCGGTGTACTTTAGAGGGGAGTTTCCATATTAGAGTGCCTGCTAGCTCTAACACATTTCCAGGAGGAAAAACGTGGCGGGAATTGAATCACTCAAACCCAAAATTATGCAGTTTATATGAATGTCACTAAGGTTCTGACAAGGCTGACATTGTTGGCACCCTATGGTTGTCTCCAGAGTGACAAACGCCAGAGGAACAAGTCTGTGGTGGACTGCTGTCTTCTTGCCCCTACGCTGACCGCAGAGGTAAACGGGTGTGGGAAGTTCCGACTAAAGAGCGTATCTCACTTCTAGGGGGATCCCCGTGATGGCCGGGGCGATGTCACTTCCACTTGTTCCAAATTTAGGAACATACTCCCACCCAGTCGATAAGCGCAGACACAAACGTCACCGTCACAGTCAGAGACACAACTACAATGCTTCTATTCAACCAACTAAATAAACCTGTTTGTCACTTTGGCATCTCTTCCGGTTGATGGTCATCTCTACCTCTTACCAAAGCTCATGCTAAATGCACATTTTGTGTTTTTGAGTCACCTTTGGGTAAAAGCACAAGCTAAATATACAAGGACATCACATGTTTGTGATCTTATCTTGCTTCACAATGAGTTTCCCGCTAGAGATTATATACATATATACACTTGTGTGAAAAAGTATTTTCCACTGACTATTGCATATTTGTCATGCAGAATGGTTCATTCCAACAAAATGCTATTTTATACAAAGGGAACAAGAGTAAACACAAAATGCATGCATTAAGACAATGATCCATATGAAATAAAACAAATTAAATTAAAGTTTTGGAGTGGCTTAGACTTGAAGCCTATAGAGACGCTAGAGCAGGACCTGTTTTGTGTTTCATTCAGTGTGACAAATATGCAGTAATAGAGGAAATCATGAAGGTATGGGGGCGCTGCACCTTTCCACGGCACTGTAGATACCCCCAAGGTACTTTCCATCCCTCACGGAAACCAGGAGGGCAGCAGCTTGAAGAACCAGGAAACTAATCGTTTATGGTTAAACTAGCTAGCTGACTAACATAGGCACAGATAAAGTTCATGACATTAAATTAGAGAAAAGCTGCCTGTGAAGTCATATACACACATCCTCTGTGGCTGACTGAGCCCTCCAGACGTCACTGAGGGACGGAAAGTCCCCTGGGACAGAGTACCCGGGGCAGGAGGGCCGGGGCGGCCCCTATCTCACCCCGGGAGGCTGGAGCTCCAGGATGCGGGCGGCCTCCTCCTCGCTCAGAGAGAGCTGCAGCCAGACGGGGTGCGTCTGCACCAGCCTGTCCAGCACGCTCATGCGCCTGCGCAGGGACGAGTACCCCGAGTCCCGGGTCCCTGGAGCGCCCCCGCTGGAGGGAGGCTGCAGGAACACCCCACTCACCATCTCCTCCGCCCTGCACACACAAAACCACCAGAGTGAGCAGGGCCAGAGCAGAATGGTCCAGTGGTGCTGACTTTACTGACTTTACTATACTTACTTTACTTACTTAGCCTTACTTAGTTCACCTTACTCGCTTCACCTTACTTCCTTTACCTTACTAAGAGTACTCATCATATCTTATTTACTTACTTTACATCACTTTCTTTACCTTACAGCACTTATTTACTATACTACTTACTTTTTGGATTAACCTTACTCACTTTACGATTTTTTTTTGCTTGCTTTCCCTCACTGACTAAAATTTACTGACTGATGTCATCTAAATGATTTACTTTACCTTCCCTACTGTACTTGACCTTACTTACAATACTTTACCAAACATAACCCTACTTCATTTACCTTAGTTACTTAACCTTACTTTATCTCAATACTTACATAACTCTACTTACTTGGTTGTTTTACCTTAAAGGAAGTGACTTATTCTCATTTACATGGGATTTACATTTTGGGTATCGATGTAGCATACAGACATACGACATCAAGCCAGTAAATGACAGTGCTCGGCAGGGACCATGAATGACTCAATGTTGGCGTTATTTCAGTGTAATAAATTAGTCAACCTTTCTACACACCTAGTATCTGTTTAGGTCATTACGCTATTCTCTGACGCAAAATAGTGATAGTGTAAACAACCACTGCTACCTCTCCCTCTGCTGGTGGAGAGGCTGTACTGCACTCCAAGCAGAAAAACAACACTGCTGCTGGAAATTCAGAACACTTGTACATCTTGATTTCACAACCTCTTCTCTGTTGAAAAGGTTGCGCAATATTGGGATCCACAAACAACTACTTCACGAGACCAAAGAAATTACAAAAAATGTGTTTCTTAATTTTTCCACGAACCAAACTTAAACTAACCACGTTTTAGACTTTCTTTTCAGTGTTACTGAGTTTGACTTAAGTCAATGATTTCATGAAAATCAGCACATGAAAAACATGAAAACAACATTTTGCAAAAACAGATATAAAGCAAACAAACCTTATGAGAAATGAAATCAAAATGAATTGACCCACAACCACAGGGGCTACACGCAACTCCCAGAATCCACTACTATGGAGAGTCAAATGGGACAAAAACGGCTCACCGCCTCACTGTCAATACGAGGCCCTGTCCTGAGGAACCACATCCCTGTGAACCCCAGCAAGCAACACAGGGACAGAGAAGAACACCGCGTGATTACAGGTGCATGACACTGCCATTTACCATCTGTAATACGTTTAAACGGATATACAGTTTTAACCGTTCATCAAACTCCTATGTCAAACTCAATCAGGTTTTTAAAAAATAAAAAGTAACCACAACCAAGTACAAAAGTAAGCACAAATTAAAAACAAAACAACCTGAACTCTCATTAATAAAGTTTAAACAGTTCACTACACAGTTCATTTTTCATTCCAAAGGGGATTTCTGTATCAACTGGGGAAGGGGGTTGTTAACAGTAACACTTTCAAAAAGATTTTGTTTACTTTTCTATGTTTCAATAAAGGAGCATTCGGTTATTTAAAACCCCATCTAGTGTCCACAAGGCAGAATGCATGCTACTCAACCCAAAGCATTGAACCTTACAAATTGCTCAAAAACTCCTTCCCTGCGAGTGTTTGCCGCCTGTGTCTTCGTGTGTGCTGGTGGCACAGAGTTGAAAGTAGTGCGATTAGGGCTAGCTATTGTAGCATCAAAACTGTCAAGCAATGAATCTTACGCCAGACACGTAACAAATAAGATTTTTATCCAACAACTTTTTTTTTTTTTATTCCCACAACTTTTTACCCATTTTCCCACAACTTTTTTCATTCAACTTTTGAGATGGATAGCGAGGTCTCTTGGGCCAGTGGGGGTTGAGCTTAGCTGGCTCTCGGGCGGAGCTGTGCACTAATATAGCCAGTTTTTAATTTATTTATTGTAACTGCTAGCTGTGCATTTTATTTAAGAAAAAGCTACTGGTTCAGGAGCGTTGTTGGAGATGGTAAACCCAGTACCCGACATTTCAGACAACACGGCTAATGGAACATAAAATATACTTCAAATTACAAATTCAGACAACTTTTTTTTTTATGGAGAAGCAATACTTTCACTCTGCATCTTTCTGTAAGCTCTGTCGATGTCTTATTTAAAAACCTTTTTTTGCATGTGAAAAATCTAGATATAAGAATAAGCATATAAAGTGCTGTAATAACTTGGTTGCATACAACTGACAACTGATAACTTCCAAATGGTGGCATAAAGTCTGGTGTAAAGCCAACATCCGTTTCTGCAGAAATAGAGGAATCTAATTTAAAGCAACATAACATAAGGTGCACATTTCCTGAGTCATAACTGAACCTGTTAGAACATATCTGGACAGCACATTAACTGACCCGTAACTGACCCTGTTGGACATGTCTGGACAGCACATTAACTGACCCGTAACTGACCCTGTTGGACATGTCTGGACAGCACATTAACTGACCCGTAACTGACCCTGTTGGACATGTCTAGACAGCATATTAACTGACCCGTAACTGACCCTGTTGGACATGTGTGGACAGCACATTAACATTGACCCATAACTGACCCGGTTAGGACAGCACGCCTCAGGTCACGTGGGCCGGGGCGTGCTGTGGGTGACCGGACGCCGGAGACGCACTCACCCGCTCAGAGCCACCATGGCGGGGTCTCCGTCCAAAGACACCGTCGTCTGGCCCCTCTCCCGCTTCAGCTCCCCCATCTCCGCGGGGAACGTGTCGATGAGCTGAGGGAGACAGCGGGCAGTCGTCAGGACGATATCAGAGCCAACCAGGGGAAACCGGTCACGGCCAGACACCGACACGCACTGAAGCCTGCACACACACGGCCTAATGCGGAAATGTTTAGTCACGGTCCGGGCCTCTTTGCATTGTCAACACTATTGACTTCCCATTCCTCTTAAAGGCCAGCTGGAGAAGAAATGGAGACGTGGCAGACAATGTTAACAAACGCACAAAACATACTGAGACAGAGCGACACATTAAGGCACGGAAACACACTGCTGATGTTAAAACATCAGAACCTTTCCAGCTGGAAGCTGCAACTCGTAGTCAGAGGTTGGCACTGTTTAAGGCTGACATCCTAGTTCCAGTATTTACACACAATAAGAAGCTACACAGAAGCACACTCAGCAGACTACGAGGGGATACAGAGGGTTTGCACTGGTGTTACGAGCTGTTGGGGTCTCCATTCATGTTCACAGAGAATCCAATTGCATAGAAATTCACATCCCTTGTGTTTCATTAGATTCATTTAATTTAATGTAAAACTGGACGGTTAAAGAGGATGAACTGTGCGTGCTTCCAGATGACCAGCAGAGGGCGGTATTTAACTCATCGCATTCTGAGTGAATCCGAATCTGGGGTCTCTTCTGCATAACCTTGTGCTCACAATGTTGTGTAAAGCACAACAACTACGGAAGTACACATAACGACCGAGTGCAGCAGCTGTCTGAGGGAAGTGAAGACCGTTATCTTTTCCGGTAACAGAGACTGCCCCCACATGTTTGGAAAGGGGGCATTTGGGGAAATCACAGTATGATTTACATCGTTGAGGAAATGCCAATAAGATAGAAAGCAGAGGAGGAGCACCAGGGATTAGAGAAATCACAGCCCTGCAGTTGTGCCTGGTCTCAGTATGAAGTAGCTGAGTGGCAGAGACAATATTGCCTTCATCCACATCAGCAGACTCCACACAGGGACCACCGGACATCCAGGCACACGTGTTCTCTACTGGAGACAAATTATTCCCAACACTTGTCCCCAGAAGAGCTGAGGCGTATAAAAGAAAACTTTGTTGAAAATGACTGTTGAGAAAAGAAATAACGGGAAGAAAAACAACCGTGAAATTGCTTTTAGACTGTATTTATGGCCCTACTTAGACCAAGCCTCCCCCCCCGCCTGACAGACAGCACTCTGAAATGTTTACACTTCCACCGTTGCCTAGTCAGCAAAGTGCAATTACACTCTGTCCTCTTTAACCGCGGGCCGCTGCCAAGACAAGCAGCCTGAACGAAAGGGCAGGAAAACACGGAGGCCCAGAGAAAGCCACGCTCAGTCACTGTATCCCCGCTAAATTATTTAACACTGACCTCACTTAACACGCGGCCGTTTGGGCCGATTACGGCTAACTACGCGCGCGCGCGTCACCGCCGGGACGAGAAGGGGCGTGGAAGGGCCGTCTTAAATGCGGCCGGCGGGGCGTGGACCGGCGGGCGTGGACCCTGCGGCTGCTTGCTCAGCACCTTTTCACAACACTTCCTCTGCCTCGCACCCAGAGCAGCGAGGGAACCGGAGGCGCACACATCACGCGTGTCAATCGCTTTCAGAGAAGCCGCCGGAGTGTTCCGCGCTCGCTCAGACCGAGAGAGCGGCCGCCGGAGGGAAAAGGGAAGGGCCTGGGGAAACTGGTCCAGAGAGGTCTGCTGAAGATGGAGGAAGAGAATGTGAATGAGTGCTGTAAGCGTTGGCCATGCCAAATAACGGCAACTGAATCGACCCAAATTAAGGAACTGTGGAAGGGGTTAAACAAGGGAGAGAGCGCGAGAGAGAGAGAGAGAGAGAGAGAGAGAGAGAGAGAGAAAGAGAGAGAGAGAGGGAGAGAGGGAGAGGGAGAGAGGGAGAGAGAGAGAGAGGGAGAGAGGGAGAGAGAGAGAGGGGATGACAGGGGTTAACAGATTACTCTGGGCAGCCTGAGAAATGAATTCTGATGGTGAAATAAGCACAGGCTATTTCCTTCAAAATACTTTTTTACGAGGAAAATCTGAGGGTCTACATCTTGCAGTCGAGGACTAGCCTGTCCAAACACCTGGGGACCACTGCTGTTCCAGAAGGTTCTATCACCAGTGCTGAAGTTTCATGAGCACATTGGTCATTGATTCTCTGTGTGGAAATAGTAAAAGGGCTTCAGTAAATTGGAAAATATGTGAATTATGTGTTCGCCCACAGAGAGGCGGCCGAAAGGAATTGGACAGGGTGCAAATCTGCAATCACGTGGCCTTCACCTGCCACACAGAATCTCCTCTCACCTGTCCCTGCTACCCATCAGCTAGCAGGTACCCGAGTGCTAACAGGTACCCGGGAGCCAGCAGGAACCTAAGATGGCCCCTCCTGTCTGTCAATCCTGCACAACCCCCCATCAGTCCCCCTTCACTCTGTCATGTCACTTGCCCCTGACGATTTGCAAGTGGAAATTTCCAGAATCTCTCAGCGTACGCTCTCCTCTGATGATGAGCAGTAAGACGTTGGGCTGAGGGAGAGGGCAGAACCCTGGGCTCCAGCACAGGCCTGGTTCTTCGAGGTTCTGTGTGCACAGAAGTGGCAGAACCACACTGCCCACCATTCTGAGCCTGCTGTGGTGGGTATACCAGTGCACGCCCGGCACATTGGGTGGCACCCCTCGCCTATTACCTCCCTGTGACCTCGGCCAATTTCACACAGCCTCCTCTGCACGGGACAGCTGTGCCCGATAACCGCCGGGGACACGAGTCAGACCCAGGCACTGATCACATGGCGCACAGTTCACCTAGCCGTCCTGCGAGGGTCATTTAGAGCAGGGGTTCTGAAACTGAGGAGAGTTGAAATAGAAAATGATTTAACCCCCTCTCCACACCTTACCTTAAATAGGCACCCGGTCCTGTCCAGAGGGCAGGGCTGCACCTCTGAGCTCTTGGCCATGCTCTCCTTCTCCAGTCCGTGTCCGTGAGCACGTCTGTGAGGGCCTTCTGGGCAGCCAGAGTCCTGCGAGTCACAGACACACTCTTCAGCCAGAGTCTCGAGAGTCACACACACACTCTTCAGTGAGTCCTGCAAGTCACAAACACACTCTTCAGCGAGTCTCGAGAGTCATAGACACACTCTTCAGCCAGTCTCGAGAGTCACACACACACTCTTCAGTGAGTCCTGCGAGTCACACACACACTCTTCAGTGAGTCCTGCGAGTCACAGACACACTCTTCAGCCAGAGTCTCAAGAGTCACACACACACTCTTCAGCCAGAGTCCCGAGAGTCACAGACACACTCTTCAGCCAGAGTCCCGAGAGTCACAGACACACTCTTCAGCCAGTCTCGAGAGTCACAGACACACTCTTCAGCCAGAGTCTCGAGAGTCACACACACACTCTTCAGTGAGTCCTGCAAGTCACAAACACACTTTTCAGCCAGTCTCGAGAGTCATAGACACACTCTTCAGCCAGTCTCGAGAGTCACACACACACTCTTCAGTGAGTCCTGCGAGTCAAACACACTCTTCAGTGAGTCCTGCAAGTCACACACACACTCTACAGTGAGTCCTGCAAGTCACAAACACACACTTCAGCCACAATCCTGCAAGTCACAAACACACTCTCCAGTGAGTCCTGAGAGTCACAGACACACTCTTCAGCCAGAGTCTCGAGAGTCACACACACACTCTTCAGCCAGAGTCTCGAGAGTCACAGACACACTCTTCAGCCAGAGTCTCGAGAGTCACACACACACGTCAGCAAGTCCCGAGAGTCACAGACACACTCCTCATCAGAGTCCAAGGAGATTTGTCTTGGACGCCTCACTATTGTATACAGTACATCAGCTCTGAGAGGCATAAACATCCAGACGGACCCAGTCCCTACCTACTGTTGTTAAGGAGCTTGATTGACAGGAGAGTAAAGGAATGCATACTGAGGGGCCCTGTGGAGCCTAGCTGGGACCTGACCAATCAGAGATCAGCCAAAGATACCAGTACACAGCCGCATCTGATTTGCAGTTAAAAAACATCACAACATACCATCACATGACTTGAACCTCTAGGGGTAAACAGATGCGCTTCAAAGGAAATGTATGTGCAGCTGCATACATTCACAGCAGGAAGGTGGGAGGATCTAAATCACTAAACCTCAATTGGTCAGAGCAGGCCACAATATAGACTTCCCAGCTGTTTCATAGAGAAAACACCTCAGCAGAACCGGTAGCCTACATATCAGCACATTCTCAGGAAATGACTAAGGAGAGATTGAAAGTGTATGAAAGAGAGGGTATGCACAGTCATTTTCAAAGGGTTTCCTGAAGGCAGCATCCACGACGAGCCGTGATCCATTAACCCTTTCAGTCCCAAGCCCAGTAGGAAGTGTATCCACCCTAATCCCAATGAGCTTTGGCTTTGGATGAGAAAACTGAGAAAATTGAGTAGGCTTTTAATAGAGGCTCAAAACAATAGTATAGCAGTCATTTTGAGATATGGTCAAGATATACATATGGCACTCCTGGGATTTTTTGGGACAGAAAGGATTAATAGGCATTATTTCTTGTGAAGCCTAAATAGCTTTTAGCCATCTTGTCTGTCATATAGGCAGTGAGCAGACATTTTGTCACAGCAGAATTCCTCCTTGCACTGCACTGTGGTCTAGGGAAGATCAGGAAGGTTTGTCCTCATCGGCAGAGGATGAAGGCTGGGAATGTGAGTAGACTCACTGTGCCAATCCACTGACAGCAAGACGAACTACGCTACACGACTGACAAACAACCGCAGTGAGTGCAAATGAGTGCCACTAAACCCCACGCCATCATCCTGATCAGTCCAGTGGTCCACAGACTCTTACCTGGCTCCAGCATGACCAGGAGGCCTTAACGACAAACAGTTTCTGAATCATTTGTGAAACAAATCACTGAAAATTCTGAAGTGTACTGAAGTGCGCTGTTCGTTGCTATGCAGTGACCAGCCTGCAGTAATGCCGTTGGCTCCGGAGCAGACTACGTCCACGGTTACCATGACAACCTTGACAAACACATCCAGGGCTACGACTGCCGTCGCCCGGGCCAGACCGAGTGCCTTCATTCCTTGCCAGTGTTGGTGCAATAAAGCCCGCGGCGGCAGCCATTTTGGTTAATGCGTGTGTGATGTGAAAGACTTAACTGCTCCCACAAAAAGGGCATTCACACCCAGCCCTGCACGTCCAGACCCACGGAACAGAGCCCCCACTGTTCCCCAGAGAACCCTGAGCCCACCCTCCCTCCTCCATCTACCCCTCCATTCACCCACCATCCACACAAGACACACAGGTACAGTGGCACCAGAGTCCCTTCACAACAGGGCGACACCAGCCCAAAGAGCTGACAGCATATACTGTCATTTACCCCCCCCCCCCCCCCCTCCAGGTTTTTTTCTCTTACCATAAATATTTTGGTGTGCTTGTGGCTGTGCCTGGTGGGCTGAGAAAACAAAATGGAGCCACAGCCACAATGCTGGAATAAACTGGCTTAAAATTTGATGACAATACCACCAAAAATGTTTCCAAAAGGCAATTTGCAGACTCCAAAATGATACTTGATATTATGGGTCTTATGAGGTATACAATACTACACATTGCATACTAAATGTGTACAAGCCCCCTGCTTGTCACTCTTCGCCTCCCGCTCCCTCTCCCGCTCCCCCTCTTGTCTTCTTCTCCGCTTGCCACCTCTGGCAGCAGCAGGTCTGGGAGATTGTAAATTCTATTGATGTTTCCTCCAGTTAGGACAAGTTAAAAACTACTAGCCACATGAATTTGGTTCTCTGGACCATGATAAGGATCATTGTTTGATCCATGATTCATGTGGTCTGTGGAAGCATAGAAAGTGAAGACCACCAAGTTTGTTTCGCCTCCGCACCAGACACAATATAAGGGAGCTGCAAGCAATGTAAAATACATGCAGATTTAAAAGTGAGTTTTAAAGCTTTCAAACGCTATATCCTGTGACCAGACTTATTGAAAAAAATGTTTTCAAAAAGGAACCAATGCAAATCAATACTGACATTTATTGCGTAAATCAGCAATTATTACCTGATTATGCAAAAGATTATTACCATTTCCTGGATATTTTTTAAAAGAAAACAAAATGACAAATGACAAATTAGCCCAAATATTAACAGAAAGCAGTCTCACTCTTGGTGATGTGGTACCTACCACCAGAAACAACCCCGAGTTAAAATAAGATTACCTTTTCAGAGATTATGACAAATTAATCTCAAACAAAACACTCTAGACGCCGGTTACGGTTTAAGGTAATGGTTTGTACGCCTTCCGCGAAACGGAACGAAGCTCTCAGCCTAGACCCAGCCCGCACTGGCCTCCACAGTAACCCACAAGCAGTCTAAAACCGACCTTCTCTGGTTCCGCACTGGAGACCTTCAGGCGGCCGCCGCAGCCCAACCGCCGTTCTGCTAAGCAGCTGCAGCAGTACCACGCTCGCGGGGGATATCAGGCAGTACACGCTGGCTTCTCCTGGAGGGGTGTGCCTGGAGACCAGCGGAGTCAGGTCACGTCCACGCCTGCGTCCTGGTGGAAGCTCGCTCGCGGTCTTACACGGTTACCCGGACTCCGCTCCGGGGCTTCACGTTTCACGTAGGGCTCGGCTCTCCGCGTATTTTTAGCTACGCCCGTCAGCGTATTAAAAAAAAAAAAACCTCCACTGGGGGTTTGAGTCCTGAACTTTCATCGAGATTAACGAGGCTTCCTTAATAATAAATAGCGGCAGAAGTAATGAAAAGAGAAGCTGCTCACTCTACAAAACTCTTTTCATTGCAGTAAAATGGTGGTTTGCATGCGTGTGTTTTTGTGTGTGAACGCATGCGTGTACATGCGTGTATGGACTAACCTTGCTTTACTCAATGAGTGAATGATCTTCATTTGCCTAAATTCAATTACCCCCCCCCCCCCCGGAACGCCTTTCAAAACGTGTAATCCTGCAGTCAATGGAAGACCCCACCTTCCACAGTCATCACAAAGAACTAGCGATATTGCTACAGGCTGTTTTAAAAAGTTTCAGGAAAAGGATATTACAACTCACTTCAGTTGGCTGAATCACTCATAAACACAGCTGCTCACACAGGCTAGTACATGCCTGCCCGAAGCATGGAGCAGTGGCGGTTTATGGTCAGACAGTCCAAATACTGAAGCTACAGTAACTCTGGGGCTAAAAATCACTGTGTGTGCATGCGTGCATCACTAACGCAAGCTCAGTGTGCGGTCATGTAATGATGAAAATCTCCACAAAATGCAAATTACACAACAGTGACTCATTCTCACTACATCTCGGTCATTCACATTGGTTTCGGATCTCGCCCACGAAATGCGTTTCCCAAACATATACTGTCCGGAAAACAACGTTGCTAAACAAGAAACGTGACGCCGGTCTGCAGGCGACCAGTCTCAGAGTGTCCGTTTCAGAGGGGGGAAAGCCACAGACTGCAAATCTTTAACCCAGATTAATCAGAGACGCTTTTCTTCCTGCAGATGTGTGGCAAAAAGCCAGCAGAACTGAAGCTTTCCCTTCCCTTTCCTGTACTATCCATTGCAAAGCCAGCCCAACTGGGCCAGTGGATCATAATGAGCTCACTTAGCCGTTAAAACTCAGTCCTTACCTTAAAATGCTCACAAAAGAGACTCCACCTCAATGAACAATATCCATGCAAGACCAAACACGCACCAAAAAAACAATTACCCAGATTTGTCTCAGGCTGATTTCACTGAACAAGCCAAGAAGAGCAGACTCTTGCACCACTTTCACAGATTAGAGCCAAAGAATACACATTATACAGCCTATCTGAAGTACAGAATCAGCTCTCTAGAACACCAGCTGTTATTACTATTAAGGCTACTTGCTTAAGGAATGCCGTGGATTAACATGTTAAAGACATCATCTGCACAGTTCACAGATCCGGCTCTAAAGGATTCTGTTCCTGCACACTTACACACTCTTGGACATCTCTGGCACCACTCTCTGAGTGGATAAATGCACTGTAAGCTGGAGCTCAATAGGCTATTTCTCCAGCTGGTAGAACAGTAAGAATGATCAGGAACTGCACAGCTCAGAAGATGGAAACCAAGCAGACTAATTTCTCGTTTTCAAACGCGCCACCGGCACGAAAGGGGAAGTAGTCAGACCCGCGGAATGGCTTTCTGAGACGGCTCGGTTTTCTCACGGCCCCGCGTCAGTTTCGATCAGCACACGCCAAAAACGTGAAGCCCGCCCTGCCTCATTACTGACGGTTTGACGTTAAACTTCATCACTAAACCCAAAGAGGTACGGCAGCTTTGTTATAGTACAGAGGTCACCAACCCTGGTCCTGGAGAGCTACTGGGTCTGCCGTTTTTTGCTGTTACTCTGCACTTAATTAATCAATTAGAGCAGATGATTACACAGCTAACTCACCTCACCTGGTTACCTGGGTCTTAACAGGGTGCTGTTTCTAAGGTGAAAACAAAAACCAGCAGACCCAGGACCAGGGTTGGTGACCTCTGTTATAGTATAACACAGGCGTTTCACACAGGTCCGGAGCAGGAGAGGCGGGTGACGGCGGGCCGACGGCAGCAGAGTGTCAGGGTACAGTCCGGTGCGTCTGGTGGGTACGAGTCCTTGCCTGGGGTCGGGCCTTGCACAAGGCGTCGGGGCCCCGTCAGTGGGCCGCGTTTAGAAAAGTAAAACAAAATGAAAAAAGAAAACAATAAAGAAATCTGGAACTTGTTGGTTGGCCCTTCAAGCCAAACATTGCAGCAAAAAGGTTGGTGTGGGAGATGCGGCTAGGTGCAG
The DNA here is from genome assembly GCF_963514075.1 of Conger conger. NCBI lineage: Eukaryota > Metazoa > Chordata > Actinopteri > Anguilliformes > Congridae > Conger > Conger conger. The sequence continues at coordinate 8,776,342 of NC_083777.1, forward strand.
AAGTGGAGGAACCCAATACATCGGCTAAATGAAGACTTGCTTTGGCTGAGGCAAAGAACTCAAATACATGCAATGTGAAGTCAGGCTAAAGGGGCAGTGTTAAGACGTTGTCGGAGAGTTGGGACAGATCCTGACCAGTGCTGACAAGACCCCCTGTTGAGGGTCAACTATCGGCCGCCCGATGGTTCGCTGTTCCATACTTTGGTATCCAAAATGTATTGTTTTAAACTTTAATTAACTTCCGAAGTGGCTTCTTACAGCAAGAAGGTTCTGTTCTGCACAGCTCAAAGCTACCGTCGCTGGATGCTATACCCGGGGACTATCTTATGCACAAAATCAATGCTTTCAGTACCACCATTAGGATACACATATTGATCCAGGATGGAAAGGCAGAAGTTCTTACATCTTATAAATCATTAAGCTTGGCTCATTGCACTTATTTTACTTTTGTTCTAAATGTGGATAAAATGACTGTATGTGTTGCAAGTACTGAAGAAGTTACATATATATGCATCTATATTCTATGGTGTTAGCCTAGTTCACCAGTGTTCAAGCAGCATTCATCTCTCCTCACTGCAATCTGCACATAGCCTGTCAGATTCTGTCCTACCCCCATTCCTCCTTCACAATGCAATCTGCACACACCCTGCCAGATTCTGTCCTACCCCCATTCCTCCTTCACAATGCAATCTGCACACACCCTGCCAGATTCTGTCCAACCCCCATTCCTCCTGCACACTGCAATCTGCACACACCCTGCCAGATTCTGTCCACCCCCCATTCCTCCCGTATACTGCAATTTGCACACACCCTGCCAGATTCTGACCTCCCCCCATTCATCCTGCACACTGCAATATATAACTTATACAACTATAACTTCTATAACTTTAGACACAGAATTCTGCCTGATCAGTTTGTTGCTATTTGGGAAGCAAGACATTAAAGAGAGATAAAGGATTCCCCTGCCACAACCCAAAACATGAAACACTGGCCTAGAATAAGAATACAATGGGATGACAGTTGAACCGCTAACAGGATGCTAGCAACATCCTTCCGAGCCTCGTTGGCTCACAGCTAAAGCAGTCCTTACGGCCTGAGGGTGTGGAAATGCTGCTCTGGGAAGCACATCATGTCCAACACCGAGCTATTCAGTGAAAGTTTCACAGGCCGCACAGAGCTGCGGCCATTAAAGGACTGCCCTTCCCCACATCTCCTACGGTGGATCCAGAAGATTCCAGCCTTTTCTATACAGGGTATTTTGGAATGTTGAAAGTCTAGAACTCCATTGCGTTCCAATAATTACCAGTAGTGATCGTTACATCAGCATTAGAATGTTCAGTTAAGAACATTCTAATCACATATGTGTGATAACACACCTTAAAAGTTGAGACGGTCACATTTCTCTGTACATTCATGACTGTGTTATATTTTCATTGTAAACTGGACATACTTGGAAAAGAGGGTCCTTTCTGAGTGTAAATAAAGGTTCATAAAGCATCATAGCATAGGACTACGGAGACCACGCAAGTGGCACTCTGAAAAACCCGATTGGGCTAGCCTACTTGATGAAGGGTGTGTGCCCCACTTCCTTTAGAATAACACATTTACATTTTGTTTCAAGGTGAAATTACACATGCAGGCTTTTTACAAACAAGTTATATAATCAGCTTAATATGGCATGATATACACTAGATCAAACAAAACCTAGCAAATAGCCTTACACAGAAAACTGTATGCCAGCAGTCACAAACCTGGGCTGGAACAACAGGACACAAAACTCAGAACTGCATCACACCATAACTGCAAAGGCTTTTAGAATACATTGAGAAGTAGCCTGCTCAGCCCATTCATCCACACAAGGCCTAGCCTACATTCAGGCACAAAATGTACACAAGCAGAGGAACACAAGCAAACTGTGCCACCAAATAGCAAAATAAGCTTATACGTTTTGCATACAAGTAGTTCCAGTATAGCAAGTAACACATCAGTGATGAAACATCTGGCTGAAAACCAGTATACCTCCTTATGCTTTGATCTGAAATGATCAGTAACTATTACCCAATAATTAGGAAACACTCCAGAGGCTCATATGTTAAAATGACATCCAAAAGGCAAGACCTTGAGCTTACATTCACAGTACTGATGAAGTAAGACCCTGAAATCCCCACCTATGAATGGCACCTCCACTATATTAACCCCAGATGATTACGATTAGTCATTTTTTATATTTTCAGAAATTAAATATAAATATGCACTCGGGCTATACCAAAGCCACAACCCAAACAATTTTAAGAGAATAATTTACCTGCTTTTTCACTTCCCCATTGACCAGGGAGAAGTCTAGCAAAAGTTTTTTTTTAAAAAGGACCTTGATTGGAAAAAGAATCCTGGTTTCAGTTTAGATTATGAGTAGTCGCTTACTCGTTTACACTGTTTCTGAAACATGCTGGTGAATTTTTATAGCAAGATCTGAGAGGGTCGCGCAGCAAACATGGCACAGAATAAGGCAACTGCCGGCAAGAAACAAGCATTTATCTTTTCATTGGTGTTTGCAAACCACGCAAATTCCAAAATTGTGTAGGCTGCATCATTAACGGGAAACTCCGTTTTAAATTGGTTACTTCCTCCGTGAATCATATAGACTATGCCATTCTAATGAACTGTAAGCCAGTGGGTTAGGCCATAGCTGTTCACCATCCATATCGGAGCTGAACAGGAAACAAGGGCATGTTCAGTGTCACAGTACTGAACTAGAGGAAAGATAAATATGGCTTCACCAAGAAGCTAATCTCACACATGGTAAAACGTGTGAAAACACACCCCCAGGAAAAAAAACCCACAGTACCCACAATACCCAAAAAGCTATTTTCAGCGTGATGTTAACATTTAGCAACTCTAATCCTTCAGCAATGTGGCCGAATTAGCTGTCATGCACAGTCTAATTCCACTGTCCCAAGACAAACTACCCAAGATGCAAAATTCTAGTGTTAGACATACCGCTACACCAAACCCTACCTGCCATGGTTCTGCTGTATTAACAATGGTCATGGAAACAATTTCACACCTGCATTAACCAGACAAACTGTAGCTTGCCTTTAGTAGGAAAGCAGGTAAACCCTAATATTGTGGAGAGACCTCAAATTAACTCAATTTGTTTCACTTCAACCAGAGATTTGCTTTGCAAAGGACAGATCTCATCATATCGCTAATTTTAGCCTCATATGCTTCAGAAACGAAGGAATGTTCCCTACAGCTAACAGGGACTGGAGCAAACCAGTTATCGTCATGTGGTGCAGTGTGTACAGGACGAAGAGTATGAATTCTCAATATCTCTGCGGAATCCTGCTTAAACTGCTGTCACCACTGCCCATTAAACCGAAAACTAACGTTTTTGGGACACTGATTTTTGTTCAATGTGTGAACAATGTACAATATGCATTTATTTTCTCATCAGGCGCATTTATGTATGTATGTGTCATCTAACATTTCGTCAACATTGAAAGAAATAAAAGCATTGTTCGTCTACGCGCCTATATCCATGTGTGTGCGTGCAGCGTACCGTCTGTCTTACTGTACTTGCTAACGTTATGCGTGTTACGGGAGGAGAGCACAAAATAGCCTGAAGCAAATTAACTAAATACATTGAAAAAAACTCAAGGTTGAAATCTTCCCACCCTAAATAACCAAGAGGGACAATAACTCAATTAATGGAAAGATGAATAAACATGTCCATGTATTCTAATAAGGAACAATACATAAAGTTTAGCCATAATACGTTGCTAGCCGATAACCAAGTCAGGTTCTAATAATGTCAATTTCTTTACCCGGCGGAAAAAACACAATCAAAAGTTCATATATAAGCCATCATTTGCAGACCCATCGTAGCCTATAGAGTATAATGTAAAATGCATGATTAATTATGTCTTTTCCTCATATATATATTTTTTAAAAACATTAATTTTGTAGGCTAACATAAGAACATTTAACTAGTAAATACGCAGATTATGCAATTGCAAAAAGTAGGCTAACAGCGCCGTGCTAAAAATTGCTTTATTTCTCCTGGTCTAGTAAAATGAAAAACTGTGGCAGCATCAACAACCACCTGGCAAGCTTGTCTTAAGCGTTAGACAGCTTTCGTGTGGACCGTAGTAATGGAGTTATACTTAGTTAAAAGTTATACTTGCTAGCAAACTAGCTTGTCATTATGAAGATTTCCACCCAATTCAGCAAAGCAGACGACAAAGCCGACAAAGAAATTAAAACAAACCTGTCTTAAATAACTCGTTCCACCGCAATTCCAAAAGCCGCTGAATCCCAACGTGTGTAACCGTTTAAAGATTCACTCATTCACTGTATAATTCAGCTCTCGCTTCGCGAGTTATATCCTCTGATTGCCCATTGAATAAAATGCTCCTTCGTCTTTGACACTTCAGAAAACTTGGCGAGGAAGGTGGCTGAACAGCGCATGCGGGCTCCCCGGCAAAACAAACTGTGGAGAACAAATGTAGTTTTTGTTCACTGGAATCAGCTGTGCGCAAGCGCCGAACAAATTCGCCGAGAGATAAAGCATACAGATGGGGGTAATACACACAAATCATACTTTGAACGCATCCATATGCTTTACATTTTTGAGCTCTTCGTCTGCCCAGAAATGTTGCTCACGTATAAACGATGCATTTGGATTGGTTATTTCAGGTCTGTTGTTGTTTTTGTTTTTTTTATGGCTCTAACGCTCTCGACCTGTTATTTGCTAATTAAGACATTTATCACTTCCAGGACGGCATTGATGCGAATCCTGTAAATCAAGACAAAATGCATAAAAAAAACAAGCATTATAAACGAGAAACAATGAGAAAGCGTGATTATTGCTAGAAATTGCATTGCTTGCTGTGGCCATGTCAGGACTACATTAGCTTATTTTGACGATAACTAACATCACAAACCAGACGTTTCCAATACAGGCCGTATATGCCCTAATAAACAACCATAATATAAATATCAAATTCTATATTCATATCAAATATTATCCCACTTATTTGATTAGGTTGGCAATAATAGTTTCAGATTCTTACCAGTTTTGTCAATAACATTGTTTGTCTAAAAGTCGGACATTAAATTTTGACATTTTAAATTAAAACTAAGGACTGCAATCTGTTTTTATACTTTTATCAGGCTTGATAGGATTGAACATTTTCGATAATTGTTTTGTCGTTTTCAAATGCACTATAGCAAACAGAAGGCCGAGTTGTAAGCCACTGAAATGAAACGTAAACTCTGTCTTCCATGTACTTACAAAGGATCATTCATTGAAGCCTTTGGTTAAATAAGCAGTTCATACACGAACAAGCCAAATGGGATGGCTCAGCAGGGGCAGAATCGACTCCTGTCAACACCCTGTTTATCACTACACTACTCATTTTATCCCTCCAGCTGCAAACAATGCCAGTGGCAGAAGACCCAGACTCATGTTGCAATGCAATCAGAAGTCAAGTTTATGCACTCTGTCCCAGTGATCTTACTTATTTAAATCTACATTGGTCTAGCAAGTGATTACCATTCATTTATTCCATTTGTGAGAAATGTTGATGAGAAAACAGTGCTGAAGAGATACATTTGCTCATGAACATAGTAATAGTGTGACATTTATTTGAAATCAATATACGGGACACTGTCACGGCACAAATAATATTTTCCAAATATAAGAATTCAAAAAACAAATACTGCTTGTTTGGTCACAATACAATTCGAGTTTAAAGGGGAAAACTTTAATGAGTAACAGCACTTGGTTACATTGTGAGAGCAAACATATGAAATATGTTTAGAAAGCAATCTTTCACAATTTTAATACGTTTTGTAAAAGTGATGAGATTTAACACACAAAGTGATTTCCTGTTTTTTTTTTTGGTTATATACTTATGTTGATAAATGATTTAATCCACACATGGTTAAACAAAGAAGCATGAAAACAATTACAATCTAAACTGTGGTCTCAATCTGGCAAGAGTGTCATGTGGCTTACTGAGGGCATGAATTCGACAGAAGGTTTGTAATGTTGCCGCCGCCCACTTCCCCCTTGCCTGAAGGGGGCGAATCGTAGCCATTTTTTTACTACGTCTGCAAACTGGTGGTGTGTCGCCTCCTTTCCAACTGGAGTTCGCTTTAGAGCACCTGGAAAAAATTGAAATGACAGCGGTGACGTCAGTTTACATCAGAACCGGACTATTAAGTTCACAGTTAATGCCTCAGAGCAGGCTGAAATAAACGGCGCGCAGTAAAAACCGGATGACACGGTAAGAGAAAAGACTTCTTACGGAAAAGGACTCCCTGGAGCCGGGTGTTTCGAAAACTCCTCTTCTGGCCTCGGCCGACCCAGTTCAGCTCGGACCCGACCCCGAAGGAGAGCACGGCCTGCATCAGCCGACGCACAGCGTCGTCCACCGTGGCCCCTCCCATGCGGGACAAATGTGACACCTGCAATTTCACAAGATTTTTAATGCAATGGACTGCACTCGTATTTGAGATATTTAGATTAAAAACAGGGCTGTTCAGATCAAAATAGTTCAGTAACTACATTCAGGAACAATCCACACTCAACATTTTTCATTATTATGAAGCTAAACTATTCAGTCGTGTGGCATTTTGCCTTCATCCGTGAGATGGTGTTATACACAAGTGGTGTTGCTCCAGAGTTAAGCATGCACGACTGCTACCAGCATACAACACCATTTCACTGATGAAGGCAAAATCCTGAAACATTTTTATCTTATAGCCTCACTTAAAGCCTTACCTATATTTCCTGAGCGTTGTTACAATATTTGAAAATGCAAATACAAAGACAAATTTACATTTACATTTACATTTTTGTCATTTGGCAGACGCTTTTAATCCAAAGCGATTTACAAGTGCATAGGTTCTACCATAAGTGAGAGCATCACATCCAGAACTAGGAAAAAACACATGGAACATGGAACACATGTGGTTCTAAACATAGTCGTCATCGTAAGTGCAAATTATTTTTTTGGGGGGGGGGGGGGGGGGGTTAGATAAGGATAGGGATAACAGAAAGGAGGGGCGGGGGAAATCAGGAGGGAGGACTAAGGTAGAGTTTGAAAAGGTGGGTTTTGAGTCTGCGTCGAAATAGGGGGAGGGATTCTGCTGTCCTGACAGTGGTAGGCAAGTCATTCCACCACTGAGGAACCAGAACGGAAAACAGGCGTGAACGTGCAGCTCGACCGCCAGGTGCACGTAGAGAGGGAACCATAAGGCGACCAGAGCTGGCAGACTGGAGTGGTCTAGCTGGGGAGTAGGGAGTGATCAAGGAAACTTGATCACTTAATGGTTTTATATTGGTACACTGCCCTTCAATTTGCGTAAAACATCAGTACAGCAATACAATCTGGTACTGCAGTACTCACAATAGGCTTATTAGACAAGTGAACTGACGGTAAATCAGGGTGCCATCTCACCATCTTCTTCTGTGCTCCAGCATCCTCCAAATGTCTCTCCGTTTCGTCCAGTTGCTCCATTGACCTCAGCGGTAGGTCGATGTCAAGAGCTTCAAACTCTTCCTCGCACACCGGGCCCTGCATCCTGGTTTGCAGCTCCTTTAAAACAGCCCACTGTTTCTGCTGCTCTTCCTTAATCTCCAGCAAAAGCGAAATTATTTTCCTCTGTGACGCCGTCTCTGAAGGTGAGAAAATGAATATGTGAATTAATTTTCTATTCCCTCATCAGTTTTTGCTTTTGCACAAGATGAATAATTTGAAAATGCAACCTCCTCCTGTAGGTTGCTCTGGATAATGGAAAAGAACAGAAATTAACAGAATGGAAAAGCCAGGCATATATGTATACAGTGCCATGGAAAAAATAATTTCCCCCCTTCCTGATTTCCTTTATTATTGGATATTTGTCAGACTGAATGGTTTCAGATATTCAGAGAAACTGTAATATTAGACAAAGGGAAACTGAATAAACAATTTTTAAAAAATGTCATTGCCATTTCATTTATTTAACACCCGATAACTCTTCTGAAAAAGTAATTGCCTCCTTAAGTGTCATAACTGGTTTCACCACCTTTAGCAGAAATAATCACAACCAAACCCTTTCTATGATTTGATATCAGTCTAGTAAGAAATACTTAATTCAGACAAAATGGTAGGCCACTTCAAAGCCAGTTCTAAGGCTCTGGAACTCCACCAAACCACTATGATCTATGGGGGAGAAAAATAAATAAAAAATAAAAATAAAAATAAAATGGCCCTTGTCCTTATCTTTGTTGTACAGGTAGCAGTTGCAATTGTACTTCCCTCTAGGGTCTTTCAGCGAACTTATCCCTGGTTATGGGTATTCACTTTGTTGTACGTCGCTCTGGATAAGAGCGTCTGCCAAATGCCAATAATGTAATGTAATGTAAACAGGTGCATCAAAAGTGGAACCTTTTGGATGATAGGGGACACATTATATCTGCTGTAAAGCAAATACAGCATTTGACAGTAAGAACATCGTACCAACAGTCACATGTGGTGGTACTGTGATGGTGTGCTGCTGCCACTGGACCTGGGCAACTTTAAAACTATTGAAGGAACCCTGAGTTCTGCTATGCACAAGAACATTCTTAACGGGGATGTCTGGTCATCTGTCTTTGAGCTGGAGCTGAAATGTAATTGGGTTATGGAGCTGGGCAATGATAAAAAAGAAAACAAAATAAAATGTTTGGAGTGGCCCAGCCAAAGTTCTGACTTGAACCCAATAGAGTTGCTGTGGCAGGACCTGAAATGAGTACTTACCAATTTGTCCGAAGTTTAAGGGGGAAATTACTTTGACAGAGGTGACTTTGGCATTTGATAGCTTTGTCATTCTATAAATGAAATTGTCATTTTAAAAATTGTGTTTACTTGGTTCCTTTTTTCAAATATTAGGTTTTGTCCAAAGAGCTGAAACCATTTAGTGTGACAAATATGTAGCTAATAATATAGAAGATTAGGAAGGGGGCAAATACTTTTCCACTGCACTGTATACAGTGAGCGCCATAATTCGCATTTTCTGTTATTTTGGAGTTTGGAAGGATACAATGTCAATATTGAAGTGCAGACTGTCAGCTTTAATTTGAGGCTATTTTTAATTGATATGGGGTGAACCGTTTAGAAATGACAGGAACTTTCGTACATGGCCCCGCCATTTTAAGGTACTACAAGTATTTGGTGAATTGGCTTCACAGATGTGTTTCATTACGCAGATGCATTCATGTGTGTCCTTGGTGACAGCACAAGAGAGATGTTGATGTCTAGTCTTGATTCTAGACATTGCAGATTGTACCAGAGTGGTGGAAAGAGGGGAAAGTGTGCAGAAAAAAGGAAATGCCCATGATCCAAAGCATACCACCTCATTCGTCAAACATGATGGAGGGGGTGTTATGGCTTGGGCCTATATGACTCGCTTGTCTTCATCGATGATGTGACTGCAAACAGAAGTAGAACAATGAATTCTGAAGTCTACAGACGGCACTTCATCATGCAACAAGACATTGACCCGAAACATGCTAGAGAATCGAAGGGGTTTTTGACGGCCAAAAAGTGGCAAATCCGTGACTGGATGAATCAATCGGATCTGAATCCAATTGAACAGCATTTTACATGCTGAAGAGGAGACTGAAGGCCAAAAGTCCCTGAAACAAGCAGGAACTGAAGATGACTGCAGTACAGGCCTGGCAGAGCATCACCAGGGAAGATACCCAGCGTCTGGTAATGTTGATGCCACGCACACTTCAAACAGTCATTGCATGCAACGTTTATGCGACCAAATATTAATTCTATTAATTATTCTACATTATGTTAAACTGTCCAATATTTTTCAATGCCCGAAAATGGATTGGACTATGTGCAAAAGTTTCTATAATTTCTAAACGGTTCAACCTCATTGTCATTGTATCCTTTCAAACTCAATGTGCTAGAGTACAGAACCAAAATAACAAGCAAAAAAAATGTATCACTGTCCAATGAATTATGGTGTTCACTGTAGCAACAGTGTACTACTCATGAGTTCCTGGTTTGACTCCCAGGTTCACTGCTGTTGTACCCCTGAGAAAGGTAGCCTACTTAACCTGGATTGCTCTGGATAAATGTACAATTTGAACAATGTGACTTCCCCAATCCGTTTCTTTTGACACCAGTAGCTTCACACTTAAATATGCTATTTTTCCATCATCTCTGACCACTGAATTGTCAGCATGTTTCAAGACAACTACTCACCACTCTCAACCATCACATTTCTGATAAAACCAGTCTGCTTTTAGTCACTAGGTCCAGAAAGCAACTATTTATAGAGCAGATGAATTTCACCCAAATTCATAAAACAGAACTGGCACTTGCCTTTAAAACAAATTACAGTGACATGACAAGTATCTGCAAAAACACGAGATGCTCCATAACAAAAGGTCTGATCAATTGCAGAATTATTTCTTTTTTTGGTCCAATGAAATGCTCAGTTATCCTTCGTCGATAACATTGGCTACACGTTTTAAGATGGATCCATAGTAACTGACAGTTAACTTCACAACAGCTGTCCCCGGAGAGAAAGAAGCAATAAAAACGTTTACCTGAAGAAGCGGCTGCTGGCATTAACTTTTCCCCAACACCCCCGGAGTGGTGCATATCTGACTGTGATTCCACTTCAAAAGTGACATCTGCACGCCTTGGGACATCCTCTGCACGTATCTGGACATCTTCAGCACGTCTTGTTGCGGCCTCTTCTGCCAGATGGTTAATTTCTTCTGATACAGCACTAAGCCTGTGTTGTAGTGTTTCGAGTGCCATGTCTGCCATGTGTTTATTCACCAAACCTTCCACACGTCGCTGTATTGACCAATGAGAACTATTTCCATTGTTTTGAGCCATCGATGTCGCAAGCTAGCGAGCTAACTTTGCTAGCTAACGTTGCAATCAAACGAATTGCTAAGCTCTTTATGAAACCTCCTTTTTCTGGGATCTGTAAAGAGACTTCATAAAGAGATTTAAGAAAATAAGCGGAAGTACTTAGCGAGCCGTCCCCAGCAAGCGCACGTTATCACGTTGCTTAAACGTCACAGTAACGTTGCGAGAATATTGGGAGTCGCGAGTGTACTACATTTCCCACAATCCACGATAAAAAAAACCTCACCCTCAGAGTGGAATGTGTTTGGGTCTCGGCGTGAGAAAGTCTCAGTGCTCTTTTGAGAGTTCAGTCCAGTAATGCATATTGTTTTCTCTCCAGAATGTGATTGTTTGTCCTGATCTAGTTTAATCGGCTCCGCTGTCTACTTCTATTTTACGATATATTTGCAAGCTAACTATAGTTGCTATATCTACTGGTATTTACAGGAAAAGAGGTACATTTGTACTCAAAGCGACAACGTTGAAATGTATACAAGCGATCAACAAGACAGTGGTAAAGGCATTACAAAGTTGGCTGGTTTTCGGGTTTTGCTGTGTAATTGAACAGTCTCAATTAATCACAACGGCAACATTCAACTAGACGAAGCTGGCAGCTATGAATTTGAATGCTACAGAAATCTCCATGAAGACAATTCTATCCAAAACTGGATGGTGTGGAGCACAGTTGTTTTGAAATGTTACGTGAAATGTTTAAAATATTGGGATGAATCTGATATAGACCTATGAGACTTTCTGGGAATAATGCCAGGATCATAGTAGGCTATTTTTATTTATTTATTTATTTTGCTCAGCACTCCCTTGTTGCAGTTAACTTAAGTTAAAAGACTGCTGATACACTCAATTTTAATTTCTCAAGTCCAAGACCCACATTAAATTCTTAGAAATAGTGCTACACTGTGGCCTGTTCTGGATGGCTGATTGAATGCTCATTGAATGTTATTGTCAAACGCTATTGCATATATCATATATCACTGTGGAAAATGTAGAATGGTCCACTGTGCATAATGCTGTTTGTTTATAAGCCAGTAATTTGCATCAGCCATAATAATAATAATAATAATACATTTTATTTGTATTGCACTTTATATATATTTTTTAATCTCAAAGTGCAAAAAATCTCAAACAGCTAGTTTAAGTGTAGTGTAAGCTTGGCTATCTTGTATTCTTTCACCACAGCCTCCAGCCCCAGGAATGTTCACACAGGACACCAGTTTGTAAGTCAATTTATTGCCAGATCTCCCATAACATACTAGCCATGTCCTCCACAGGACAGTGCACAGATAGCAGATCAGGGCCCTTCAACAAAATCAAGATTCACAATTTTTAAAACCCATTTTCACAGTTGCAAGGAAAAGTGACCTAAAAATGACGTAGGTTCACATTAAACTAATAGTTTACTGATAATCTTGACAATTAAACTATATTTCATAGAGACTTCTTCAATAAACTTATCATTCCTGTAAATATATAATTTACATAATCAAAAACGTCAGCTTTAAAATTCTTAAAATATATACAAAATATAAAAATGACTTTCCCTTTATTGGGATATCATCTATTTAGAGCATGCAGATTTATATCCTTGAACATTCTAGTGGAATTACTGATGAGAAAAGAAACTTCAGTATAAATTCCTCATTTTTACTCATACAAATTGTGCGAATTGCTTCACCACCAGTCAAAGGATTTATATTATCATCATCACATTATGAAACTTGTTTAAAAGGAGTAAAGGACCATTACATACAAAATGTATTATGTTGCCAAAATAGGACACCATAAGAACAATATCTTGATCTTGGGGAGATTTATAATATTGTGAACCTGAATTCCGCCATGAGCACTGTGTTGACATCTGACAATTTGAACAGTGCAGTTCTATGTGACCTACCAAAAGTAAAGCATATGGACGTTTATTTGTACCTCTATTATTGAGTGGTGCATCATGGGCTTGGTTTCCAGATTTAAGACTGCTGAATTCTGAAAGGTAAGGGTAATACATTACATACTTTCACAGGTCTTACATTGCAATGTTATAACACAGGCAAAAATATACAATATCCAATGGTGCTGATTTTTTAAAATGATCTTTCGCCTTACTGTACCAGCTGTAAAGGGCAGTCATGTGAGTTTAAAATATACTGGCATGGGTAGTTTATATTTATTATTATACTATTAATTTTTTTTTTACATTTTTTAAGTCTAGAGAACAGATTGTAGGACCTGAAGTTTAATTTGGCCTGGAATACCTGATACTATAATTTAATAAAAGAAAAGCTTTCTCCTCACTAATTATGGGAATTTATACCAAAAAAAAAGATGTATAGATAAACAATTGAAAGACAGAGAAGTGAGGTCTGATTGTAAGCAGTTTTAAATGTCAGGGTGGGATGAGGTAAAATAAAACGCACTTTGCATGATGATGTTTTTCCACATGTCTGTGGGTTCCTTTGTTACATTAATTGAAGCCTTCTTTATTTTGCTTTTTTCTGATCTTACATGAACTTACATATATAAATAACAGGGTCAAAGCAACTGACAGATATCCTCTTGGGCTGTCTAATCCTACCTATATTATCGGAGATGTCAATACAGATGTCAATACAGATATCAGGATTTGTTAAAATAAATATGTGCTATTGAGTCATCCAAGACTTGGAATTGGAATGGATTAGCATGTAGCATGAGACACTTACATTTGGAAAGTGGATCACAGCATAGATGAACATAGAGCACTCCTTGTATAGTTCAATCGCAATTTCAGAGAAATTGTCCGTTTTACCTTTTATCACACAACACAAACAAACTACAAAACAGCTACCGCTGCCCAAAAGAATATGAGCATTTTTCAATAATTATGCCAAAAATGATCCACCTGGCCAAACCTACTTCAGCAAATATGCTAATATATACTGTACTGTAGGTGTGGCTGCAATAATAGGAGGAACACCCAAATCCATTCACAAAACCGCGCCCACAGTTTGTAATGCGGAATTCACCGGAAAAACATATAAACCACAAACAGCAAGGCAAAACTTCATCTCTGGCCCAACCTTTAAAAAAAGGTTGCTTTATTTATGCTTTAGTAGCAAAAATTCAAATTTACAAACATCTGAATATAACTGTCTGGTACACAAAAGTAAACTCTGTTCCATAAATCCAGTGAACATTCTAGAAACATCTGCTGATCAGAAACTCATGTTTTCAATATATTTCCAAGGGCCCAGCGATGACCTACATGCAATTTAGCAATGATGTGCCCTGGACCTGCACACTATCAGCTGTAATAGGTACAGTCATAACTAACTAAAAATATAATTATTATCTCCATGCGAGTCGACAGCTGTCATGTTTGAGGTGATTTCATCACAATCTCAACGCAACAAAACATTGTGAGGAAAAAAAAAAAAGGATTTTGGATAAATGTACCCTAATTATAATCAACAGATATACAGATTAAGACAAAATATATAAATACATGTATATGTATATTTATATGTATTTACGTACAAAAGCAACACATCACCCTGTGAATATCACAAATTAAAATGTTTTGTACTACACAGCAATCCCATAGAAGACAACTGAGTTACTGAAGAAATTCAAGCAAATAATAGTACCTTTTTGTGGTTGTCTGAGATAGATTGTGTGTGAATTGTGTGTAAATGCACGAATATATATTTTCAGCCAATCATATGTACAGCTGCATACAACAGTATTGGAACGTACACTTGAAACATTTCTAGATACTCTAAAATCAAGTTGATTTATAAGTGATTTAATATGTAGCAATATTCTTTATTTTGATTTCATACTGTACTGCTTGTAACAGTGTGATGCAATTACTTCCAACTAAAAATAAACAACCACTTTCAGTTTGAGCATGTCTGGTAATGTGTGACAATACTTTGTCTACAACTGTACAGGCCATCTAAAGCAGTGATGACAATAATTGATAATATGGCCTTGAGGCTTATTTTTCAGAAGTATCACACAGGTTAAAGTGAAAACCTAGCTTCAGTTAAGTATTCAAAGATAAAAGGCTGTTCTTAACACAATTACAGGACAAGAGAATATGATGACTGGCATAAGATCTGCCCTACAATGCTCTCTAGTGGTAGGCAGACATTAGTGCTATAAACAACTGTAAAGTATCCTCTAAATACAGGGGTTGGACAAAGTAATGGAAACACCCGATTTTAACTAAGAAGTAACTAAATAACAATTACTAAGGCAGCTACACAGGCAAGTCATAGTAAGCTGAATGCCAATTAGCAGTATTTGTGAGCTACAAAAGACATCTGACAATCATCACTTTGATATGTAAATTTCCAAAGCAACATGAGGCAACTATCAGCTCAAAAGATAACAGATGCCTGAATTGCGGGTTGATTGGTCACAAAAAGCAAAATTGTGTTTTTTTTCATCACCCCCTCAACACCTCAACACCTCACCTCAACACCTCACCTCAACAATTACTGAAAATATACAGGACAAACAGTCCGTGAAGCATTTAAATAGCCATGCCTGTAAGTGAGGATACAGAAGGGATGTAACTGTGTTTCAGTGATTATGATCGAATTATATATAAATAAATATAGTAGCACGTTGATAAACTATTGGAAAATGTCTACATGCCACCAAATCTGAGGACAAAACTTTAGACAGAGAAACTTTAGACAGAGAACTTTAGAATAAAGAAAAGCACACCAAAAAAAAGAGAAACGCAGAAACAGATTGAGTATACAGCCCATGGTCACTCAATGGAAAATATCTCTAAACATTTTGCATTACAAAATACAAATAATCAATCTGCTATTAACAAAATGCAGAACACTTTATAGAATCTATTAAATAGATGAATATCTACAGTACCTTTACAATATGAACAATAACACTAAGTGTAACTTAATGATTTATTCAAATTCCTTCTCTGCTTCGTGCTCTGTGAACTGAACATGTTTACAAGAACAATTAGTCAAAACAAGACTATCTCAGCCTCTTCACATTGACACAAGCTTCATTTTACCAGAACCAAATTCTGATAATCAGCCAGTTGGGTGTATTCTACAAAAGGAATAAAAACCATCACTATGACTAAAACCTTCAAACAAAAGAGATCATACAGTAGGTTCACCATTTTAACACAGGTGTGGTATTCTTCATTTAGTTTTCTTTCTGTTAAAGTGTGAAGACTGAAAACACTGTTAAATATATGTGGTTTGTTTCCACTGCATTTAAAATAGAACATTTTCAGAACAATCTCAAAGGAACAGGGCATGGACGCTCACGTGATTCTTACTGTCAGAAAAACAAAATGGCCGAACAGACGAGCTGAATGAAAGGTTCTGTGCTATAAAGTGACGACGCTGGAGCGTATCCAGGGCGATCTCCTCTTTGGGACAGCTGTGGGTAGATTAGTTGTTTTTTCTTCATGGAAAAAAATATACATCGTATTCACATAAATAACCTTCAATAAATTAATAAATAGGATTCACAAAGTATAGAGGAATGAAACCCCAGAGCAAAGAGCCGGCGTACGGTGCAGTCCTGCCGTCCGAGAGTGTCTCCATGCGTCTCTGATGTAGAGGGAGACCCATCACCCTCTGACTCCAAAATAAGTGTGTTAAAATCGTCCGAGCCCACTCGGACAGCAGACCAAGGAGAGCGAGCCCACTCAGGTCCACTTCTTGACTCTCACCCAGAACCAGCAGGCAGGGAGATGAGCGTTTCTCCAGTGTTTCTGCAGGGCGGTCCCATATTCTCACTCTCACTCTCTCACTCTCTCTCTCTATAATTGTAATGTTAATACCCTTAATAATCATAATTTGCATAAGAACAACAACAGTAATAATCATAATAATAGTAATAATAGTAATAATAATAATAATAATAATAATAATAGCATTCTCATCAGTCCAGCTTTGTCTTAGTCATTTAGTAGCTAGTAAAATAAATCTCCTTGTAAAATATAATAGTGATACTATTGATAATTACAATCCAGTTTTGATTCAACCATACAAAATTCAAAAAGATTTTAGTTTTGTTCCACATCGCAGCAGGCAGTAGTTGTCTCTGTCGCTCGCTCTCTGTCCATATTGCACCAGGGACAGGGGGAAAGCACTCATTCGCACGGAGGAGTGGAGACGCACGGGGGGAAGGACGGAGTGGGCAGGGCGCAGGGCGCAGGGCGCAGGGCGCAGTTAGTGGACCACGTCGTCGTGGCGACACGTGGGCAGGTTGACGAAGGTGAAGACGTTAAACTCTATGAGGACGGAGATGCAGAGGAACACGGCATACAAGAGCAGGCACACCACGCCCAGCTTCCGGTCCAGAGTCCATTTATTCAAGTGCACACCCAGGATCTGAGAGAGAGAAGGGGGGAGGGAGAGAGAGAGAGAGAGAGATGGAGAGAGGGCAGAGAGGGACCAAGAGAGATAGGGAGAAAGAAAGAATGAGAAATAAGAGAAGAAAGTACATAAAAGGTGAGAGACTGCAGGATGATCAGGGTTAATGGACTGTTTTGGGCAGTCTTAAACAAATTGATGGTGAAATAAGCAAAAACCTATTTTCATGTTCATCCTTAATTTTGGTAAACATTTTTACTCCACTCATTTAAAAAAATATATGCTTTAAATATGAATCATGAGGTAAAACAGCAACAGTCATAGTGTAATGCCAAGCTCTTTGGTAATATTTAATCACATAATCTGTTCAGCTGTTCGAGTCACAGGGCTACGGTAACACAGCTTGACCACCAGAGGTCAGCAGAGGGGCCGGAGTTTGCCATCTGCACTTATTTTGAGCTGCACTCACTGTGAGGAATACGGAGGCCAGGAGAAGCCCCACAGAAAAGATCAGTCCCTTGCTGTTCAGATGAACCTGTGAAAGGTAAGAGAAAACAGGATTTACTTCATACGCCCCGTTTCTTTCGTAACTTCAGGGTGTAGCATAAAAACACAACCGAATCCAAATTCCGTAAAAAACATTCTCGAAAATTTTTTGATGAAAATATGAACCCAGCACAGTCGATTAACAAAATATGAAAAAGTGTGTCACTGGGAATGGGGATCTCAGGTATGCAGGAACTGCAAGTGTTTGTGTAGCAGAGACACAAATAAAGTGTGCCCAATGGCCAGAGAATAAGCTATCATTCTCCCTGCTATCAGACAGCTACTGACTGGGGTCTCAAACAGAATAGTGAGGATAGGACTACATGGTGTCTTAATGTTTAATTGTTTTTAAAAGAAGAAAGCAAGCACAATAATCATCATTTGTTTGTACAGCACATTTCATACCAAGACACAAATCTGAAAATGTTTCCAGTGGAAATGAAATGAAAATATAATGCTGAAAAACATGGGAGTGTTGAAGTTGGTAGAAATTCCTGACTTTGCAGGTCGTATGTTTATCCGCCCTCAAAGATATCCAGTTTCTATCCACAACCATGTCTTTCATACAAAAAAAAAACACAAGCAAGAACCGGGCAGAACATCACTCTAAAAGTGGGGGACATATTTGTCTTGAGGGAGAGGCAAGCCGCATTCCTCCATTTTACATGTGCGTTCAATTTGTAAAGGGTGTGCTTTGTAACAGGTGTACGCTAAAGCCACATTTCTCTTGGATGGCTCTCAAATTCCTCTGTTCTATTTGAACAGTTATCCACCTCTTATAATGCCTAAGCAACAGTGTGCAATAGTGGAACATTTCGTTCTGTGTGCTAATTATGGAGGTTGTTGGCACCTGTAGCATCTCAAACAATCCGCACCAGGGCCTACGGATCCTCCATGGGCATTTTACAGAAAGTTTCTACGATAAATAATAATATATCTAAAATGGAGATGGTTCTGGGAGAAAGGACACTGAAACAGTACTCTCTGGCACATTAAATATTTTTTTCTGAGAATGACAGAAGAGGACTTGTGTGTTTACACTGAGCGGCAGTGAGGGAGGGTGGCAGACATGTGAGCCCCCACCAGGGGGTGCTGTGGTCACTCACGTAGGAGCCGTAGTCGATGGCCAGGGTCTGAATCACCCAGGGGAGGCCCAGTCCCACCAGGATGTCGAACACGTTGCTCCCGATGGAGTTGGAGACGGCCATGTCTCCCATACCTGAGAGGGCACAGTGGAGGATGAAGATCAAACAAACACAATAAGGAGAACAGGCCATTCGGCCCTTCTGACCTCACCATTTTACCATGAGCTAGAGCACCCTACACTGAATCAAGCCTGAACCCTAAGCCAAACCCTACCCCTACCCCGAATCCTAACCCATAACCCTAACCCCCAACCATAACCCAAAAATAACTGGACACCAGAGGAGAGACGCAGAAAAACACTGGATACTGAAACTTAGTACTTTATTCCCAAGAGGACTGAACAAATGCAGATGAAGCTCCAAAAACTCGAGCACCAGACGCACCAAATTCTTCCTACTTAAAGGATCCATTACTGCCAGTGCAAACTTTTCTTTCCCAAGTGGCCCTAATAAGGGACAAAAAAAACTGTAGCATCTTCAGTCAGCGTGGAATTCAACTTATTTCTACAGATGTCTCCTTATTCTACTGATAGAGAACCTTTTGTAGTCCACTTTGCTAACCCCTTTAATGAGGACAGAGATGAACACATTCTGCTTCTCTTGCACATATTTTTTGGACTAAATTTTAAAACTATTCCCTCTGCTTCCATCCGTGTGCCAACAACATTCCCCACCCAATTTCATCCCCCAGGTCATGGCTGTAAAAGAGAACTGGCTTCTCCGTTAGCCTACCAGGTTATAATATGATATAAAAATGATCATTAAAAGAAGAGAAATGCAGAAGGCGTGCATGCAGAAGACCCAGAAGACCCGGCGTGCCCACCTTGCCGTGCCACGATGAGACTGGCCATGCAGTCGGGGACGCTGGTGCCCGCTGCCAGGAAGGTGATGCCCATGATGACATCAGGGATGGCCAGCGTGTAGCCGATCACCGTCACCTGCAGGGACAAAAACAACCCTGAGAAACTATCTAATCCTAACACACAGAAACGAGGGTTAGGATGCAGGGGTAGGGGTTAGGGTGTGGGGGTGTGGGGTTAGGGTACAGGGGTAGGGGTTAGGGTACAGGGGTAGAGTGCAGGGGTGGGAGTAAGGGTGTAGGGGTGAGGGTTAGGGCACAGGAGTAAGAGTTAGGGAGCAGGGGTAGGGGTTAGGGTGTAGAGGTGTGGGGGTTAGGGTACAGGGTTAGGGTGTAGAGGTGTTGGGGTTAGGGTACAGGGGTAGGGGTTAGGGTGCAGGGGTGGGAGTAAGGGTGCAGGGGTGAGGGTTAGGGTACAGGGGTAGGGGTTAGGGTGTAGAGGTGAGGGGTGAGGGTTAGGGCTCAGGGGTAAGAGTTAGGGAGCAGGGTTAGGGTTAAGGGGTGGGGGTTAGGGTACAAGGGTGAGGGTAAGGGCACAGGGGTAGGGGCTAGGGAGCAGGGTTAGGGTTAAGGGGTGGGGGTTAGGGTACAAGGGTGAGGGTAAGGGCACAGGGGTAGGGGCTAGGGAGCAGGGTTAGGGTTAGGGTGCAGAGGCAGGCGCGTCGCAGTGGGACTCCTCACCATCCACACCATGATGTAGGACAGGCCGGCGATCCACATGGTGGAGTTGAAGAAGCTGAGCATGAAGCAACGCTCCCAGCGGGGGCTGCTGCAGTCGGGCACGGTGAAGTACAGCAGCAGGCAGAGGGGCCAGGCCAGCAGCCACTTCACCTTGTTACACACCCCGGCTGCACAGGCAGAGAGGGCGAGACTGCTGACCTACTCAAACACACCTCTGTGAGTGCTCAGGTGAATGCTTTATGTCCTGTGTTCCTATATTCCTATATTCTCGCTAACTTGTTGAACTCGGTTGGAGCGACATTGGCTCAGGCGGTAAGAGCAGACATCCTGCAGTCAGAGGGTTGCCGGTTCGATTCCCGCCCTGGGTGTGTGGAAGTGTCCCTGAGCAAGGCGCCTAACCCCCAAATGCTCCTGAGAAGCATCAATTGTACAGCGCTTTGGATAAAGGCGCTAAATAAATGTTAACCATTTACCATTACATTGGCTGTTTCTCAATATCTATTGTTTTCCGTTCCTATGTTCTCGCAGACTTTTTTAGCGTCATCTTTCACAGCCCAAGTATGGTTCCGATGTTGAGAACACAAGAGAACACGAACGGATAAGATGCCGTGAAATGTTCTTCATCTGCCCCTTTTATTGATGCATCGGATGCATTCTTGCCCAATGAGAACGGACCTGATATCCCAGCATTCATTGCGAGATGGCAGATGAGATGATCCAAGCTCACAAATCAAGTTTTTAGTTTCACCATTTCTGAAATACATGTTGCAAAAATCTTTTGAAGATAAATAGATTATAATTGCAGAATCTTCACAAATTTTAAGCATACAATGTAGCCTCCAGATAAAAAACATCTATATGACTTGGCTATCTCGTAGAGTTAACGTTAGTGACGTTAAGGACTCGTAAGTACTAGTTATATTGTTGTGGGCAATGTGACTGAAGCAAACTAATTGCATTAGCTAGCTAAAGCATCACAGATGAAAGGGATGTTTTGTGCACTTTAATGTTTTAAGTTGTCAACAGTTTCTCTATAATTTATACCCAAATGTATACCCAAAACCACAGTAAAGCAGCTTTACAAAGAAATGAGACGCACAAGGTGCAGGAAAGGCTGCTCCTGCCTGTTTTGTAGCGATAGCACAAGCGCACATCACAAGCAGGCATTGCATCTGAAACGCATATAAGAGTGTTGTCTGTCCTTGTGTTCTTGCAAGACTGTTCTTGTCAAGAACACATGGATAGTACACTGTTGCGTTCTTTCGATTGAGAAACACGCATTGTCTTGCCTGGTACATGAAGCTAAAGGCTTTCCTTTGAGATTTGTTTATAGGTGACCTTGATGATGGCTTGAGCACTGAATCCATGCACTTCTTACAGATGTCACTCACTACTAAAGCATACCTGTTTTTTAGTAGAAAATAAACGGCAACAAACACATTTTTATATGCTGCTGACCTTTTCTGGTAAACATAAAATTGATTTCAAGCTCCAATTTGATTTGCCAGTTAAATTATATTTGTGAAGGTAAACCAGTGGTTTTATTATATGTTCCATGGTGCCCTTTAACAGAGCCATTATTGTGTTTATATTTCATCCGTATATATAGTACAGTAAACTTTGTATAGCAAATACATCATAATTGCTTTTTTTATGGGGTATTGTTAGTAGTGGTAAGTGATTGCTAAGTTAACGCAGTGCAGATTTGTGTTGTGTGTATTATTCCAGAAACCAGCAGAAGACGTTTTCAAATAGTGCATTTTTAAACATACACTTCCACAACACTTCTAAAGCCTGGTTTTGAGATGAGCAGTTGCCATGTCAACCTGTCATATAAAGAATTACAGTACATACTGGGTAAATACCAGGTACTTCTTAGGTAACTATTCTGATTTCAGAAGTAAGTACTATGAAACAGGCTGTACTTACACATGCTACTTACTGACTGTTTTTCATAGTACTTACCACTGAAATCAAAGTAGCTACCTAATAATTAAGCAAGTAAATACTAGGTAACTAATGGGGTGTGAAATGAAGCGTTACGAAATGATAGCCTATCCAGTGAGGTCACAGCTGAAATCAGCCTCACGGCGACGTACCTGGGGCGCGGAAGGGCACAAAGGGTCCCCCCCTCTCTTCCTCCTCCTCTTCCTCCTTGTCGTTGTCGTTGTTCTCGTCCTCGTTCTCCGTCTCGTTCCCGGCGATGATGCCCCAGCCGTCGTCCTCCGTGCGGCGGCCCCGGGGCCGGTTGAGGCCCCTCTCGGCCGCGCTCATCCCGTTCTCCAGGGCCCTCCGGCTGGGGATGCGCACCGTCACCTCGGGGTCCCCGTTGATGAAGGACTTGCAGTTAATCAGACGCTGTCTCTGTGGAGCCACGCACACACACACACCGTCGATGCCCGTGGCCCCCCCTGGTCCACAGTCAGTGTCTTTACTGTGATTAACTACCGTCCCATTTCACTACTTAACACCGACTCTAAAAGCACACACTGCTAATGGGATCCAAGGTAAAATGCACCTTCCTCACTATTTGACAAATAAATGGGACCTGGTTCTGGTATATTCATTACAGGTGGCAGTAAGATACACCAGTATGAATTACAATTGATGGCAAAAATATTTGCACCCCATGGAATAAAAATAGGTAGTTCTGCTGTTCCCAAAATAAGTCGTAAGTGCAAATATTTTGTATACGGCTGCTAGTGTCTGTACAGTTTAAGATGCTGGGTTTTGTTGCAGCAAATCCCTCAATCAGTTAAGGGTGTTGAAAATGTAAGTTCTCTTACGCTTGTTAATGCAATGCAGGTGCTCAAGGCATTTGCATTTTCCAATGGTTCAGTGACCAGGTGTCCACAATTTCAGCAGCTAGCACCCCACTCACTTTGCTAACTGTAAAGTCGGTCTATATAATTCCACCAATGAAAAAAGGTGACCCGTTTCTTAAATACTTGTTTCCATATTGCATATGGAAGCATTAGCTGGTAGCCAAAATTCACAACACACAGGGTTATGTCTGACAAAATGGCCATGAGAGGATATTAAACCATCCTTCATAGGATATTAAAAGTATCCAATTAACAACAGTTGACAGATCAGGGGTTGCACCTACACCAGGAACAACACCAGCACACAGAGGAGGGGTCCCCAGGCTGGGATTAGGAGCCCCCGGGCTGGGGGGGGGGGCGAGGCGGTACCTCGGTGATGATCATGCGGGAGGCCATGGTGAGGCGGGTTCGAGGGGAGAAGTGGCTGGTGATCATGATGCGCATGCCGGCCTCGGAGAAGGACAGCTGGTGGGGGTAGGCCGACAGCAGCTCGTCCACCATCAGCACGGACGGCTTGCGGTGGAACGTGGCTGAGGAGGCGGCGGGAGGAAAGCAGGTGTTCATGGGATATTAACACCCCCACTAATACAACAATGACAGAACTTACATGGCTTAGACAACTCCCAACTGCTTAGCAAACTCTTAACACCTACAAACCTACAAACTACCTCTTCACATGGGCGGTGCTAAACTGCCTGTTTCATTATGTTACTTAACTTATTTTACCATGTCTATCTTACTTGTTTCTGGCTCTCCAGGTAGTCTCAGACAGTCTCGATCAGGTTTGTAGCTGAAAAGTGGTCTATTACTTACTACGTTAATTTATTTAATGAAATACAAAAATTGCAATTAAGTCACACTAAGTGTCTTAGAAAATTCATGTTTGGAAATCTCAAATGTACTATTTTCTGACACACTAATGAGGAAAAAAAGAACAAATTTGTATTTAAAAAAACACTGTATAGCGACAGTTTCCATATTACAGTCTGCAGTTTCTCTGGCAGCTTCTCTGAACTCAGCTAAGCCCGTTAGCGCTCTCGTGGATAGGTTCAGCTGTGCCACAGCAGTTGTCTCTAACACTGCAGGCTGCCTCGTATTACCATGCACTTTGCCGAGAGCAGTGCCAGAAGGTGTGAATCCAAATAAGATATTTCACCCAAATTATGGCAGCAGCTAACATCTGTGCCATGTATAAATGCTTTCTGCTTAAGTAGAAAAATGATAATACAGGCACGGTCAATTCATACCGAGATGAAAGTTTCAATGTAGACTGATTATATTTGTAGCTAGTCCACCTACGTACATTTTAACAGTCAGATCGTGCCGTTAGCATAAGTCCTATAGAACACACCAAAATCACTGTTACAGGGCAGTGTATTGCAGTGCACTGAGATTTAATCTACAAACTAGTGCAACTATCAGGCCACACGCTGGAGTTTATCATATAGAGTGAAGTTCACGTATCCTGCATTGCATTAAATTAATTCACGGCAGAAGTTTCAGGAGGCAACCCTGCAATGGGGAACACAAACCAACCGAGGCAAATAAAAGTGCTTCTTTGTTTCAATATTCAAGGAAACCACTTCAAAAAAAAAACTAACTGAATTAATTACACTTCAATAACCTTTTCCCAGTTAATATAATGAATATACTTAACATTTAGTTCATTTGCATTACTTATGCCACATTCCAGTTACCACAGCAACATAAGAAGACCTGATGTCATTGGTAAGTACTGGTAAGTGTTGCAATTATTTTTAATAATTGGATTTTAGTTGGAAATGTAGAGGTATAAAATATAAAGGACATACAGACAGTCTGTCTACTTCATGTTTTCACTCCTCTTTATTCAGACTGTATGAAATCAGACAGGCTTATAGACAGAAGAGATAGCAATACTAAAGATGATATAGAGTGGAACTGCAGGTCTGACTGCATGGGGGTTATTGATATTTCGGTTGAATGTTGTCTCTCCTGCTGGCAGTGCCACACAGTCTCCCCAATATATAGATTTTCAACAGTTATCTTATAGTGAGTAAATCATTTCAATGCACCAAATTACTTCAGCACTGAATTAGCTAGGCAATATGATACACTATCATTAAATAAACACTCAGTGATCACTTTATTAGGTAGACCTGTACACCAGCTTGTTCATGCAAATATCATGTGGCAGCAACTGAATACATAAAAACATGCAGACATGGTCAAGAGGTTCAGATGTTTTACACACATATACATATATATACATACACACACATGCCAAATAATAAAAACAAGCATTGAGCAGATGCTCTCATCTAGAGAATGTACAATCTCACATCACACAACATACATTCTTTTACACATAGTCCATTTTGAATATGTACTGAAGCTATGCAAGTTAAGCACCTTTCTCAAGGGTACAACCTCAAGTCCGCAGCCTTGGAGATGCAAGCCTAGTTTCCTACCCATAATGCACTGCGGCACTACATAGTGTTCTACCCCTATGCCTCCGCAGGGGCTCCCCCACTCTTCCCCCCCACCCTCAGGAGGTTCTCCAGGGGCCCGTTTGTAATGTGTAACAGGCAAACATGTACGCGTGTGTGCGCACACACAAATACAAACACACACATGGGAATTAGAACCTGACTTACATGACCTAGATACACTGTATAGTAAACATGCCTGCAAACACAGACACACAGGCACATGTACATGCACATACACCATATACACAAGCCCAAACAAGCACAAAGTGAAACAATAAGACTGTTCCTCCTCTTTGCTCTTGTTCTGTCCACAAGTTGGGATGACTGCAAGAACTTGAACAGCCCCCGGCATGTACACCTGAGATGTATTTGTCATGAGTGCAGTAACTCTGACCTCATCAGGCCTGGTGAAGGTCATCTGTGCTTTGTGGGAGAAACCCAAACGGACCTCATTTCATTGTCTTTAAACAAGATTTTATTCTACTTTAAGGCAGGGGTTGGGCCAGTT
Organism: Conger conger; assembly: GCF_963514075.1. Taxonomy (NCBI): domain Eukaryota; kingdom Metazoa; phylum Chordata; class Actinopteri; order Anguilliformes; family Congridae; genus Conger; species Conger conger. The sequence goes on from NC_083777.1 coordinate 8,802,652, forward strand.
TCCTATGGATCTGTATCTCACGACTTGCTACTTGAAGATGAGTCTTCCTCACCTCCAGAAAGAAGAACAAAATGGCCGCCAGCAAATACAGGCTTTGTTTTTGTGTGTCTGCGCCCGCTTGTATGAGTTTCCACACACACACAGTGGACACACACACACACACACACGTTGTTGAAACAGTGCGACCCCCTGCCCTGATCAGGCCATACCTTTCTTGAGCAGCACCATGGTGGCGTCGCAGTTCTCATCCAGATCAGTGTTACTCATGGTGCCGTTGGTCAGATTCATCGAGCTCTTCTTTCGGCTCTCAAAGTAGCGATGCATGGGGCCATTGATCCTTTCACGCGACACAGGAATTGAGAAAACATCATTATGTGACTTGGCAAACATCGTTTTTTTCCTCACACAGACATACAAATACAAACATTGAGAACCATGTCTGCACACACAAACACGCGCACACTTACTTCATTATGAGAATGTAAACCAGGTACATCAGAATCAAGACAAGAGACTCCCACCTGCAATGACAGACGTGCATTATGTTTAACCAGAGGACTACAACAACTTATTTACATAACTAAATAATAACCATCACTAGTGATATCAAGCATATAGCATATCAAAATGTTCTAATAGTAATCCTCAGTCCCACATGCATCAGATGCAGTTTGCCATTTCTGATACTTCATTTGTTAAAGCAAAAACATATATTTGTTACAGTTTCATATAACCACACACCAGCATAGCAAAACAGTAAAGACTGCTCACCAGGAGACTTTCTCATCATAGATGAACTGCAGAAAAACAGAGAATTGTGGTTAATAATTTGCTGACACATGATACACTACAGGAAGCATCCCTATTAATAGCATAGTATACGCATATCATAATAGTGTACACACGCACACACACACACACACACACACACATACACATACACACAGCTTTTTCAGAACAAAGAAACAGCATAAAAAGCCACTAATATAGTTTACTTTTACATGTCTTATTAACCAGTGCATTTTTAAAAAGAAACATGCTGTGCACAATATTCACTACGGTCTTCAGTGTGTTGCAATGGTACTTTCATGCTTTGATGTATTCATTTAAATGTGTGACTGCAATGGAAATGTTGTCTTGTTTATCACACCAATAATACTGAAAAATGAACACTGAAATGAGAGAGAGAGAGAGAGAAAGAGAGAACGGGGGGATAAAAGAGGAAGACAGTGTATGAGAGAATTATGATGATAGAATTAATAGAGCTACAATCTGCACAAACACTGGACCAATCACTGGAAGAGAAAGTCCTGAGAAAAAGCAGTGTTTCTGGGGTTTTTGAGGGCTAGTACAATAAGTGCCCATTAGGCAGCTGGGGTCATAAGGCCATGTTAAATGCCCAGCTATATTCTGACACAGAAACAGGTTTACAGACTACAGGACCGCCCACTCTGAACAGAACTGTCTGAGGAGCACTGTGTGCCTACAGCCAGCTGCTCTCTAATATTTAACTCATTCCTGTGTAACTAATACAGTGGCAGTTTAAAATGAAATGCCAGCCAGAGCTGGTCTTGCCTAATGAACCTTGGCTATTTGCTGGCTGGAAATGGTTGACCGCAAGTAACTTCACAGCAGTGATAACACCACTGTGGAACCTACAGAGACTTTAGGTGTCGGTTCCAGAAACAGGCCTTGCCATTACATTCGGATTCCATCTCTGAATCTGAGTCTCTTTTATTTGTGCAAATGTACGGCTTTCAACTGTTTCCTGCATTCCTTTCTCACCACCTGTTGTGATTTTTTGGAACTGAGACCTTTTTACTTCCTTAATTAAGAAACACACTGGAAACTGAACAGGATTAAATGCGGGGGAAAATTTATTAAAATGCAGGGATGAAAAATCTGCCTGCTTCTACTGTGACCCTTGTGACTGAAGCAAGCCTCTAATTTCTGGTTATGGGCCCATGCTAATGCATCTGATCAAAAAGTACTGATCTGGGATCAGGTGTTCCCTGACTGCAGTCTAACCACAGCCTTTCTGAGCTGCAGGCAAAGCTGCTCCCAGATCAGGCGTTCCCTGACTGCAGTCTAACCACAGCCTTTCTGAGCTGCGGGCAAAGCTGATCCCACATCATCAGCCCTGAGCCCCATATGCCGTCTGGTGCAAGAGACACACTGGGGCCTCAGTGAACAGTGAGGAGGATGGGGGGAGAGGAGAGAGGAGCAGAAGAGGATGGAGGAGCAGAGGAAGAGAGGGGGAGAGGAGAGTTAGAGAATTAGAGGGGGAGCGGGAGTTGGAGAGGCGGAGAGGAGAGTTAGAGGGATAGAAGAGGAGAGGAGGGCTAGAGGGTTAGAGGGGGAGAGGGAGAAAGAGAGGGGGAGAGAAGAGGAGGGTTAGAGGGTTAGGGGGGAGAGGGAGAAAGAGAGGGGAAGAGAAGAGGAGGGTTAGAGGGTTAGGGAGGAGAGGGAGAAAGAGAGGGGGAGAGAAGAGGAGGGTTAGGGGGGAGATGGAGGTCAGAGGTCACAGCCTCTGTAGGGAGGTCGCGCTCACCGTGATGAGTGCAGCCACGGAGAGGATGTAGAACGTGGAGTCTCTGAGGAGGGCCCAGTAGGAGAGCCGCACCGCCTGCAGGGGGAGAGAGGAGGCGCAGGAGACGCTGAGAGGAGGCGCACCATTCATGCGCTGTCACTCACACACTCCTCAGCAACGTGTCCACCACACCGTCTCACATAGTGGAGAACAGGGCCGACTCTTACAACGGCATTTCAGCATTTAGACTGTCCCCAGCCATGCCACATTCCTTCACGTGAGCCCTGTATCCAGCTGCAGACTCACTGAAGATATTCAGAGTACGATAGCAGGGCCAGCTGCCAGTCAAACCCGCATCCTCCAAGCTACAAGCTCATTTCCCAAGCCACCGTGCTACGCTGCCACAGCTAATGAAAAATGTTGAGCAATGAAACATAACTAATTATTTAAATCCAACTTTGAAAAGACAAATGTGGAGTCTTGTTTACTGTTATACTACACAGCTATGCTACAGATAGTATTCACCAAAGATTTACAGACAATGGAGAATAAAACAAGCTGATAATCACTCAGCCTAGCCTGGCAATATGAAGTCTCACTTACAATTTATAGTACATTTAATTATTAGTCTATCACCTAAGTGGTGATTTACCCAAGGTGCTACACTAGAAATAAATCAATAAATGTTCTGACTGACTGCCTGGATCCATGTTTAGATCGGGCTTGGGTACGATAACGTAATTCGTTATTAGAAAGTTGTAATTGTTCTCACAGAGGTGCTGTTCTCCGGACACACTGGCTGCAGGACTAACACTGAACTCTTCTGCACACACACACACACACACACACACACACACATACACAGATGGCTGTCTGCCATTGACGTTTAATGAAGCAGGGCAGTTCTGCTCTCTCTCCAGGCTGTACTGGGCCTGTGTGTTCTTGTAAACCTCACGCACACGCAGTTGTCCATCGAGTGGATCCGAGGGTTCGGTTGGTGGGGAGGGAGGGGGGCACTCTCTTCATAGAAAATCGATACTGCTGGTCGATACTAAATGATTAATTAATTATTTTTTTAAATATTTTTGTTCAATGGTAATGGTTCCTGGGGGCCAACTGAGAGGGAGAATGGGTTCTTTCCTTATTGCTGAAACAAATGTAGTTCACCCAAAAAAATGTCCAGAGGGACCTGAAGTTTCCTCAAGCGTCCATTTTGAGTTCCCGGTGGCGTCCGCACGCTCAGCTCAGAGCAGGTGCCGGCCTCCTGCATTAGTAATGAGCCGATGAGACCCGCCCCCTTCTCACACTGCTGCGCCGCGCACCGTGAGAGAACCAGCCCGCGGGGAAAGCCCGATTGCATTACCGGGTTCGAACGCGCTGAAGGCCAGCCTCTGTTCCTTACATAACGCGTAATCTGTATTCGACCACTGTTTCCAATCCCTTTCTTTTTCCGTCGAGATTATCCGTCTCTTCGCATGCAAACTCTGATTTGACAGATTTGGCTGCCAGCGAGTTTTGGGTTCCTCTGTCTATGGGACAGACGGACTCGCCCCGTCCCGGGGCAGTTGGGCGGATAAGTAGCTGCTGTGGTCACATGACGGACCCGGCACCGGTTTGAGAGCGAGACGATGCGTCTGCACGTGCCCGGCGCGGTTTACTCAGTTCGGCCAATCACACGCTCCCTGCAGAAATCCAGAGATTCCCCCGGTAATCCTGTATCCACCACGGCCAGTCCCCGTTAATCCCACAATCCTCCAGGAATCGCTATTGATGTTTTTTTCCCGTTTGGCCGAGATTCCCACACCACCCTCGCCGGGCGTGTGTCTGCCGTGCGTGCATCTTACGGTCCACGTCTCCAGATCTTCAATCACGCCATCGCCCAGCGTGGGCGTCTTCTGACCCTGCTCACTGGCTTAGGTCACGCTAGCAGCTATTCTCCACGCACAGGTCTATGGGTCTGTGTGCTCTTCTGCTAAAACGACAGCCCCCCATCCTCACAATGAAGAAGTACACGTTCTGTCCCCCGCTTATTAAAATGCTGCCTTAAACCATTAGGGACTAAGGCACCAGATAGGTGTAGGAATCACAATGCATTTCAACGGTCATCTGTCATTAGAAATGGTCATATGATCAAATACAACGCTGGCGTCACATCCGTGTGTTCAGGGAGATGTAACGCGCAGGTCACATCTGTCTGTTAAGGGAGATGTAACGTGCAGGTCACATCTGTCTGTTAAGGGAGATGTAACGTGCAGGGAGATGTAACGCGCAGGTCACATCCGTCTGTTAAGGGAGATGTAACGTGCAGGTCACATCTGTCTGTTAAGGGAGATGTAACGTGCTGGTCGCATCTGTCTGTTAAGGGAGATGTAACGTGCAGGGAGATGTAACGCGCAGGTCACATCTGTCTGTTAAGGGAGATGTAACGTGCTGGTCGCATCTGCCAATAAGGGGTTAACAATCAATTAAAATGTGTTTATCAAAGATCAGAATGAATGTATGTGCAGCACTGTACTCCTGCAGTGTTTAATTTGCCCACTGTAAATACCCACTCAGTGTATAATGCAGTAGGACTGTAAATACCCACTCAGTGTATAATGCATGCAGTAGGACTGTAAATACCCACTCAGTGTATAATGCAGTAGGACTGTAAATACCCACTCAGTGTATAATGCATGCAGTAGGACTGTAAATACCCACTCAGTGTATAATGCAGTAGGACTGTAAATACCCACTCAGTGTATAATGCCTGCAGTAGGACTGTAAATACCCACTCAGTGTATAATGCCTGCAGTAGGACTGTAAATACCCACTCAGTGTATAATGCCTGCAGTAGGACTGTAAATACCCACTCAGTGTATAATGCATGCAGTAGGACTGTAAATACCCACTCAGTGTATAATGCAGTAGGACTGTAAATACCCACTCAGTGTATAATGCATGCAGTAGGACTGTAAATACCCACTCAGTGTATAATGCATGCAGTAGGACTGTAAATACCCACTCAGTGTATAATGCATGCAGTAGGACTGTAAATACCCACTCAGTGTATAATGCATGCAGTAGGACTGTAAATACCCACTCAGTGTATAATGCATGCAGTAGGACTGTAAATACCCACTCAGTGTATAATGCCTGCAGTAGGACTGTAAATACCCACTCAGTGTATAATGCCTGCAGTAGGACTGTAAATACCCACTCAGTGTATAATGCCTGCAGTAGGACTGTAAATACCCACTCAGTGTATAATGCATGCAGTAGGACTGTAAATACCCACTCAGTGTATAATGCCTGCAGTAGGACTGTAAATACCCACTCAGTGTATAATGCATGCAGTAGGACTGTAAATACCCACTCAGTGTATAATGCATGCAGTAGGACTGTAAATACCCACTCAGTGTATAATGCAGTAGGACTGTAAATACCCACTCAGTGTATAATGCATGCAGTAGGACTGTAAATACCCACTCAGTGTATAATGCCTGCAGTAGGACTGTAAATACCCACTCAGTGTATAATGCCTGCAGTAGGACTGTAAATACCCACTCAGTGTATAATGCATGCAGTAGGACTGTAAATACCCACTCAGTGTATAATGCAGTAGGACTGTAAATACCCACTCAGTGTATAATGCATGCAGTAGGACTGTAAATACCCACTCAGTGTATAATGCATGCAGTAGGACTGTAAATACCCACTCAGTGTATAATGCATGCAGTAGGACTGTAAATACCCACTCAGTGTATAATGCAGTAGGACTGTAAATACCCACTCAGTGTATAATGCATGCAGTAGGACTGTAAATACCCACTCAGTGTATAATGCAGTAGGACTGTAAATACCCACTCAGTGTATAATGCCTGCAGTAGGACTGTAAATACCCACTCAGTGTATAATGCATGCACTAGGACTGTAAATACCCACTCAGTGTGTAATGCATGCAGTAGGACTGCAAATACCCACTCAGTGTATAATGCAGTAGGACTGTAAATACCCACTCAGTGTATAATGCATGCAGTAGGACTGCAAATACCCACTCAGTGTATAATGCATGCAGTAGGACTGCAAATACCCACTCAGTGTATAATGCAGTAGGACTGTAAATACCCACTCAGTGTATAATGCATGCAGTAGGACTGCAAATACCCACTCAGTGTATAATGCATGCAGTAGGACTGTAAATACCCACTCAGTGTATAATGCAGTAGGACTGTAAATACCCACTCAGTGTATAATGCCTGCAGTAGGACTGTAAATACCCACTCAGTGTATAATGCATGCAGTAGGACTGTAAATACCCACTCAGTGTATAATGCAGTAGGACTGTAAATACCCACTCTGTGTATAATGCCTGCAGTAAAGTTACTTGCTTTGTTCTGTGTTTGAGATCCAGCTCAGCCACCCACGCCACCCACAGGAGGGTCCCGGACCACACTTTGCGAAGCTCTGCACCAGGAGGCCTCTTAAGAGCACTACAAGAGCCAGTGTCCTGCTGTCCACCCTGCCTGCTGATCCATGTCCTCTCCTGCCTGCCTGTCCCTGTTTCACACCAAACCAGCACTACTGGTGTGAATCAGCACTACCGATTCTACCCTGAACACAAGAGCACTGACTCCGTCAGCTGAGCAGCATCACAGCGCGACTGAACTATTTTTATGTGGTTGTTTTGTCTGTAAGCGCCTCATATATAGTGATATATATAGATATCATCTCCTGTCATGTTATTATGTTTTGTGTGGATCCCAGGAAGTGTAGCTGACGTTGATGATCAGCTAAGGGGGATCCTAATAAATCTTGAATCTTAAACTATTCCGCAAAACCGCGTTTTCTGGACCATCCTGGAATAGGAATACTGGCATCCCAGGATTAATTTTCTGAGGTCAAACACTCAGAAGATGAGAGAGGCACATTGTACAGTACTGTGCAAAAGTCTTAGGCACCTGTATAACATTCTGTACAGATAAGATCCTTTCAAAAAGAATTCAATGAGGTCCTAAATAAACATACTATACATTTTACACTACATTTGAGTAATTTGGCAGAATAGCTAAACTGAATCAAATCGATATTTTTTGTGACCAGCCTTCGGTGTTAAAACTGCATCACTTCTCTGAGATAGCCAACACTGTCCTGCAGTTATTTAAGGCAATCAGCAGGGAGGTTGTTCCAAGCATGTTGGAGAACTTGCCACAGTTCTTGGTTGGCTCCTTGCTTCTGGTCTCAGACAACCTTGATCAAGTTTTTATGTAAAAAGTAGTCAATTGCTAAAAGTAATGTTACTTTTTAAAATTAAATACAAAAATGTCTCTGTAAAAATAAAATCGTTAGAAAAATGAACTTCTGCACAGTACTGTATGTGCATTGTATAGTGTTGTCTCATCTCGGTTTCAAATTACTGCTTTTGTTCGATACAGATTGTATGTCCCTGTGTGTTGTGTAATGTTGTCTTGGACTCCAGGAAGACTAGCTGCTCGTCAAGGCATCAAAGCTAATGGGGATCCTCATAATAAACAAATAAACATCGGCTACCTATGAAACAATACACCAGGAGATTAATCCAAAGGTACCACAGGAAATAAACAAACGCCAATAATCAAATGTTATGAAGTGAATGAGCTCTGCCTCCCGCTAGCGACAGTCTTACAGTAAGACTCACGCCGGCCCGTTTATTAAGTAACATTAGGAGAGCGGGGCCGAGAATTTGTCTGCATGATTGAGAGGTTCCTGGAAGAGGTCCACTGCTGAATGATGTGTGCGATGCCAGGATCTCACGGCTTCACAGAACCAGAACAGCCCTTCTGGGTCCTCACTGGACCTCGGCACTAAGTGGGAAAAGGCACTTCACAAGAGAAATGCATGAGCAAAATCAGCCGGTTCCAGGGACAAGGTTGTGTCCATTTCGGTTTTACCATTCTGGGTTCATTCCATGTCCCCCCCCCCCCCCCCTTTCCTTTTTGTTTCCGGGGTAACCATGGTACCCTCCTGGCGTGTACACGTGCAGCAGTGAGAGGGGCTGGTTAGATGGTTAGATGATGGAGCAATCGCTGTGTCGCTAACAGATGGCTAACAGAGAATAAGTGCACTGAAATCTCAGAGAATAATGAGAATCATCTCTCATCTGGCTTTAGGAAGAGTGCGGAGTGTCCGCAATGTGCCAGGCTGAATGGAACGGATTAGAGTGCCCTCTTTATCCCAGGATAACCCTCACGGGGGCGGAGGTGGAGCGGAAGCCGGTTCACCCACGCCCCCGCGCCCTTCTCCCACGCTCCTGCAGAGAGGCGTTACCTGTCCGGCAAAGATCCCGCAGACGCCGATGATGCAGAGGATGTTGAAGACGGCCGAGCCCACGATAGTGCCCACCCCCACGTCGCCCTTGGTAACGAACACTCCTGCGGGGAGAGAGCGGCGTGATTCATTCACTTACACGGCTCGGGCCCCGTCGTCACGGTTACCGTTAGCAGCTAAGTGCCGTGTCGTCAAAATGGCGGAGGCAGAGGTCGCTGCCCAAACGGTGAGGTCAGAAACTTGCTGCCATTCCTACATTCCACAATAGAAGTGCTACAATATTTTAACCATATATGTATTTTTAAATATATTCCATTTCCATAAAGGTTATTAGATTAAAGAAACAACACTTTGTTAACCTAGTGAGCTCTGCTGACAGTTCACATTTGTGAATGATTAACTGCGCTCGTTCCCTTGGCGGTAAAGCAGAAAGGAGGTACGTCACCGATGACAGAGGTGAAGAGCTCGGGGGCAGAACTGCCCGCCGCCATGAAGGTCGCCCCGGCGACGTCCTCGCTGAGGTCCAGACGCTGGAGGTGACAAACACACACACGCGCGCACACGCACATGCACGCACACACACACACACGCACACGCACGCGCACGCACGCACACGCACACGCACACACACATTACATTACATTACATTACAGTGGCCATTTGGCAGATGCTCTTATCCAGAGCGACGTACAACACAGTGCATACCCATAACCAGGGAAACACACACAGAAAAAAAGTGTCTTTACATCCCACTATTTTCCAAACATTTTATGTGACCAATACCTGTAGTACAGCATAGAATGTGATAACGGGGTATGGGATAATTGTGCTGAACATGAATACATGAACCGGTGGGGGGGGGGGGGGGCGTAAAGTTTTCAATATTCCACTATTCCAATGTTCTCCAGCACAACGAATCGTCTTCGAAACTGCACAATTGGCCGTGACTTTTCCATTACTGGAAAACTGCATGTTTGTCAGTAAATGTGGGAATCCTGAGAGAGACATTCATTAGGGCCGCACAGCTTGTTTACATGCGTATCACCATGGCGACTCCCAATCTGTTGGCAGGGAGGATTGGGTTAAGTAGGGCGACAGGGCGATGATTTGTGCAAACTGATTACAGTGGAGCGAGTGGCCAGCATATCCGTCCCCCTGAACTGTCTGCTACTGACTGAGTTACCTGATTATTCAGCTGACGGGCCCCACGCTGTTGTTACTCAGTGGGGGAGGTCACACAGTGGTGTGAGTGTTTGTGTGTATATGTATGTACTGTATATATGTACAGTATGCTATAAACTCAGTGCAGCCCACTGAAAGCAGCATAGTGCAGAGCAGGGATAATATGAATGGAAAATCTTACAAATCTCTGATGAGTATATTTGATAAATATTTGACATTTCTCTGTGTTGAAGACTAACCTCACAGATCTTTTCCAGAGAGGGAACAAAGTAGTCATCACAGACCAGAGCCAGAGCGTAGAACATGTATACTGTCTGCAGGAGAGAGAGAATACAAGAGTCACTAACTGTGTGAAACACTTACACGCACACACACACACACACACACACACACACGCACGCATACACACACACATACACACACTCACACACACACGTGCCCACACACACACATACTCACACACATACACACACACCCCCACACACACATGCACACACACATACACACACACACACACACACATACACGCACACACACACACACACACACACACACACGCACGCATACACACACACATACACACACTCACACACACACGTGCCCACACACACACATACTCACACACATACACACACACCCCCACACACACATGCACACACACATACACACACACACGCACACACACACACACACACACACACACACGCACGCATACACACACACATACACACACTCACACACACACGTGCCCACACACACACATACTCACACACATACACACACACCCCCACACACACATGCACACACACACACACACACACACACATACACACACACACACACGCACACCCACACATTGACCGACTGCATTGATGAGGTAACATACAAATTAATTTTGGATGCAACAAGATGAACAAGCAAATGAATACACACTGGTAACTGGTCTTCATCTGGTAACGGAAACATAAACCAAACAAGCAGCAGGGTTGTCATTTGCGACAGGTCAAAGTTCTTACTTAATCCCACACGCCTCGCTTGAAAAAGGGCTTTTAATCTCAGAGTGGCTTTGAGGTCAGGTTGAGAAATGTTAGCTGAAGAATCCCTTTGCTCTCACCCTTTTGGTTTCTCATTTCCTCAATCCCACTTCCTTTCGAAGAGGCTGTCCCACACAGTATACACAGTGGGCAGCCAAACATTAGCATCTCAGGGTCTGGAACATGCCCATAAAACATTTTTTAACATAACGGAATTTCAAGCAAGCAAGCAAACAAGCAAGCAAATCCCTTTTTCTTAAATAATGGGATGTTCCAGAATTATCATAGGCTATGATATGTGATGAAGCGATTGCAGTATGTTTCGGTACTTTTTAAAGCATATTTCAACTATACCCGGAGATAATACCCAAAATCGAGATAATTTTGGCCAGGATAATTGTGGCGTGAAATATTCACACCGTCCCACACCCACACTCAGTACTAGCGCAGTTCTGAGCGTACGCCCGTACAAAATTCAACTCACACAGCTATTCTGGGATAAGCTGATGTGGGGCTAAAGTCAGCAGCTCTGAACCCTCCCCATGGGAGCTCACAAACAACCGTTTCCTGAGAGACGTTTGCCAATCAGTGCGTCTAATTCAGCTAAAGCACGGTGCGAAAAAGCCACCATTATGCAAGAGAGTCCAATGCCCCCCTGAGCCTCATCACGGTGAACAGAGGAAGCCCCAAAAGATCACAAAATCTAAATAAACTGCTGAACAGCCATGCGGCAAAAATAACCAACTCCTAATAACCTCTGTCAGCAACTGGGACACAATCATACATCATGCTATATAAATGCAACTGTAAGGCTAACAATGGCATTTCAAAAATAGTCACCCTTGAGATGCACTGTTTCACACGGACTAACGTATACAAAACATCTCTGAGCACAAAGAAAACCCTTTCTATTATATTCTTGGCGAAGAGGGACACTATATAGTTCCTTTTTTAAACGCATGAATTTGGCTTATGTGTTAATTTAATGCTCTTTTCAATGCAATGCAATGGGGGAAGGTTAAGGAAAGGTAGAATGGATGCTTGTATATATTTATGATCGAAAATGCTTTGGCATTAATGAAAAGCAGCTTTAGTGCTAATTAGTCCTTTTTGAAACCTTGAATTCTTGACTCCTGTAAACCAATTTTACAGCACTGCAGGGCGAAGCTTCTTTAGAATGTTGGGTCCACTCAGAAAGTCAGCACAAATGAATTCACCTTTATTACATTACATTAATGGCTTTTGGCAGATGCTCTTATCCAGAGCGACATACAGTTGATTAGACTAAGCAGGAGACAATCCTCCCTTGGAGCAATGCAGGGTTAAGAGCCTTGCTCAAGGGCCCAACGGCTGTGCGGATCTTATCGACTACACCGGGGATCGAACCACCGACCTTGCGGGCCCCACTACGCTAGAGGCCACACCTTTATGAGTGAAGGCTTAATTTCGTAGCTGGACAAGTTAGTCATGGGTTTGCAGCAGTAGGGACCTGAGGTGGTGCTCTAAACTAAATGTCTAAACACGAGGATTCAGCTGCACCCCGGCCCGGGTGCGATTCTTTTGCCGTCTCTAACGTCCCGGTAACGTGACCAGTGGAGGCAGAGAGGAGCCAACGCTGGCCACAGCTGCACATGCACACTCATCCATTTCCACACATCAGAAAACAAACAAAAACGGGTCAAAACACAGAGAAATATCAGCATGCAGATGGTGCCAGTGAATCATCACTGCTTTATGCCTGAACACCCACCGAGCCAAGCGCTCGACCTGGCACAGCTGATCTCTGCTATGTCCCTCCATCATCATCATCATCATCACCATCATCATCACAATGATTATCATTTGTAGTAATGTATCATCGACACTGACTTTGCCATCCTCATCATCATTATCATCATGATTCCAATTAGCATTATCATCACCATCATCATCATCATCACCATCATCACCATCATCATCATCACAATGATTATCATTTGTAGTAATGTATCATCGACACTGTCTTTGCCATCCTCATCATCATTATCATCATGATTCCAATTAGTATTATCATCACCATCATCATCATCATCATCACTATTATCATTACATTACATTACACTACAATCACGGAGCAGACACTCTTATCCACAGTCAGTTTCTGATGTGGAGAATGTCAGTGATCGTCTCAGGAATACAAAAATGCTAAATCGTCCTAAGAACTGCTCATTCATTTTTGCTGTAGAGGACGCAAGTATTTGGTCTTAATCCCAGAACCAAACCAAATACTTTGCTAAAACCTACATGACAAGGGACATAAAAAAACAAAACTATAGTATTGTTAATTAATTTGTTTCACTGCAACATGGTTTATCATCCTAGAGACCTAGACACTTGTATTATGCAAAAAAACAAAAAAAAAAAGTACAACTTTTATAATCACAAACACTACAAAACAAGAACTGTGAAAGCATTCAGGGAATTAAAAAAGCACACGAATCCCAGTTAGGTGTCAGGCCCTGTGTTATGGCCTGCAGGGACAGATTGTTGTACTTTAATTTAATCTTTTACACTCTCTGATATTGCTGTTAGTCCGCCAATAGCATCAATCAGAACAGGGGACCTGGTACAAGTGACGGGACTTTGACTTTCACATTAGCTCTGTGGCATGTGGACAACCATAATAATCACCTTCTTTGGTCTTTGACAATTGTTTTCGCGACATTAAATTAAATTAAATTAAATTAAATATGACTGACTGAGTGACAGAGGTGCTGTCAGAGAGGGGTATATTACTTTCCCCGCCTCACGGAACAGGCTGGGAGGCAACGTCTAACTCGCACCATGTCCGAAAAATTCCGAAATAACACACTGATATAACAACTAATTGGAAAGGTGAGATTTCCTTCTCAAATTTAGCTTTCCCTGCCCATGCTATATTTTCCAGATAAAATAATAAACTTCAGAGTTTTTGGACACAGCTGAGCTCTGTATCGCCCCTCTTCCAGCTTAATAACCCCCTCTCCCTTAATACCATGCCCAGTTGCCTTCTCGCCGACTTGTTCAAGGAAAACTGAACGCGCCCTTCTTCACCCACATCGTAGCAGAAGCGTTGGTGGAACAGGCCCTCTCAGTCCGTGTGCACAGATGTATTATTAACGAAACCGAGAGCCGGTCTAAAGGAGCAAACGCGACAGAGATGGTGAGATGACTCACGCGGAAAGGAAAGAGAGAGAGACGGTGAGATGACTCACACACAGAACATGCAAGGCCACCGCTCCTTCTGCCCGCTCCTCGTGAGTGAAGATGTCCGTCGGGAACTCGTGCAGGGCTGTGGGAGACAGGGGGACATGGGTCACAAGTTTGTCTCCACACACCAACATATGTAGGTCTTGAACAAACAAAAACAAACAAACAAAAAACAACCCAAACCCGCATTGCCCCATATAGTCTGAATGATGAAATGAACAGCAATATTTTCTGGCGAGATATTGTGAGGTTAGCATCCAATGCATCATTGCACTATTCTTCTATTTCAGCCATTCATATGGTAATGTCACTTCACATTGAAAAATCAAGTTTCTAGTTAAAGGGGCAAAGTGTTCATGTCTTCTTTGTATTCCGACATTGCAGGCTGAAGGATTTCCTATATCATCTCGGCACAATTTCACTAGCTAATGGAGATTGACCTAGAATACTGACGTGCTTCCGTGGAAACGTCTGCCTGTGTGGACACAGTTGGTGAGTTCCGGCAATAGAAGAGATAGCTCTGGAATAAAATGTGCACTTCTGAGCTCTGTTGATGTTCATGAGCACCTGGGGCATTATATTAGGAAAGAGATCATAGAGATCAGTTCATAGAAATCACGGTGAACTGCACCTAAAAAAACTTGTGAAATCTAGAAGATTCTTCACAGTTTAGCTAAACTATCCATATGGAAGAGGATACATACTTTCATTAAACTTTTGAGTGACCTGCCCCTTTAAAGTGGGTGTTCGGGCCCTTGCGACCTTACGGGTGATATTACTGAGGGAAGGCAGAGTTAAGCGAGCGATAATTGCTGGTGAAATTCACACTGAGGCGTGCGTAGTGACTCTGACACCAGAAGTGTGACTTTCCCTGCCGTGGAGTGACCGGTTTCATCATCGCTTGTGTTGAACAGGGACAGATACACCGCTGAGGATGAGAAAGCAAGAGCCATTTATAAAATTCAGCATCCACCTGCTCACCCACACTCCAACCAGATGGGGACACATCAAAACAAGCAGCTAACGTATGCTCCAACA
The DNA here is from genome assembly GCF_963514075.1 of Conger conger. Classification (NCBI taxonomy): domain Eukaryota; kingdom Metazoa; phylum Chordata; class Actinopteri; order Anguilliformes; family Congridae; genus Conger; species Conger conger. The sequence goes on from NC_083777.1 coordinate 8,817,949, forward strand.
AAGACATCCTGGCATCCCGTGCTCCCAAACACAATCCTGGCATTCATTTTACAACTACAAAGTCAAAAAGTCCACAAGTCCACAAAAAACAACAAGACTGTATCATTTATTGCCGCGATGGGATAGATTAAACAAAGCAAGAATTGTAGAATGCAAGCAAACAGATTAAAAACTTATCAGGGATTCTAAACTGGCATAATATTTTGTCAGAGTCAAATATCCCAGAAAAAGACAGACCATAACAAAGAACAGACTCAGTGACAACAAATCTTTACTTCACACTTAAACAGGTCAAACAGGTCACTGTGAAAGAGCTTGAGGTCCAGCATGAACAAGTTGTGCGGTAAATGTCAGCCAAAAGAGATCCTACAAGTCGCTGAGTCACAATACATCACAGGAGTCAGAAAAGAGTCACAAAATGGGGTACAGTCTGTAACCCTCTCAAGTATCATATAATATGTTTTGTATTTGGTAGGGACAAGTACTGTTAATTTTGCATCTTTGTTTTAGGGAGGGGTATGATTAAACATACTTTGGCAACACTAGATAACTCCGGTCATGCTAATGAAGCATGTCTTGGATCCGATGAGTCCTCTGAGACAGAGATTTGGATTCAGAAAGGCCCAAAGGTTCTGTCTCCTCTTTCCCATTTGTATTTCCCATGTTCTCTATCTCTGTCATCTCCCTCCCTCAGCTCGACCTAGCAAAATACTCCAATGTGAAGTATGAGTCTGTTCAGTCTTCTCGACTGAGATTGCTAAAGAAAACAGCAAATTCAACGACAATATTACATTACATTACATTACATTACATGGCATTTAGCAGACGCTCTTACCTAGAGAGACGTACAACGAAGTGCAAATCAAACACAAGTATATGTGCGAAGAGGACCTGAGAGGACAGTACAGTTCCGAGTCCTAGTGTAAACATACAGATAATCAGAACCCTTGAAGAGTACAATCAACTTCCAAACTAGCATACCACAGTTGGCAGCTAGAATACCCTGAGTACAACAATACAACAGGCAATAAAAAAACAACAATATCTATACAAGTAACAATATCTATACAATATATACATAAGTGCCATTACAGTCTAAGGCTAATCATGGTGGTGAGTTAGGGAGGGAAAGATGTAGCCTGAAGAGATGAGTCTTCAGTCTGCGCTTGAAGGAGGTCAGAGACTCTGCTGTTCTGACATCAATGTGGGACCAGGACAGACAGCAGTCGTGAGCGTGAAGTGCAGGTGTGGCGAGGGGGAGGCACCAGACGGCACGAAGTGGCAGAACGGAGGGGTCTTGTTGGTGTATAGGTCTTGATAAGGGATTGAATATGCTGTTCATTACCAGCGACTTCTGGGTTTTGTTCATGTGTGGATGTCACTGTTAATTTGCATCGCCTTTGAACTGTATAACAAAGACATATAGACAATTGAATCAAGGGAAAATCTAACTGGAGAAGCACTAGCCACTGAACCTTTGGCTGGTACTCTTTCATTCTTCACAGAGGGAAGTTCATTAAAATGGCTCAAGTGCCACCCAAAGCAATTCATCACAACCAGCGCACATTAATGCATGAGGTTTACCAGTTTATTCACAAGAGGTGCTGATTAACCTCATTTCAATTACAGCGCCGCGAAACAACAGCCCTAAACAAACTTTCATCACGGCAACTGGACCAATTAAAGTTTCCAAGTTCGCAACAATAGCAGCAAACCAGTTGTTTGAGGTTGGCAGGATTCTTAAACAAACAACCGGGCTTCTCCTCACACCAATTACAGAGGAGTCCAGAAAACACACACACACTATATACATATATATATATATATATATATATATATATATATATACATTATGCTGTATGTATACACACAATCCATACGGGTCACTGAGGGCCCTATTAATTCTATTGATCCTGCTGAATTCTCAGGCCTAATTACACAGAATACTCTTGGAGGAATGGGACAATGGGGCCAGCCGGTCTCCAAGGCATGCCAGATCCCCGCACACATCCCATCTACCACAATATCAAAGGCCACTGATTGGCTCAGGGATTTGACGGGTGAGACGGGTGCAGTGTGCAGGCTGAAGGGAAAAACGGCGTATCCACGGTGATGCAGTTACGCTGATGCAGCTTTGAACGAGGCAACTGCAGTGTCCGGACGCATTAGCTGCTGCTAGCCGAGCCGCGTTAGCGCTATGTTGTTTGTGCATTGGGACTGGCGGGACGTCCATGCGGGGACACGTCGCTGGCAGGGCCTCCGAACAGGAGCCCACCGAGACGCATCCAAAGCACGACTTATGCGCCAGCCTTCGGCTCTGGAATCAAAAGGCATCCCAAATACCCATTCCATTATTTAGGCTATGCGCGGGATCAGCTCAGAGACCTGCACTGAGACCAGAAAGAAGTATAAAACTTCTTGCATGAGCTCGCAATGGTATCCAGAACTTTAAACAGAGCCAGTGCGATATGTTTAAAGAGTATAAACTTAACGTGAAACGTGAACAGTGGAGCGAGTTTAACCCGTCCTGCTGCAGGTGAATCTCTCAGGTCGCCTGGGTCACCTGTAAGCCCCTGGCAACAAGGCCCAAACCCTCAACTGAAGCTTAAGAAAATCCTTGCCACCTGATACAACACGAGTAACATCGACTCCAACAATCAACCCCAGATGCGCAAGTTTCCACACACAACTGTTTCAGATTTTCTGAAGTCCAAAATTGCAGCCAGACCAGGCAACTGGAACAGCAAGGTACAGCGAATGTGTACAGAGACAGCTCTTGGGAAACAGTGCCTTGGTTGGGGGGGGTGGGGTGGGGGCAGGTTTTCTAAATGAACATTAAAGGCTCACTTTGTTTTTTCTCTAACCGGTGTTCACAAAAAAACACATTGCATTCATATTTCCTAGCTGAGGAATGCTTATTTTCAACTTCTGTGTGAGGTCACGTTGTGTTACTGATCCGTAATTGGCTTTGAAGCCTGACAGCATCACTGAATGCCCGTCAGAGAGGAATTATCCTGCTGAAATGTGCAGTCTATTTTTCTCAGCTCATTATCAAATGCCTAATTCAACCTTTTGCTATTTCAGAGAGCGTCCTTTTCTCCTTCCCATTACTGAGTGGTGAATGCTTGATACAGAGAGAGAGAGATTTCAACAGCATGGTCTGTTATCTCTCAGATTGACAAGCAGGAGGAATATAACTGGACCTCCTCATTGTGAGGCAATAGTGCTGTCCACTGCACCACCAGTACTTTGTGGATAGGGAGTACAGAATACAATCTAATACACTTTCATAAAGAATATACACTCAGTGAGCACTTTATTAGGTATATATTAGACTTCTTTTTTAGACTTATTGGTCTTCTGCCGCTGTAGCCTATCCACTTAAAAGGTTTGACACGTTGTGTTCAGAGATGCTGTTCGGCATACCGCTGTTGTAATGTGTGGTTATTTGCGTAACTGTCACCTTCCTGTCAGTTTTGACCAGTCTGGCACTTCTCCACTGACCTCTCTCATTAACAAGGTGTTTTGTGCCTGCAGAACTGCTGCTCACTGGATGTTTCTTGTTTTTTTGCACCTTTCTCTGCAAACTCTAGACACTGTTGTGCGTGAAAATCCCAGGAGATCAGCAGGTTCTGAGATATTCAAACCACCCTGTCTGGCACTCGACAATCATTCCATGGTCAAAGTCACTTAGATCACATTTCTTCCCCATTTGGTTTGAAAAACAGCTGTACCTCTTCACCTTGTCTGCATGCTTTTATGCATTTAGTTGCTGTCACATGATTGGCTGATTAAATATTTGCCTGAACAAGCTGGTGTACAGGTCTACCTAATAAAGTGCTCCCTGAGTGTATGTTTCTAAGTGGAAGCAAAAAACAGGGCATTCAGAATTCGTACTTGGGATTTGTACTTGGGAAGAACTAATGTACTGGTTACCTAAGCAACCCATTCTGACAGTAACCCAGCCTGGCACAGAGAAATCACTGTTACCAACCGAGCGTGCGTGTGTGTTCTTCAGCAGCACTCTACTGATGGACAACAGAGAAAATGAATATACCCCCCTATATTTTATCCTTTATGCATTCTTAAATCTTTCCAAATGCATTTCAGAAAAAAAAGACGATCGTGATTAGCTTAGCAATGACGCAGAGTCACCACTTTCCAAGCGTCTGTAGGAATAATCCCCTTGTGCATTCCGCGAATAAGTGACTTTGCAGTAATAGCGTAAAGTGTTTCCCCAAGTAAGCGGCTTTTCATTTTCATTATCATTTTTAAATCCATTTTTGTATTCCTCTGTCTGCGGCATTTCCATTACTCTCATTGTACAATATGCTTTTCAGGTGCATTATAATTCATTCCGGCAAATGCATAATCTGTAGATGGCAACGTTTTTCTGGGAACGCATTCAACAGGGCTGAAGAGGGAGTAATCCTTTCATGTGTAGTGAGGTCAGGACGTATACTACAAATCCAAATAAACAAAAAAAAGAGCCATGCATTAAATTATTACATCTACATGCCAGGGAGAGTCCAGTGTTTACTCAACCTTCCAATGCGCTCAGCCTGTTTTGCAGCACTATAATTCATTTTACAGATAATGCAAACAGATCCTTTACCTAGTACTTAGTGGGCCAGAACACTAAAACATAACATTGTTAAATCTATTGGTAAATGTGTTTTCATGATCCCCTGCTGGTTTTTTCAATCACTTTAAAGAGTAATGTACTTAAAAAAAACCTTTTTAACTAAATTTAAATATATTGTAAAATCCTTTGGGTCACGGTCAAAACAAAATTTCGATATATTTTTTAAATCCTCCACAAACACACATGCGCATACATGTGCACATAAATGGATGTGCACACAGACATGTACAAGCATGCACATGCACGCACATACACACACACAGACACACAGAAACATAGAAACAGGGCTGAATTGAACACCAATCAATCCGGTCATGAGATGTTTTAGGTATTACATTACATTAAAGGCATTTCGCAGATGCTCAGGAACAAGTAGGTTCTGGATCCTAGAGGAAAATACAGTTCCGAGTACTAGCATGATCACAGATATAAATGGAACCCTTTAAAAGTACATTAACTTATCAACGAGCATACCACGGCTGGCAGCTAGAGTAACCTGAGTCCTACAATAACTATACATAAGGGCTATTATAATCTATGACACACGCTAGGTTAATCATGTGGGGTAGATATGGCAAATTACATGCTGATTGTGTGCAGCCTTTATACTGTGCACGGGTCAATACTCGTTAGAATACATTACCGCATCAACCATCCCAGCAGAGATAAGATTCCCGCCCCACAGCATGCCAGAGAACATCTCCCTAAAACACAGCAAATATCTCTCTTCCTGTTCTCCTCCCAAGCTTCCTGTTCTCTAGACAGATGATGGGAAAAAGCTTGCTCAGCAACGGTTTTGAGAACATGACCTGTTTAGCCAGAGTTCTTAATTTGTGCGCTGTTTTTTTGAGAACGCGGAACTATTTAAGGATTAAAGCTGTGTGTGTTTTGACTTCACCTTGGCCTACTTATGTTGTTCTGCTTACTCACACTCATTACCACCTTGGCTCGCTAGGCCTAGAAAGGGAAACTCTAGAGTGAAGGTAGACTTGTGGAGGGAGCTTTTGAGTTTTGTTCCTTGACACTTACAAAACTTCCTAAGGTCAAAATAAAAGTACTTTGATATCAACACGTTTATGTCATTTCTACACAAGGCTGATCCACAGCTGTGCTTCCAACACTACATTTCGTAATTTCACAGATCATATCAAGTATTCTGACCTGGTACAAAGGAAGTGATATTTCAGTTTCCATAAAGACCAGGGGCTCATTCCAATCGCTTTCCTCCTCTTTTTCTATACTCCTTGCTTCTGACCCAAAAATGTATCAGATTGTGGTCAGTCATCTTTAACGACATTCCAACCCATTAACGATTCCTTCTAGGAGCTAGAAGGAGAAGTTAGGAACTCCCACTCTTGCCTTTGGGAAAGGAAAAAAGCACATCCTTTGCGGAAGTTTTCTTTTTTTTTTGAAAAGCGTGATGTATGAATGATTGACCTGTGGATCCACCTCACGTCTGTAACCAACATGGCTTCGAACCAACGTTTGAAGGAGCAAGAACATTCAATTTGCCTAATTCATGTTCTCGATTTCCTCTCTTCACTTTTTAACCCAGCTTATGCATCAACGCATTCACACTTTAAAAATGAGGCACGCTAAAAATGTCAAATTCTACTGGCTCATTTCTGGTGATGGTCAATGGGGAGAGCAGGTAAAAGCAGGCAGTGACGGGCGTGTGCAGACGCCAGTCAAGCCGGGACCTCCAGCAGCTCCAGCCTCTCCTGCCATCTGACACACACCACACCATCTCCGCTGCCCATTGCTCAGATGGTCACCACGGTTTCCGGAGACAGGAGCGAGGACGAGAGAGAGAGAGAGGGAAAAATACCGTGTGTCCCGGTGAGTCATTCTGGAGGAATGATACATTTGCCAGATCAACGACCCCCCTTCCCAGGACACCCTGGGGATGTCGCCCTCAGAAGCACAGGGTTTTCATGTGTGCGCATGTGTGTGTGTGTGTGTGTGTATATGTGCGTATGTGTATGTGTATGTGTATGCATGTGAGGGTGGGAGGGGTGAGACTAATTACTAATTAATGACAACATGATTCAACAAGCATTCAACACAATGAGCCATCAGCACATTCCGCACTCTCATTCTCAGCCCCCGCGCCTATGCCACAGCCAATTAAGCTGAATTCAATTAATCGCGTTAAGAGGATTCCATCAGCCAATCAGGGCTGAGATACATACGTTTTATATGAAGACAACTGCATATGCTCCATTTTCCCCCTTCCTATTAAGAGCTTTTTAGCACAACCTGTAATGGAAATGCAAGGTGTTCGATTGCCTTTATGAGGGCAGAGGTCAAATTCACCAGGACACCGAAGGGGACCTTGCATTGCTACACATGATGGATAGGAGAGTGCAGAAGAGCATGTGTGTTCTCCACTGTTCCCAGCCTGCCATTGCCTGACTAACCAGAGGAGGCGCTAGTGTACTGTGAGGCACACATTACATCACAATAGCTCTTGAATTACAGCGTGTGTGTGATGAGCAATTGTGTCAGAACTGCACCCGCACACAAACACACACATGGCATGCACCCACACACATGCAAACAGACACACACGCACACAAAGGAAATGCACTTGGAAAGACATATTGTGTAATACCACAAACAGACACAAGCTTGCACACACAGATAGATGTATGCACGACACACACACACGCACACACGCACAGGGGAGGGTAAGAATATGTAATGACACACGCATAGGGTCGTCCACAAATCCCTGAGGTTTAAATCTACGCAGGATCAAGCAGGATTGACTGGGGCTGAGGTCTCATGCAGAACAGAAGGCAGAGAAACACACAGATACAGTAGCAGTCCCCGCTGATTGCACGATGGCCTGGATATTATATAATGCTGCGTTTCATAAAGAAATCCTATACACCATTAAACAGATCACAGGAGATAAGGAGGGCTTTTTAAGAATACAACAAAAGGCTGCTAGTTGAACAGAGCGGAGGACAGATGTTGTTTCCCTACGAACAGAGAAAAATGTAATACAATCTGTTCAGGACACAGTCTACTGTAAGTCGGGGCTGTCCAACCCTCTTCCTAGAGACCTACCGTCCTGTAGGTTTTCATTCGAGCCCAAATTTGGCAAACTAAATCTACTAATTAGCAGCGCAATGATATCTCTAGCTGTTGAATGAGTCATGCTTTCTTAGGGTTTGGGTTACAGGATGGTAGATCTCCAGGAACAGGGTTGGACAGCCTTGCTATAGAGGCTGCTGGATGCATGGTGACTGAGACACGGCTGCCACTCGTTTTCCATCCGCGCGACCCTTCGGTAACAGACCTCATCTCCATTCCTCGTCCGACGCGCTGGGAACCCTGGGAAATAAAGAGGCGGGAAGTGCAGCCCACACACGGCTGGAGAGAGAGGGCCCGAGATCCCTCCGTTCCCTCCACACACGACGGCTTAGATGAGCAAATGTCAGCGGCTCTGACTTTCCAGCGGGGAGGATATATTTCCATGGCATTACGACCGTCATTCAGGGCCGTTCACCTCAGCGAAGTACATGCTTTACCTCAATGAGGTCTGTAAACACAGCTGGCTTCCAACTGGCCAACTGCTCGCATCCAACACTAATCCTCTGCCTATCAATATTCACAGAAATAAATATGAAAAAAAGTACACGGGAACAAACGTCCTCTTGCACTGTATTGGCGATGTTCTATAGAGCTTCAATAGTAGCAGTTCAATAGCTTCATTCTCAACAGGCCGTGACCTTTCATCGAGACTTGTGACCCGTGTCGATGGACGCTGAGATACCACATTCATCATTCAGTCCTGCCATATCTGAAAACCATATTATAGCTACCTTATGCTGTCCCATCATGCATTGCTCTTCTTACCTTCCTGAAGATAGAAACATGACTATCACATATGGCCTTCGGTGAATAAACAAGCTTAGAACACTGCATAACACCCTTGTAAAAGTATCTTTCTGTGCTAAGTCATTTAATTCACACACACACACACACACATACACACACACACACACACACACACACACACACACACACACACAAAGGTGTTCTACCAGAAAGCCACCATCGTCTCGTCCCTCTGTGGTTTACAAGCAGCCCAGGGTCGTAATGAAGTTTCCACAGGAGAGCTTTCAAGGAGCCGTCATGTCTCTCCAGGTGTCTCTCAGTTAGTCTTTACGGCTCATTGTTTGGCATCAGCAACTGGTCATGCACTGGTTCCAGCAGATCTCCCATCAAAAACCAGTCAGAGAGGAGAGGCACAGAAAATGCATCCCCACTAGTATGATTCACGGATCCCTTTCCAAAGCAAACGCATTTGAACCTTGGCATCGCAGCCATCCCGCTGAAAATTAATAAATTAAAAAGCAAATTAAAATGGATTACTTTATCAGTGTAGACTCTTTACACGACGCATTACAGACCACCCTTCAGCACCTTTAGTGCTAGGTTAAACAGGTCTGCACGAAGTGAGCGGAGAATGCAGCCATCTTATAGCTGCAGATGAGAAATGTTCTCCCTAGTGACTGCTGTGACCATTATGCTGACTGATATTCCTGAATGTGTCATTAAAACCTGAGGGCTGAGATTTTCTAAAGGGTGATGAGTTTCTTTTCTTATGCAAATTGCAGGCAATATATCCAAGACATGCTGTACGTACAATATATATATATTATTACAAAGACTAGAGCTGTCGTTAATGCATAAGTGTAGAACTAGCTGCCGTGATTGTGCACTATTATACACTGTGCTGCTCTTCCTCTGTGAAAGGTGTCATTAGGTAGGAATTATTCTTAGATCAAGGATAAGGGTGGTCACTTTATTAGGTAGACCTGCTAAAAACAACACTGAGCAGCAGTTCTGCGGGCTAAAATACACGTTGCTAATGGGAGAGGTCAGATGAGAAGGGCCAGACTGGTCAAAGCTGACAGGAAGGTGACAGTAACACAAATAAGCACACATTACAACAGTGGTATGCAGAAAAGCATCTCTGAACACACAACATGTCAAACCTCTAAGCAGATAGGCTACAGAAGCAGAAGACCAATCAGTAAAAAGGTCTAATAAAAACCTAATACAGTGCTCACTGAGTGTATATGAATAATCCCCCTTGCTAAAATTAAGTGCTATTATATTCTAGTCCGTATATTTTGCGTATACTGTTTATACTTAGTACACTTAGGATGTTAACTTGGGATGATACATTTTAAGTAGGCATGAAACCCTGCCACCAGCCTGGCAGTAACGTAAGCCATTTAACATTGGTAAATGTTGAGGATTATCATGTGCATGTTGATTACCTGTATTGAACAGATGGAATACCATGGCTTTGGTTGGCCACAGAAATATGCTGTCCCTTGAAGGCTTGGCTGACAAAGTCCCATGAGCCTTTGCACTGCTGTTTTCTATGTGGTTACTGTTCGGGGATGGGCTTTATGTATTGTTTATGAGAGAGGAACTTGCCTGTTGTACACCCATGCAGCCTCCTAGTTATTTGCTGCTTTCGTAAAATACCAATTTTGCAAAAAGAAAATCTACTTACAGCTGGACACAACACAGACACAACACAGACTTCTGAAATGCAGTATAAAAATGGCATTATGCAAATTAAAAATAAAAGAAATTCATTGCAAAAATGTGTGTAATTAAGGTACCAGGGAAATCCTAATATACTTTTTGCCTTATTACTGCCAAAGCCACTGTAATGTCTTACTATTGGTACATGGTACTTTTGGTAGTGCTATGTAATTCCACAAACACAATCTAGATGTGAAGCACATCTTAGCCAAACCGTCTCAATTCCTGCTTCAACACTACAGCACGAACAGTGCTGTGTGTAAGTTGCTGGAGCGTATTTTCTCCTCAGAGGTGAGAGCCACATATCTCCAGCCTGAGCCCAGTCTAAGGAGTGCCCAAGAAGACAGGTAGAGCCTCACCTGAACAGGTACATGGAAGAGAACCTATTCTTCTGACCAAACACACCTGATAGTACACTTTGGCGTTGTGACCAAAATACATGTTAAAACCAGAACATAGATGGGAATTAAAACAATGAAGCTGCATTCTTACACAGTGCACTCTGGTGTCAATCATTCTGTGGTCATAGAAACGTGTGTATAGTCCCATTTCAGGACACTTGTAATGTCATACAGGAGACCCTTTACCTGCCTGTATTCCTGTTTCTATGCCTGGGCTAACATTAGCCACCACACATTCCTCTGAGAAGCATGGTTCCAATTCTGGCATCCTGTATCCTGACTGCCATTCCTCATACAGAGCTTGGTTACTGTACTCCTAACATACCCAGGCTAGACAGACTCATGTTCCCTTTCCCAGACTCTCCCCTGTACTTCTGAAAGCATTTGCGGAGAGTACCATATGGTTGTGTTTAGATTATTGCCAAAAAGTGCTTAAAAAACAACTGGTTGGCACATTACCTAATGCATCAGACATTTAGCTGATTTGGGAAGGGAAAGGGAGGGGGGGGGCAGTGGGCTTCAGGCAGGAAATCCACTTCATTGCAGATTTAAATCTGAATGGTAAAACCTCAGTAAGATCTCGAGGGCTCTAAAATCAAACACAGTGTAATCCTAAACAGTGAGGAGAGCTAGGACAAGGCATGTTGTGGAAAATACTATTGCAGTTAAAACAGCAGCTGAGCCAATGGCAAAGATGCGTTTTAAGAGAAATAAGAGACATATGGCGCTGTCCTGAGTGCTCAGCTTCTCACACAAAGGAGGCCCAGAGAGACCCGTTTGGCTCATCCTTGTTGGCGGGTGTTTAGGTGTGCAAAAATAAGGGCCGTTTCAGGGACACAACTTTATGATGGATACATTCCATAAGCTCTTAAGGAAACTTCATCTTCTCCAATTGGCCTATTGTAAATTTGTGGGGTTTTTAAAATATAATTGTTTATCTATTTATATAAATGTATATCTTCCCTCTAGGGTCTTTCAGCACACTTGTTCCTGGTGGTGGGTATGCACTTTGCACTTTGTTGTACGTCGCTCTGGATAAGATTTGTTTATTTGACACTGTAATCCATTGTGAAGTGTTGCAACCTAGTTTGTGATCGTGCCGCCCAAGTCTCTAGAGTCTCTAGAACCTGGTGTAAAATCCAGCTATGACCAGCTTTAAATTACCAGCTATCAGCTGTTTCAAAACATAGCCTGAGCGGGCCAAACCACATTTAGTATGGAGCTGGTGGGAACTGGTCAACCAGCCACCTGCTGTTTAAAAACATGGCTTGAGCTGTTTTTTTCAGCAGGGGAGTCATACTGTTGGAGCAGATTTCTTATTGAGGTATGAAGCTTCAGGATTTTCTGTAACTCGCCATAACTGCAATAAAAGCGCAATATCACACGTGAAAGCCATATGGAAGACAACAGTCTGACTAACATATTAAAACGCAAGACAAAAGCGAGGAAAGAACAGGAAATTACATTAGAAATTGAATGAAACAGGACCGAAAATTAATTTCAGAGACGCAGACGCATTTGAGTGAGGGAGAGTGAAAGTGTGAGCGTGTGGGCGTGAGAGTGAGAGTGTGACAATTACATTATGTGGTTTGGCAATACGAATACAAATACAAACATATCATGCCAGTATCTTTTTCATTTTAATGTGAAAGATAGAGAGAAAATGTACTTGTGTGTGAAATAGAGAGAGGGGAAGAGAGAGAAAAAGAGAGAGATGATGCCACTCTTAGGCGCAGATGGGAGTGCAAGCTGCAATTAGCACCCACATGGGGGTGGCGTGTCTGGGGGAAACAGGGCCAGTGCACGGGCGAGTGTGTGGTCCCAACTGTACCCCTACTCAAACTCCCAAACCCACTGTCATCACAACTGAGTAACATAGCACATCCCGTACGTCAAACTAAAATCTGAATACTTACATTTCCACTTATTTTATTTTGGCACACATTGAAAGCACCTGAATGTTACCGCATTTCAGCTGAGACAGCCAATGCTCTGATGAAGCGTTCCAAAATAAAATAAGTGGAAATATAATTATTCTTTTTTTTTATTACGGGATGTGCTACCTGACTCTGAATTTTTTTGGGCTCAGCACTCCTCTGTAATTATTTTGATTTGATTGACTACAATCTTCACCTTTTCTTTAGTACATCTATAATCAGACTTCCCCATATGATGGCCCACCCATCACCCTTGACTTAGCATTCACTCAGAGGCCCTGTGAATTCAATTTTTAGCCTAATCTTAAGTATGCATTAGGCTTATACAATAAAGGTGTATACTTACATGTTTAAAAGTTTACACAGGAAAATCTATGCATATCTATGGTACCTGAACATGGTGTGTTCAATTCCAGCTCACTTACGATCAATGAAATATAAATCCCACGTTAACTATGCAATAAACATGGTCTCCAAATAACCAATACCAAATCTTCCTGTCGTGGGTAGTATGTAATGTTGTCACCTTCAGGACAAAAAACCCTTTAAAATCTAAGGTGAATAAAACAGGCTTGACATCATATCTGATTTCTCTGGTTCATTATATTATATAATGGCATAAAGAAATATGTTCTGATTCCCCAAGGTATTTAGTCCATCGCTTGTCATTCAGATTCCATCAGTCAAGGTCCCCACCCCCCTCCTGGAGCACAGCTATGGAATGCCAGAAATATGCCCTGGTTCAATATTCTGCATGACTCATAACACACCTTTATCTGTCTGTCAATCAACCTGCCTGCAACCACTGAAGGAACAAAATGGCCAATTTACTCTGCCCGTGGGCAGCTCGGAGGAGGCTACCACGCGAAAGTCACCGACCCTGTTCTATCCCTCTGCCTGCACGTCAAGACCTTTCTGAAGAACGGGCGCAAAACAACGCGGCACGACCGCGGAAAAATCTCTCCTGCAAACAATTTTGTCTCTCTGTGAAAACGATACTCTTGCTCGCCTCCGCACAAAAAAGAATTGTGCAGGACGAACCCCCGGAGTAGAATGTGAGAAAGCCTACTGCATGTCGAAAAACTGGAAGGGATTCGGCACGGCCAATCAGAAGCATCAAAGAGGAGCAACAGAAACCAGACCTGAGAGGGTTTTCGCTAAAAACTCCCTTGCAGTCTTCCTCCTCTGATTTCTCATTGGAACGTAGCCTATAGTCTAGCGGCTAAGGTGCTTGTCTGGGAACCTGGAAGCTTGGTGGTTCAAGCCCCAGTGTAGTCACAATAAGATCAGTGCACCAGCAAGACCCTGAACCCCACATTGCTCCACAGGGGATTGACCCCGGCTTAGGCTACTCAACCGTAACCTTTGGATAAGAAAAGTGTCAGCTAAATAAATATAATGAAATATAATGCCTATATAGGGGATGTGTAATGTATAATGAAATGTGCTTAAAGGACAGGAGAATGCAAATGTTGCATGCACCACACAGATTGAACACTAAATAGCTTGCCATATTACAAAGGTACAAAGATACTTGTATGATGCCAGTATGTCCACCATCAGTGGAATAAAGGATAGGGTGATATAGAGGTTGGTCTTAGACCACAGACACAAAAGGACAAGAGCTGCAATCCAGATGAACTGTCCATTTTTTTGGTGAAACATATATTTGGTGAAACGGCTTTTTGATGACAAGAACAGGTCAATCATTCTTGACTGACCGTTTTTTCCATCCATGGACAAAAATGGTGGAACATTATGGCCACTTTGGCGCCATTTTGGCTCCAGATGTTGGTCCGGCAGAGAGGTCATGTTTGTGGACGCGTGTGGATGTGACTGGATCATAAATCGTGTTCCCGGAGATCGGGCCTGCGTCACTCTGAGGGTAGAGTATGATTGGAGCGGGGGTGGAGGGAGGGGGTGTAAGATGGGGTGGGGAGGGACTCAGTTGGGGGACAGGAGAAAGGTTACATGGTAATGCTGGCATTTAATTAGATCGGGCAGGAACGTGGGGGGAAAAGCAAAACGTGTCCCTTTCTCTCGAGCTCCGCGGAGCTGCCACGCCACCACCTGATTGGTGCACAGTCACTTTCGTGGGCGGGGGAAAAATTTCATCCAGCCAACCACACGTCCAACTTTAATTCCACTTTTGCAACTAGTTCAGGCTTACCCTTAAACAAAAGGTAAAGGAGGTAGATTTGATGTACAGTGCGTTTGTATATGTAAAACATAAGTCCCCTTAGAGGTACATGTGCTACTGTAATTATGTCATGTAAAAACTCATACTCATTGTATTCTGACCCACCTTGTAACACTAAGGTTCCCTTCTTTAACAGATACATACTGCATTGTACAATCTCTCTGGCACTACCCCGTATGAAAAACCATTCCACCACAACATGGAGTAATGCTGTCACAGCCTCTTTGTACTCCTGTTCTCCATTTCACCATTTTGTTTAAGACTTTCTGGAACTCATCTAAGAGGGTGCAAAGGATGCAGCTGAATCACACAGGAGCAATGTAACTTCAGCATGAAAGCAGAGCCCTTCAATGAAATATTAAACCCTGAACAAATTATGACTGCCCTCAAAGACCTGATAATGATTCAACAAAAGACTGAAATCAGAATAAATCTTCATCCATACCAAGAACAGAAGGAGAAGTAGTGTTCAGATTGGATGAAATGGGCAACCTTGAATCTATCCACTGAGATGCAGCACTGTACCACTGTACCAAAATGTACTGTGGGCAGCCTGTAGCCTAATGGCTAAGGTACATGACCGGTGCCCGGAAAGGTTGGTCGTTCAAGCCCCGGTGTAGCCATGATAAAATCTACACAACTGTTGGGTAACCCCACATTGCTACAGGGGCGATTGTCCCCTACTTAGTCTAATCAACCGTAAGTCACTTTGGATAAAGAGCATCAGTTAAATGACTGTAATATAATGTAATGTAGCCACAGCAGGCTGATTGACAGCTCATGTCGGACATCAGCGTGCTGTTACACCATGACATTCCTTCCCCTCACGCTAATTCGGGCAGTCACATGATTAATTGCTAACACATTTGGGGCTGGAGAACTGGAATTCTCATGAAGCCAGCAGTCTGCACAAATAAGAATGACAGAAAAGGAAAGACAAGTGCTATACTGTGTGTGTGTGTGTGTGTGTGCATGTTTATTGTGTGCCTCTGTGTCTATGTGCATTCCCAGTATGTGTGTGTGCCACAACATTATGAATTGACACACTTTGTCAGGGAAGAAAGCTGGCTACTCTGAATTCCTGGGTAGCCGATGTACAACTGAAATAAATACATGGGAAAAACCATCAGAAGCTGGAGAGGAATTCAAGCTATTCTTCACCGCACATTCATCCATTTGCTGCAGATTGGCTCACTGTAGCATCAAACATTATTTTGTTTACTTTCAAACACCAAATTCAGAGAGGCCAGATAGAGAGGGAAAATGAGAGTGAGCACCTAAGTGTGTGTGCGTGCCCGCGTGTGCGTATGTGTGCGTGGAGTCTGCCAAAAAATCTCCTCATAAACTTCACACAAGCGCTCTTAACACCAGCCCAGTTTCCCCACCGGGCTGGGGAAGCGGGAATCGCAGGAAGGTCCCTAACAGAACTCCTGCCAGTGTGGTCTTCACATCTACACGCACGTCTACAGACATACTTCCATCTTTTTTTTACCTCGCACTCTTTCTCTTTCCTCCTCTCCAAGCCCAAGCATTTCTGTTCTTTTAGAGATAGACCACATTTTAGCCAGATTGTTCCCCCGTAATTGGGTTCCTTCCTCTTTCTCCCAGCAGAAATAAATGTTCCGGAAGGTTCCACTGTCAGTGCCGGCCCCGGGTGAGGAACACAGAGCTGGAGAGGCAGCGGTGTCTGGCAGTGCGCTGTCAGCAGAGTTCTCAGATAGGGACACCCACACTCCTCTGAGGAGGATGAGGGGGGCAAGGGGCAACTGGCAGAATCAGTGAGCGGTACAATATACATCCTTATTACACATATGTGTCGTATGTGGCCGTGACACACGCCTTAACATACAGAGCTGGAGGATACAGTACGGTAAAGACGCACTGCCTCTGGGGAGCGGAGACCAGAAGGAAACCCCATCTGCAGTCTCTGCTCACTATAAACCTAGTCCTGGTGCTGCGCCACTGAAATCAATCACCATTGACTCCAACAGAACACAACAACAACTCCAAACATTCTGAACACCATGATTTTATTCCCTCTGCGCCATCCCATTCTACATTTCTACAAAGGAGCTGACAACTTTAAATTACATCTTATCCTTACATCAGCTCTGAGGGTTATTAAAAAGGACTGATGACTGCTAGCTAAGACTCTGTTGGTCTCGAATCAATGAATTCGGGCTACAGTATACAACAAAATACAGGACCTCCTCCTCTTTTCCCCCGCCCTGCCCCAAGAAGCCTAGGGGGGCTTGTGGTGGGGCTTTTGGGCTGCTTAAACCCGGGAAATGAGCCGGCTGTTCCGCACCGTGTGAATCACTCGTGTTTTCAAGCAGCATTATCAAAAATCGCACTTCCCGAACTCGGCAGCGCTGACGCAGCCCCTTAGCAACCACACTTCCTGTTTATTAGGTTTAAAAACGCGCTTAGCAACCTGAACACGCAGAAATCAGCAGCGGCGTTTCCCTGCCTCGCGACTGCTCCACCGGAACTGCCTGCGTCGCGCTGCCTCTCCCGCGCCCAGTAAACACCTCTCCACCGCAGCACACAGCGACATTCCTCAGTACAGGCTCAAGGCCCGTATCTCACCACCTCATCAGTCAAATGTGTTTTTTTTTTACCAGCGCTCCTAGTAATGGCGTTAGCATAACACCATTATGTTCACAGATGAAGGTTAGCCAAAATGTTCACATTGTTAGCCTCATCTTTAGTGGAAAAAAAAAAACCTTGAGTGTGGATGTTATTGATGCAGTTCCTGCACGCTCTTGATTGAAGCACCTCGATCCGTGTGTTTTTGTGTAATTTCGAGTCATGCATTGTGCCTCTTGTGTGAATGGAGCTCTCAGGGTGACTGAAACCACTTGGCCGGGTTGTTGATGATGTTTGATATGAGCGCAACAATGAAAAGCCGTGGTACTGAACTTCCATGGTAACTGAAGGCAAGCCCTCCCAGGAAGTCACCGGGAGCCAGATCAGATAAAAAGGAACGGCTACATACTGTACTGTAGTGGGAATGGCTCAGGAATCAAGACAAAAGGATGAATGGAAAACAGGCCAGCGTACACTACAAAATGGCTCTCTTAACAAGCATTTTAGTCTCATAATAAGACTTAAGATCTTTTTTCTTTCTCTCAATTTGAAAATTAGCTTGTTTTAAGTTACTTTTGCTTGTGTTAAGTTTGCTTGACAAGTGAAATTTTCTCACCCCATTAGCAAATCTTGACAAAAAAGACTTTAAGTCTAAATGTAAGACTAAGATACTTGTTAAGACTGACAAATATTTTTGTGTTTGCAGTGTAGGTTCAGAATAATTTCTTTTTATGATGCGCCAACATCACAGGGCCCCAGAGACTCAGCCTGCGGACGCCTCCCCGCTGCTCTGTGGGTTTCTCTCTAATAGACACTCTCTTATGAGTGTTGAGTTTAATCAGTTGTTAGTGCAAAGTTTGTGTGAGCATAATGCATGTGTGTGGACTTCGGTATTCTCGGTTTAGCTAACGATGCAAGCCCACATCTTGGGCTTGTCGTTCCCGTTTGGTCATCCACGATGGATTATCGGCCTTCCTGGATCTTCCTAATGCCTTTTGCTCTGTTGTGCCGTATCAATATTCAGACACATGTTGTATTTTGCCCGATTCTACTCATTTCATTACCTCCAAAACGCTCTTGAAAGTTACGACATAATTTCCTGTCCTGAGCTTCAGAGAGCATTACGCAACAGCTATGGTCCGGCTGCTCGGGGATCTCCCGCGAAACAGGGCTGGCGATGACATCAGGATGACATCATCAGCCAGGTCATCAGGGCGACGGACAAGTGCACTCTGTATGCCCAGGAGAGGAAAGGGGAGAGAGGGAGCCGGTGAAGACTGAGCACTGCCCAAAAAACCGAAGCAGCAGGTGTGTGAGTGTGTGCGGCAGCTCAACTAAAAATAATTAAATGAAATAAATAATAAATAGACTCAGCCGGTTTCCCCTTTGATGTTTTTCCAGCTTAAAGAAGCTCTTCGATATGAGGCAGAGTAACTCACCAAACTTAACTAAAGGCACGGTTTGTGTTTTTCCTCCTATTTCCTGATCGGGCATACTACCTAAAATGACCGAAACTATCAGCATATGCTTTATTTTATATCATTTAATAAGCAGCCATGCTCATGTGGGAAAGGCTGTCGGCAGCGTGGGGTATCTGTGAGGTTGGAGCAGCAGGTCTTGTGCTCGGTGTCGGAGTGAATGTGGGTGAGTGGCATCACTGCAGCCTCGGTTCTTCTGCTGGAAACATGGGTCACTGCAGGTCGCCGTGGTAACTAGAGGATTTTGACTGCACCACAGCGGGCAATGATGAACTCAGGCCACATCAGTGCCAGCTAACAGAATTTCAGTGGCTGGGGAGTCACACACACACACACACACACACACACAAACACACTCAGGCACACATGCACACACACACACACACACACACACACAAACAAACAAACACACTCAGGCACACATGCACACACACACACACACACACACTCAGGCACACATGCACACATGCACACACACACACACACACACACACACACACACACACACACAAACACACTCAGGCACACATGCACACACACACACACACACACACATGCACGCACACACACCCACAGACTAGACATGGGACAAATACATATCTGAAATACCGTACTTCAGCTCTTTAGAAGATGGGAAAATCTTTTCTGAAGAAAACTGAGAGATGTCAATGTAATACGTTCCTGACCAAAACTACAATCTTACACTTAACTTACACCACCACTGTGCTGTTCAATTCATACCTCTCACAGGTTTATTGTGACTCAAATTTCAAATCTCCGTCCCCATTCGTGACAGGAAAACAATATTCTCTTTTTTAACAAAAATGGAACCTGTTTAACAGGTACAACCAGGCATGTGAACTCAAATGACCTGCATTGAAGATATTTTTTTCAACCCCAGCACAGACTCAGCTAAGACTATTCAAAATATTAAAGATAACGCAAAGACCCTGCCAATCGGTGTTTGGAAGCCATTCACTTGATGTACACGCATAAACAGATCCAAGCTACAAAGCTGCAGTAATATTCAAAATTGATTTATGTCAAGGCTTTAATCAATTATGCAAATCGGCAGCTGTCTGCTCGAGACTAGCGGTGAGCAGACAGTTTCACAGTACCAATCAAATCACACCATGTACTGTTCAGCGAGACACGCTTCTCGTCACCGCGACAACAAAGCAAAATTGAAACGGATAGTGTTACAGATGTAGCAGAAGACGACAGAAGAACGCGGAGAGGACTGCTCATCAGAAGGGAGGCATGGTGTCAGCGTGTTTGGGCTGCGACGGGCACTCTGCTGTGGAAACGGGCTGGCGACATGGAGAGGACACTTGTAAAATTATTTCCGTCACAATAAATTAGGGTTCCGCTCGCCTCATTAACAGGATTATCATACTCCCTGCCCCATGCTAATCCAATCACCTCTAACCAGAGCAAGAAACGGTGCGACATATCCATCTCTCTCTCTCTCTCTCTCTCTTTCCTTCCATCTCTGTGTCTCTCTCTCGCTCCCTCACTTCCCTTCCCACACCCTCTCTTTTTCTCTCAGCACGATGAATTCCCACACAACTGGACAATTATGCACGGTGGGAACAAGTTTCGTACAGCGCAGCGAACACAAACCAAACTATAGGGTCCTGCAATAGTATATATGTTATCGTTTCCATTGAACAAAATTGCCTCAACATCCACCAGCTTCCTTGTGCATCCTCAAAGATAAAGACCACTCTGAAAGGGTATCATTGGAATAAAGACTTAAGTCATGCATTGGATCCCTTTAGAGGCCAGGTGGACATCACACAGAATGACTTGCAGTACCTTGTGCTATGAAAAGCAAAACCTCCGGGAATTCATGTGTATGTGAAAAGGCTCAAAATGGTCGGTAGGTATAGCATCCCCAGACATCTAACGCTAACCCCAAAGGTCAATTAAATGTATCTGAATGAATACATCACCGTGGGTCTTGTCCTACTCTGTCATTCAAAATCTCCAAAGGGCTTGCTTGTAATATATGTCCACAGTCAATTAAAATTGATTTCCATTAATGCAAAAAAAAGGAAGAATGAAAATCAATAACAAGATGTGGTGCACTGACATGTATGTTAACTCTGATTTATGGCCCGAGTTTAATGGAAAATTACACTTGGAAATACCAATTAGCCAATCCTCTGGCCTCAAACATTTTTCAGAGTCGACACAGAAGATCCGAAAGGTAATTGGGCGACGTGGGATATCTGAGACATTCGAGCTGATGTCAAACTGCTTCAGTGACAAGAGGCATAAAGACGCAGATAATTGTCTGGAGATAATTGTCAAACTATCAAAACAATCAAAAAATGAAACGATGAAAAAAACCTCAGAAAGTGAATTATCTCTTTCGCGATTAAACACGATTGAGTTCCTCTGACATAGACACACAAAGAGCTGCTTGTCTTGGGTGATGAGTTCTCTAGGCTCGTGACTGTTGACAGGCTGATAATAACCTCCATGGCTCACCCAAAATTAAATATTGCTCATATATGAAACTCAGAGCAGTCAGGTGCCATTGCAACTTTTTTTTTTTGCTAAACACGTTAAACTCTTTGGCCTGTTGGGTGGCTGATCGTGTTAAGTCAGGATTCCGGTTTGTGGAGGGGTCCTATGGTCTGGGGTGGTGAGGTCGGTGTTCATGCAGGGTGTTTGGTTGGGCGGCATTGGCTCAGGCGGAAAGAGCAGTCGTCTGGCAGTCGGAGGGTTGGGTGTATCGAGGTGTCCCTGAGCGAGACACCTAACCCCAAAATGCTTCTGACGAGCTGGTCGGCGCCTTGCATGGCAGCCAATCGCCGTTGGTGCGTGAGTGTGTGTGCGAATGGGTGAATGAGAAGCAACAATTGTCCAGCACTTTCGATAAAGGCGCTATATAAATGCCAACTATTTACCATTCACCATTTTGGTTGTAGCGTTGCCCAGGGAGAGACAATCTACTCACTGAGTATGACTTCACCTCATGGGTCATCTGGGAATATGAGTAAACTGTCCAACCGTAGAGAAAAGGGGGAGATGCTTTAACACAAAAGCAGTAGGCATTGTAATTAGTATGGCAGGCAAATACATAAATATTTGCCAAGTTGTGCAAGTTCATATTGAATAATGTTTCATTCTGAGCACAGAACAAACAATGCAATGGACCGTAGCCACTCAATGTCACTACAGAACCCACATGACACGTGTTCCACAATGCCGGCACATTTCTGGCAGTATAATAATATGTACAAGCAGTTTCTGGCCAAACTTCTTGTATATGGCATCATTGCAATTTATGGTATTTAATATATCTTCATGAATTGTTTTAAATGGGGAATATTACGCACAAGTTAAAATGCAGGAAAAGGGCCCTGTATTAAGTACATCACACACACTGCATCATTTACCAGCACTCATAGCAGTTAACTGGTTACTCAGCCTTTTTATGCATTCATTTTCAACATCATTTAAACGCCACTATTTCTGTCCGCCTCTTTAGAAAAGCTTGAGTGCAATTTCAGATGGAGCATTTGAAAAGGATTTTTATATTCGGATTAAAAAGTCCCCTCCAATCAGCCTGGCTGCTGGCTTCTGCAATACCACCACGCTTAACTAAAAGCTGAAAGCATATCACAATGTTATTTATTTTATTTTAAGGGCAAAGCAGGGAGAATTGCTGTATGTTATACATTTATTTATTTCATTTAGCGTTCCTCCCGCCTGTCAGTAAGGAATCAGTTGCTTTTTTTCAGCCTTTGATGTTTAGTCTGTGCCTCACCTGCAGGATGCCAACTCAGTAATATTACATGGGCATATGAAGCCATTGTGGCAGAATATGTGTACAACAATGACATCACTTCATAGAGTGTAGGGTGTAACACATCTCTCAGTGTAAGAAGAAATATCCTTCCTTAATTTCACCGGCTGACAATTATATGATGGAGAATGGGGGAAAAATTGATCCTAAAGACTAGGCCTCAATTCTACTTTCGAGGCAGAATCACCGATTTCACCTCCACGCCAGTGTAGTCTGAACACCCCCCACACGCTGAAAGTGACACACAGCCTGCACAGCCAGCACATTGTAACTGTGCTGAGTAATGTGCCTTTTAAGGATTTCTCTCTCTCCCTCCCTCTCTCTCTCCCTCTCTCTGTCTATCTCTCTCCTTCCCTCTCTCTCCCCCTCTCTCTCTCTCCTTCCCTCCCTCTCTCTCTCCCTCTCCCTCTCTCTCCCTCTCTCTCTCCTTCCCTCTCTCTCTCCCTCTCCCCATCTCTCCCTCTCTCTGCAGTGTCCCCAGCAGAGATAACGCAGGGCCCAGCGTGTTTAAACATGGCAAACGTCTCAGGCCCTCTCAGAACTATCATGAGGAACAGAGATAAGACGGTCTCTTAAAATAACTGGCAAAAAGGAAAGAACCTCTCTGACCATTTTAAGTTACATTTAAAAAATGATGAATGCAGCTTGCTACTGTACAACACGTGTACTTGCTGGATTTGTAACTGATCATATACAGTACTGTATTAGAGGGTCATATATGACATTAAATTGTCATATATTTTCAGTCAATAAATAACAATTATTATTATTTGTGTGTAAAAGCAAATGTGTGTAAAACCTAATTTTGTATGAATGGAATTTGAACCTATGCTCTATTTTGTAGAGAATAGAGTTCTTTCCTCAGTCCTCATTGTCTTTTTGAAGGCCCTGAAGACGGTTTCATTTTTAAAATCTAAGCCTTTCTTTGGATAATTTGCCAGTTTAATAAAATGCATCTACTCAGATGCTGAGCACAGGGTATTTGAAATGAGATTCCCAGGTGACACGATAAATACATTTTCACAGAAGTCATATTTTGTCTGGTTGACTGGAGTACATTTTTGTTTCAGAGAAGGTACAAACAACTGCTTTCCCAGAGGCTAAATAACTTTGTGTTTTATCATGCTTTATGCTTATGAATTATAAATTACCATTTCTCTTCAGTGCAAATAAAAATGAGAATGAATGTGAAACAAGAAAAATTAACCATTCAGTTTGAGTTTGGAGAGCCAGGAACAGGCACTGGAAGACTTTAAAGTAAATGCTTCCTACATGTAAATACTATACTTGGAAATCCTTATTTATTGTTAACAGACAGGACACTTACAGTCACAAACTCCTGTGACAACCTAAAACAGAACCAATATAAAACTATGAAGTTGGTTGCATTGTGCTTTTATATACTTGCTCACCGTAAATAACATTACTGATTTTAAGGACAGAATCATCTTTAACACTATACCAAGTTACTACAAAACAGCCTGACAACATAATTTCACAAATGTATTTCCAAAGCAGTGCGTGTCTTCATGTTAACCATGCATTAAGTTTCACGCTCAGTTAAAGTTAAGTTCTGGTTTCGCTCAAGTTAAACTTCGTGGTTCAGTGTGAGTGCAGTTTAAGCTCTGTCTGTTACAGATAAGTCCTAGTGAAGCTTCGGATTAAGGTTAAGTTATGATTATGTTTCAATGTCCCTTTTGAAATAAATGGCACTCACGGCATGGCCCTACAGTGCAGATTAAACCCAAAAGGTCTATAAATGGCAGGTTCTGTCTCTCATTCCATCTATGGTGTCCAAAGACTAAAGAGTTTGAATAAAAAGTCAGGTTATACAGGTGGCCAACAACTGCAGCATAACTCTGAGTACCCCACCAGGGATACACATAAGACAGTATGTTTACAAGCCCCGGGCCAGCTGATGTGGCCTTTCACTGGTCCGGTGTGCCAGGAGGATCCACAATAAATGTGATGTTAGAATAATGAAGAAACAACACATTATTTCAGGGCCAGTGGTTTTAATGGCAGGGCCAGTGAATTAGGAAAGTTACCGGCCCAGGGATCCAGTGGAAGATTTTGCTCATTGTCAACCCCTATCTACCCACAGACGTATAGGTGTATATGGACGGACTGTGTTGACTGTATGTTCCTAATTTCCAAGTCTCCATGGAAGAGTGAGCCAGTACATTACATTACATTATTGCCATTTGGCAGATCCAGAGCGACGTACAGTTGATTAGACTAAGCAGGAGACAATCCTCTCCTGGAGCAATGCGGGGTTAAGGGCCTTGCTCAATGGCGCAACGGCTGTGTGGATCTTATTGTGGCTACATCGGGGATCGAACCACCGGCCTTGCGGATCCCAGTCATTTACCTTAACCACTTACAACCCTTACAACTCCTGCTTTGAAACACCACGATCATGTGTTTCCATGAGAAGTGAGAGAGTCATGCGAGGTAAATGCAGTTATTTAATACCCCATCCACGTGTGAGGAAGGTGCGGGGGAGTGTGTAGGAAGCAGGGCCCACTGGCTGCCTCTGTATGGAGATACCCCTTCCTTATGTTGAGGTTATCCATGAGAGGGATACACCCACATTGTTCAAACCGCTTGCTGTATTTTACTTGTTATTGCAAATATTTAATCAACCAATCATGTGGCAGCAACTAAATGCATAAAAGCATTCAGACATGGTCCAAATGACCAAATGTCAGAATGGGGAAGAAATGTTATCTAAGTGACTTTGACCGTGGAATGATTGTTGGTGCCAGACAGGGCGGATTGAGTATATCAGAAAATGCTGATCTCCTGGGATTTTCATGCACAACAGTCTCTAGAGATTGCAGAGAAATGTGCAAAAAACAAAAAACAGCAGCAGTTCTGTAGGTAGAAACACATTGTTAATGAGAGAGGTCAGAGGAGAAGGGCCAGACTGGTTAAAGCAGACAGGAAGGTGACAGTAAAGCAAATAACCAGACATTACAACAGGGGTATGCAGAAGAGCATCTCTGAACACACAATGCATCAAACCTTTAAGTAGATAGGCTACAGCAGCTGAAGACTTAATAGCTCTAAAAAATAGGTACTAAACAGCTAATTGGGTCTTGGATTCTGTGCGATAGATTGTGGATCAATATTGCATTGATTCATAGTTTTCAAAAGAGTCAAATGTTGTAAAAAAAAAAGAACTTTGGGGAAAATTATTTTACTATCTTTGTTCACTGCCTTTACAATATAATGGCGTTCTGATCTATAGAGAAAAACTGTCTGAACCTCCAACATGATTGCCTTCTGATCTATAGAAGAAAAAAATGTATGAACTTTCAATAACATGGCCTTCTACTGTTCCAAGAGGGAAAAACAGTCTGTTCAAATCCAAATGACCTTTTCAGAACCAGCAGAAAAAAAAGTCCAACATCACAACCATCGCATCATCAGTGAACAGTCTGAGGATTCACCCCCACAGCCTTCTCCTGGTCTTGTGAGAGAAAGCACATTCTGGATCCTTCTGTAAACACACAGTGCCATGCCAGCTCATCAGCTAATCCACCGTCACCCACAGGAGACATTGTGTATGTGTGTGTGTGTGTGTGTGAGTGTGTGATTGTATGTGTGTGTGTGAGTGTGTGTGTGTGTGTGTGTGTGTGTGTGTGTGTGTGTGTGTGTGTGTGAATGTTTGTGTGTGTGTGTGTGTGTGTGTGAATGTATGTGTGTGTGAATTTGTGTGTGAGTGAGTGTGACTGTCTGTGTGTATGTGTTTATGTGTGTGTGAGTGGGTATGTTTGTGTGTGTGTGTGAGTGGGTATGTTTGTGTGTGTGTGTGAGTGGGTATGTTTGTGTGTGTGTAAGTGGGTATGTTTGTGTGTGTGTGTGTGTGAGTGGGTATGTGTGTGTGTGTGTGTGAGTGGGTATTTTTGTGTGTGTGTGTGTGAGTGGGTATGTTTGGGTGTGTGTGTGAGTGAGTGGGTATGTTTGTGTGTGTGTGTGAGTGGGTATGTTTCTGTGTATGTGAGTGAGTGGGTATGTTTGTGAGTGTGTGTGAGTGAGTGGGTATGTTTGTGTGTGTGTGTGTGTGAGTGGGTATGTTTCTGTGTGTGTGAGTGAGTGGGTATGTTTGTGTGTGTGTGTGTGAGTGAGTGGGTATGTTTGTGTGTGTGTGAGTGGGTATGTTTGTGTGTGTGAGTGAGTGGGTATGTTTGTGTGTGTGTGTGAGTGGGTATGTTTCTGTGTGTGTGAGTGAGTGGGTATGTTTGTGAGTGTGTGTGAGTGGGTATGTTTGCATGTGTGTGTGTGGGGGGTGGGGGTTTGCAGGTTATCTGTGTGGAATAGAGTTCTCTGTTCTGTGAAACTGAGCTTTGGACTGTGATGTAAGACTCTGGATGACTGCACTGTTGGCAAACTGGAGGGTGTCTGTTACACACACAGCATTTGTCATTCTTTCCAAAGCATACATTTTACAGCAAGACATTTACCCACTCATGAGCTGGCATGCAGACCAATTCAAATAAACAACCAAGAAGAAAACAATTAAGAAGAAAAAAAATTGTTTGGCAGTAAATCATTCATAGATACAGTGTGTGAATACAGTTGCTACATCAGTTCAAAAAGTACTCTATATGAATCAAATTCTACTGCTTTTGAATTGTTCTATAGTGTGTAGAATCGAATCATTTCTTTAGGAGATTCAGCAGCTAAAATGAGACGGGAAGTGCTAAATAACATCAGTGAATATGGAAGGAAACTTGCTTTTTGGCCATTTTGGCCATTTTTACATTCCGAAATGCACAACAAACGTTTCGACCAGCGATCGTACAGAATTGG
This sequence comes from Conger conger, assembly GCF_963514075.1. NCBI lineage: Eukaryota > Metazoa > Chordata > Actinopteri > Anguilliformes > Congridae > Conger > Conger conger. The sequence continues at coordinate 8,845,414 of NC_083777.1, forward strand.
TTAAAAAACGTGAAAATACCCAGCACTCAGTCTGGCACTCGCACAACACATGAATGAACACAGCTCAGCCTCTAGCGCTAAGCGTAGCGGCGTGGGGCGGCGTGGGGCGCGGTCTGTGTGGAATCACGGCCGGCGCAGAGCCGGCGGGCCTCCAGGCGAGGCGTGTAGCGGCGCGCTCTAACGCCGGGGGGAGAGCGGTTCGGCGGGCTGGATCCGCGCCACATCACTGAGCGCTAACAGCTCCTCCGACAGCCCGGCACCTGCGCTCCGGCCGCCCCATCTGCCCCGGGGCCCCACGGCTGACCGCCCGGATCAAGCGGCAGCTGCTTTCATGAAATTTTGAGGACGTGCGTGCCAGCGTGCCTCACGAGCTGACGCAGGACAGGGCGGTCGTGGGACCGACCCGAAGTTATGAAGCGGCACTTCAAATGAAGACATTTGCGACGGGTTAAAACCGGTTCCGAAAACACAAGGGATTTAGCTGAACCTGAAAACCTGATACCTGTGGAAAGTGGAAACAGGAAACTGCAGGCACCGTTTTGATCCATATATCAATAGTAACACTCCACCACAGCAGGGTACAGTGATTGGTTCGGCTAGCCACCCAATCACCAAGCCCAGGGATGAGTCACACTCACATACTTAATTTGCTTATGGGGGGGGTATATCACAGGGGAAATTAAACACTGAACACAAACACAAAAGAAACACTGCAGTTGGGGGTCTATCTGAGAATGTGTGACCAGTGGGGAATTAAAGATTTCACTGAATTGAGTACACATGTCGTTTTTGAAGAAGAAATAAAACAACAATAGCAACTTAACCATAGTTAACTTATTACTGTTGCTATAATAGTCACAAAAGCAAAGGCATCTCAGCCCTGTATTACCACGCTTTATCAGCAAATCCTGGGTTCACATGAGTCCAGAAAAAACAATACACAGAGAACAGAATGTGGATGCTCATCTATTTAGACTTATTGATCTTCAAATGCTATAGTCTCTCAAAGGATAATTACATATACTCTGACAAGGACCCTATCCCTGTTAGTCTGAATTGCCTGTATGGTTCATCTATTAAAATGATGACCGGCTTCTGAAATTGGCGTGGCCATATTGCACATCCTTCTTCAAACACACAGGAAGCACTGACCATGTCTTGAAGTTGAAGCAGCTGTGTATTTTAAGGGCCAGGTGGATTTGCCACAGCTGAAAAAACGAACTAGGACCGTGCGCTTTGATGTCGAGCAGACTATGATCCCTGGTCTTTGGGTTTCTCCATGGAAACAGAGTCATAAAAGAGGGTTTCCCTACAGCACCGGTGATGTCACGAAGCAACAACCAAGCGCAGTGTCACCACACCAAAGGGGAGATATATCGGAATATAATCTGGGGAATTTCCTTCGCTTGTCGGCTCAATCTGAGGAAAGAGAGACGACAAGGGCAGAGTTATCAGCCTGCTAAATAATAGATTGTTGCCATTTTTAACCAAAGAACAGTCTTCACTTTAATCTCAGCGTGACTGGGCTAGCTTGTAAAACTAAAGAAGAAAAGAGCACACCACAAAAAGAAGCAAATAAAAAAGGCTGTGGTGGAACAGTACCCTATGTCCCACTTCCTTTTGGGTGAGAACTGTTCAAACTTGGGTGGTGAAGGGGTAACACTGGGGCAGATTCTTTTCTTTGGGAAAAACACTGGAGATTCCTAGGAATGTGCCTCACTTTCTGCCTGACATTCCCAGTCCATAGTTCCAGATATTACGTCTCTGGAACGGTGGGAAAACTGATCTTGTCCATGCCAGTGCTGGCTGTGGTGGCTGATAGCCTTGCAGGGTGACATATTATTGGCCAACCGCATCGCCACACTCTCTAGTGACTCCACTAATCAATCGGTAATACGCATGAAGAGCCTTCTTCCACCTCAGGCCTGTGCACGCTTCGCTTGTGGGCTGCGGTGTGAAAAACAGCAGCTGGTGACATCACGTGCTTCTAAAGAGAGCGTGTGATCATCTACACTCGCTGGCATTGGTTGTAGAGATCGCAGCCACAACCGAGGCTGTATATGATTGGGCATTTCACATTGGGTAGAAAATGCACCGGAAAAAATAACACATGTACAGTACTGTGCAAAAGTCTGAGGCACCTGTATAACAAATCTCAAATGTGTTTATACTAACATACACAAAAAAATAAATATATATAATAAAGTTTAGGGTGCCTAAGACTTCTGCACAGTACTGTATATAATAAAGTCTAGGGTGCTTAAGACTTCTGCCCAGTACTGTATATCACCTTGAACCAAATCTACAGGGTAATACTGATATAGTATACCCAGGCCAGGAGGCCTTTTATGAAGTTATAGGCGAGTAATATAACCTTGTAACTACTATTTATTTTGTGGCTCAAGACAGGCTCACAAGATTAACCACACAGGTTACTTGTTTCTTGTAGGTAACCGATTATTTCACTAAGGAGCAAAGAACAGCTCCAGGACTAACGTGCTTCTTTAGAGAGGCCACAGTTTTATCCTCTTCCGACAGACTGAAATTAGACGGTGATTATTGCCCGTGACGCACTGGTCTCATTCACAGCTCTCGGCAGCACCTGAGACCGGTTCTACCGGGAATCGGCCAACGAGGAAAAGGATAAAAAATACGGTGAGGAAATCAAGTAAAGCGAGTATGAGTCAGAGACGGCCGCCGGGTGGCTCGTGGTGTTCAGGCGCTGTTCTGGTGCGCGGATGTTCCCCAGGGTCTGATGTCGAGGTGCCGGCCCAATGTTCAGCTGGCTCCAGCATCGCCCAGGGAGGGGAGGCTTTCATTCGGCTGGGATGGGAGTCACCGCTCACCAGTGACTCGCTCCGGACTGCCTGTCGAGTCCTGCGCTCTCAGAAATAAAGTGCGGAAAAAAGATACAAATGCTTGTGGGTGGGGTGGTGCCATATAGGTACATAAAATCGTACCTCGGGTCAGCAATATATTTTAAAAATAACGAGAAAAAGTACTCATTTGTACCCAAAGAGAACATTACTATACTTTCAGGGTAGATTTGGGAAATTTGATGCTTGAAGAACAAAAATGTACCTTTATTTCTGAAAGTATATAGCAATGTAATTAATTGTTTCTGAGAGTGTCTACACCAGATGCTTCGGAGGAGATCACATGCTCATCTGTGTGGAGGTAGTGATGAGCACTAATGACTATGAAGCATTCCAAAAAGGGGGGGAAGCTTTTTAAAAACATATCAGATTAGGCATAGTCAGTGCACAGTCGAGGCGAAGTAACAGGGCGTTAATGCAAGAGTACCGCTACCCTACGTCTGCTCTCACCTCCTGCGTCGAGCCGTAATGGCGCGTCTCGGAAGGAGTCAGGTCGAATCCTGCCCACCTCACAACCGCCGCTCTGAGAGCACAGCTGTGGATCCTCCACTCATTAATCACCTTCCACACCCCCCCACCCCCCACCCCAGAGCCTCCCACATCAGCAGTGCGCTCTCACTGTGCTCAGGAGGTCACATGCCCCCCCCAAATCATCCTCTGCCCTATTTTAATGAGCCCTTCCCCCATTTCTGGAGCACTGCCCCCAGGAAGGTACGAACTCCGCTCTGCGGCTGTGAACGGGGCGGTTTGCGATGGCACCGCCATCTTGGCTCAAACTAAGTCTGCACAATATATATCAAATCAAATCGACTTTTTAAAGCATGATACGAATATCCAGAATACACCAAGAATACACCAGCAAGACCCCTCCGTTCCGCCACTTTGTGCCGTCTGGCACCTCCCCCTCGCCACACCCGCACTTCTCGCTCATGACTGCTGTCTGTCCTGTCCCCACGGTGGTGGAATGACCTCCCAGTGGATGTCAGGTCTCCGACCTCTTTCAAGCGCAGACTGAAGACTCATCTCTTCAGGCTACACCTTTCCCTCCCTAACTCACCACCATGATTAGCCTTATATATGCCATAGACTATAATGGCACTTATATAGTTATATAGATGTTGTTGTGTTTTGTATTAGCTATTGTATTGTTGTACTTGGGGTATTCTAGCTGCCAACTATGGTATGCTTGTTTGTAAGTTGATGTATTCTTTAAGGGTTCCGATTGTATCTGTATGGTTACACTAGGACTCGGAACCGTGCTGCCCTCTCAGGTCCTCTTCACACTTGTACTTGTGTTTGATCTGCACTTCATCGTATGTCGCTCTGGATAAGAGTGTCTGCTAAATGCCTTGTAATGTAATGTAATGTAATACCATAGGCAAGGTCATAAGAAATGCTTCCAGGAAAAAAATATCACTGATATCTCCTGGTTGTTGATAAGACAATCAGCCAATCAGCAGCCAGGTTGTGATGATGCGATTCGTTTTTTCAGTCACATGGAAGCTACAAGGCCTTGCTGCTGATTGGCTGTCTTTTCAGCACAGGTGTCAGTGATGTTGGAAGCATGGTTGTTTAGGATTGGTTGTTTACTACCACATCCAGCAGGATTAAAGACGAAAGACGAAAAATAGCCAGTTATTCTCATTACATTTAAAGAAAACTGAAAATGTATATATCACACAGCTATAGCTGAAAGAGTGGGACACAATCCCTCACATCTATCTCACACCTTCCAACTGAACCATGCGCCAGTCTTCAAAATGGCACCCTGGTCTGTTTCCCGACTGACGTGTCTTCAGCTGACCGTCCCGTGGTTCCTCCAGCCCCCCTCGGGGGGAGTGTTGAGCGACACGGGCAGGAACACGAGGCCTAAGCCTGACAAGGGTAGGGAAGGTGAGGGAGAGCAGGCATCTGGAGGGGCTAAATTAGGACTCATTTTGTTTCTTTCTAATCTCTCTCTCCAGCACGCTGGAGCATGGCTTATATCATTTCACATCAAGGAGCAGGCCCTGAAACTATGCATAAACGTGTGTGTCCGAGTTTCTGAGTGTGCGCTTGAGTGTGCGTGTGTGTGCGTGTGTGTGCGTGTGTGTGCGAGCCTGCATACACTCGTGCATCCATCCATATGTGTTTATGTGTGTGTGTGTGTGTGTGTGTGTGGGTACTATGTGCCTCTGTGTGCCTGTGTGTGCGAGTGTTTGCATGCCTGTGTGTGTCTGTGTTTCTATGTGTGTGCTTGTGTGCACATGTGTGTGCATACGCATACAGCCAATATGCATCCATCCATATGTGTTTATGTGTGTGTGTGGGTACTATGTGCCTGTGTGTGCCTGTGTGTGCGAGTGTTTCTATGTGTGCGCTTGTGTGCACATGTGTGTGCATACGCATACAGCCAATGTGCATCCATCCCTATGTGTTTATGTGTGTGTGTGCTCACGTACAGTATGTATGGGTGTGAATTTGTTTGTTTGTGTAAAAAACACAGTGCTGTCCCTACATTGCACCGTTTCCTTTAACCTTTACCCCTCTCTGTTGCACACAGAGCTCTGGAAGTCTCCCACAGAAATACAGCTACACTCAGGGTGGGGAAACAGCGTTTTTATATTCCCCACAATATGTGGCCCCAGGAAGGGGTAATGGCTGGCCTCACAGACACAGGGGACTGAAGACGAAACTGGGTTTCAGGTGTGCGTCTCCCAGAAAAGCACATGCTCCAGGAGCCCTGAAGCCCAAAATAACCTGGGCCTATTTTCCTCTGTCCAATCAGGAAGAGGGAGGGAGGCTGGGCTACGTAATAAAAACTGTAAATACGTCACCTCGTCTTTTCAAAAAGATTTCTCATTATTATGTACTTCATTGTGTATATGGAAGGAACCATGTGTAATACTAAACATAAATGTTGCCATTTGACATATTGTGCCTAGTTTAGCTTAAGCTAACCTTCGCCTGGTGTCCTGTGGAAAGTTGCAATGCGTGTCACATAATACATTACGCTCCATATTTGGCATTTATGATAGATTTATCCAAAGCAACTTACATAGCCTACATTTGTTTACATCTATATATTTATACGTTTAAATATTTACTAATGGCGGCACGGATGGTGCAGTGGGTAGCCTCACAGCAAAGAGGTCCTGGGTTCGAATCCCCGTCGGCCGGGGCCTCTCTGTGCGGAGTTTGCATGTTCTCCCCGTGTTCGTGTGGGTTTCCTCCGGGTACTCCGGTTTCCTCCCACAGTCCAAAGACATGCAGGTTAGGCTGATTGGAGAGTCTAAATTGCCCGTAGGTATGAGTGTGTGAGTGAATGGTGTGTGTGCCCTGCGATGGACTGGCGACCTGTCCAGGGTGTATTCCTGCCTTTCGCCCAATGTATGCTGGGCTAGGCTCCAGCCTCCCTGTGACCCTGTTCAGGATAAGCGGGTTAGGATAATGGATGAATGAATGAAATATTTACTACAGCAATTCAGACCAAGTACCATGCTCAAGGGTAGAACAGTACTGCAACCAGCAAGAAATGAAACCTACAAGCTTTGAGTAACAAAGTCAGCTGCCTGAGCATAACACTGTGCTGCTCTCCATTCGCAAAGCCACATCCATACATGGAAATGACTTAACTAAGTTACAAATGAAGGAACACTGATTGGCAGCCATCTCCACCAACCACAGTGGACAACCCTGTGTAAAGTCAATGCGTCAATCTTATTTTACATTATATGTCATTTTGGCTCACGCTGTTATCCAAAGTGACTTACAGTTGATTTTGACTAAGCAGGAGACAATACTCTGTCAATACCCTGGAGCCATGCATGGTTAAGGGTGTGGATGTAATTGTGGCTACAATGGGGATCGAACCGCCGACCTTGCGGGTCCCACTTATGTTCCTTAATCACTACACTATCAGCACACACAGTAAGCGAGTCCTTAACGTGAATACTGGTGCTGAGTGAACAGGGTCCAGGCTCGGAGGTGTATACTGCGATCAGCAGGATCAGCCAGCTGTGTACAGGGCTATGAGCCCTACCAGTGTACCTTTAAGGACAAACTGAAATAAAAACATACTTCTTCCTCAATTTAGTCAATTCTTCATAACCATACAAACATGTCTTAAGGTATATACAGTATTCCATAATACTAATGCAATTGTAATCCTTGTGGATTTTCACACCGAAGATTTTGACCTTCCTGGGAAACGATTTGAATTTAGATTTTCCATCATCATGTACCAGCGGGCGAGCATGTTGCCTTAAATGTCTGTCGATGTTCTGCTCCCCTCCAATCGACATCCTATTCGCGCAGAGGCGCCAATCCTCGTTCGACGTCCCCCGCGTCATTCGACGTCAGTCGAGCAGACTCCCCGGAAGACCCGTTTCACTCACGCGCACGTCGTACCGCGGAAGCTAGCACTGCGCTAACCCCCCCTTCAGCTCGTCTTTAACGAGGCGGAGAGGGGCGCGCTGAACCCGGACACACACCGGAAGAGGAGGCCGATAAGACGCGGCGCGCTGCCCGAGGGCCCCGCCCCGCTCAGGAAGTCTCCCTGACCTCGGCCGCCAGGCAGGGGGGGCCGGGCGGGCGGCGGGAATTTACGACGGCTATTTCGGCTAATTAGGACACGGGAAGAACCAAGGGAGCGGTGGCCCTTTCTGCCAGAAGAAACCCGCACGATGATTAAAATCTCCTCGCAACCTCGAGCGGCAGTCGCGGGAAGAGCGCTGCGATATTAAAATCATGTATTCAGCATAAAACCCAAACCCACACACAAATTTACATTGGCCTTTTTCCCCCCTACGCAATATAATGTGAGTAAGGCTTCGCAACGCGTAAATCTATATGTACAGTACTGTAACTCAATTATGGATCACGGGTATGAACAGATAGGAGAGGGAGGTTGAGGAACAGGAGACAACGAGAAAGAATTGTCAAGTTGCCCGTCCTTGTGCAGAAAGGCAAGCAAAATCCTAATTAAAATAATTACGGTGTTTCAGGGGGGAAGGAATGATTAAACAGACACAAGTCATTAAGTATGTCTTCCTCATATGCATTATTAACCAGGAGGAGGGATGAAACATAAATTACTGTGGCTTGATAGGCAGGATGCCAGTCAGACGCACTCTATGATGCCAGAGCAGTGCTTCTGCAAGGGTGGACCTGTCATAGGGGGAGAACAAACCTGGAACAAACCTTTAACAAACCCAGTGTGCGAATGAAGAAGGTGTCACCAACGGAGCAGGAAGTACTGAAAGTAACTTCCGGAAGTTTCCGTCACCCATTTCTGCGTGCATTATAATATTAAATATTTAAAATATCTGCATTGTGCAATGTGGTTCTTCCATATTGCTAAGTCATGCTGCAGCTTATTTTGTGTTTACACTTCCATGGTGATAAACTGTGCTTCTGCTATTTATACTATTACTGTTGCTATTAACATTGGAAAATTTGTTTTTTTTAGTACTCCTTTGATGTGCCAAATATTAAGTTAAAATATTCATGCTATCTTTTATGCAATGTAAGTATTTATATACAAAAATAAAATCCAGTGCAATCATCTCTTTTGCATGCCTGGTTGTGAAATTCAGCCTCCTCTTTTCTATCTTTCAAAGGGCTGTAATCTCAGTGTGTCTGTGTGTGAACACATAGAGGACTCCCCTGGAGAGCTGGGGAATATCTGAAATGAGTTCTGAAACATCAGCTGAGGCCCAACACATCCAGGCCCCAGAAATCCTCTTCTGACAGGACCGCACACGCCCTCCTCTCTCTGTCCTCACCGAACCCGCTCACCCTCCTTCGTCCTCGAGACACGACCATCTAATGTAGCAGGATTACTGACCCTAACAGAGAAACATGGGCTCGAGACGAGACCGACCAGTCAGATCACTGCGTCCCTGTTACCGTGTTTATATCGGCCAATGGGCTGTGGGACCGTTTGCTCTGAAGATAACCTCGTCTCAACCCGACGGCACGTTTCAGTCGTGGTGTGCCTCAGGGTTGGGAGCGACATCGTAGCAATTCAGTCAATTCAGGAAATCAAACTAAAGAATTGAAATGCTCCTGAACGGGCTGAATCGTTTGAGTCCGTCTCTATTGCGCGCGTCACACAGTGAAGGAGCAGGGCGTTTTCTCCCACCCCGGTGGGCCAAACTGTGCGTACCGCTGAAAGGGGAGCGATGTAGTTTCGGGTGCGCAGGGCGCTTGTGCTCAGACAGGACAGAGCGGGGGCACGGCCTGCCCTCTTACCTGGCTCGGTGCAGTTCTTGCTCTTCGTTTCGTTCTGGTCCGGATCAAACAGCAGCCTCCGGCTCTCCCATCTGGAGTCGTCCTCAGTAGTGTAGCTCGATGCGTTGTACCCTGGAAGAAATTCACAAACTCGGTATAGAGCGTGGTAGAGAGGGGACAGAGCGTGATGATCAACCCCTCCATTTCCCCACCGAAGCAGCCATAAAGACAGCGGGCTGAATCTCCGAAACACGTCTGCATTAGCCAAGCCTCGTTACTCTTTTAAAGGAGTAGCTATTTTAACGCCACGTCATTTCCCATTTGTCTGCTTGATTTTGTCTACTGTTTGTAGCATTCATAAACCTGTTTGCACCCTGTTTTAAAAGCATTAGAAGTTAGCATAAGCCATAAATGTTAAAAATGTATATACAGTATATATGTATGGAATAAATGCTAAATCAATCGTGTCGGCCTGAAGTGGGAAGAGAAAGATGAGAGGTCTAGACCAATCACCCGATGTGTCCCATTACACTGTATCCTCGTAGACTGGAAGATTAATGGGATGGACCCTGTCTCACTCATTTAATGGGAAGGACCCTATAACGCTGGTTTACTGTACAAACTCACCAGCTCATCTCATTCCATATTCCAAAGCCGACTTCAGTTATCCCAGCTGTCAGCTAACAGGCGCTCAGTTATAAAGCGTCAGGAACGATCACGTTAATTGGTGTTCCGTCGAGCCCATTAGGAATTCAGGGAAACAAAGTGTTTGGGAAACGCGTCGGATTTGACAGGGAAAAAATGTCATGCTCCCAAACAGTTTCCGTTACCGGGGCGCCGGTGCAGTAATGACGGGGCGGCGGAATATTCCCGAGCGTCTCCTGCTCCGCCGTAATGAGCTCCGCGTCGTGACGGGAACTCCGGGGGCAGGACCGCGCCGCGCAGCGGCCTGACGACGGGTGACCACACCTCCGCGTCTCCTTGCCCTCCTCCGCCTTCTCAACTCACCTCCGTGACGCCAGAGCCCACCTCTCAGCCCCCCTCTAAAAATAAGCCTCTCTATTCGTCGGGAAGAGGTAACCGCAAAACCCCTTTCAGTGACAAATAAAAACATAAGTAGCGTGGCAGGGCTGACTCCCATCACCGGGCCTGTTGTTGGAGCAGTGCGAGGATCTGCTCATTACCCAGGATCTGCCTAACCCTTCACGTGTAATAGCCCCGCTGTCTGGCCTCATGTGAATGGGGCTGCTGTGGCTTCCGCTGTAGTTACCGAGAGCGTACACTGCTGATGGAGGAGTGGAGTATGAAGTAGCATGTACTCCAGTGGGCAGGGTGGCGACTTTGAACATTATAACATGAGGATTCTACATTCAGGATTCCTCCATATCATACAATGTGAGTTAGTGTGTGAGCCTGAGTGTGCGTGTGTGTGGGTGTACGCGATTGTGTGTGACTGTGTGTGTGTGAGCATGTGTGTGTGTGTATGTAATCCTGTATGTGAGTGTGTGTGTGTGTATGTGTGTGTGAATGTGTGTGTGTAAGTGTGTGTGTGAATGTGTGTGTGTGAGTGTGTGTGTGTGTGTGTGTGCATATAAGCATAGACTCACTCCATCCATTGCAGTCGCGGTTCCCTGACATGTGTTGCGTAGGCCACCTAGCAGACTCTCCGCTTGCTAACACGTTAAGAGAAACTAATTTCTCATAAGTGCAGCAGCGCTGGTTAATTGTGCCTGCCAGCATATCTTTTCTGGATGTCATGTGGATTTCTGACATGTAGTGTTCTAATGGCTTTACCTGTTCAATGAGCCAGAGAGAATACTGGCAAATATGTTTCTATGGTGATGTGACGTAAACACTGAGACAAGGAAAGGCAAACACACACATACACACACACGCAAATTCACACACATTTACACGCAAGCAGACATGCACACACACATGCTAACACACAAGCATGCACACACACGCTAATGTACACATTTACACGCAAGAAGACATGCACACACACATGCTAACACACACGCATGCACACACACGCAAATTCACACACATTTACACGCAAACAGACGTGCACACACACATGCTAACACACAAGCATGCACGCACACACACACACACACACACAAATACACATATAAAAGCATTTTCACGCAAACAGACACAAACACAAACACGCATGCGTACTTGCGCACAGACACACACAGACAAACTCATCGATTTTAGTATTTTACCAATGTTTGGCTGCAGAGAGAGGTTCTCTAATACATAACTACACAATCCTCTCATTTGGTCAGTATAAAGTACGAGAAAAGCCATACTCCATGATGCTCTCCATGTTAAGAGTCCTTGATTATTCCGCTAAAGCAGCACTGGTCTGTTTGTGAGAATGAGGCTCAGCTTGGTTAGGATCTGATCCCCCTGCAGTAACCAGCTTCAGGACCACACAGCGTTGACAGAGAGGGGTAATACACCTCACTTCAGGTGCCAGTGCCTCCCAAAGTCCTCAGAATCCACAAGAACTCTGAATATGTAAAAAACCCAACCCAGATCCATATTCTGTAAAATGAAGTATGTGTTAGAAATACATTTTCTCCGAGATATTTAACAATGATGTCCGCATGTCTCAAAAAGGTACCTGCAAGGTTTTGTTCCAGCCAAACTGTTAATCCCATGATTCGTGGTAGAATTGGTTTGACTGTTTTGACAAATTTAGCTTCCCTTCTCTAGTTCTGACAGTGCTAAGGGTTTGTAAGAACAGGAACCCTCCACTACCTGGCTTAGAAAACAAGCTACAGTTCCTCAGCAACAAGACGTTCCCCCAATTTCCCACACGTATTAGCAGCTGTGCTGTAATTTGGAACTGTGTTTATCTGCCTCAATGCGAACTGCTAAGCTAAATCAACTTCCTCCCGAGGTGAAAAACCTAAAAGCTACCACGTTGGGGGGGATATGTTAGCAACAATGGAGAACGCTGAACTGAAACAACCTCAGCTCAGAGAAGCTGGCCTGAGGGGTTTTTCCTGCCAGTCGAAATGCTCGGCATACTTCTCAGGGAGGAAAACAAGCAGCTTAGTGCCCAGTAACCAGGGTCGCTGAAGGAGTCGGACGTAAAATGGCCACTCCAGCTCCATGTAGCTCAATGGACATCTGCAAACCGCAGACACCCAAAATGCTCCTCAAACTAGGTCCTTGCACAAGCTCCTTTCCAGCAGCCAAATGACTCTTTAATCTCCTCTTTAAATCCAACTCCTGTAAATATCCATCCAGTGGAGCCCATTTGAAAAAAGGGCTATAGTTTAAAAAGGTTTTATATTTTTAAATAATTTCACAAATCTGTAGTTATTGCATGTCAATCTGGCCAGAGGTCCTCAAACAGCACCATCAAGGAACCCCCAGGGGTCTGCAGAACTCTGTTGAAAGTCCAAGTGTAAGAAATAAATGATGACAAAGAAATGGTCAATGAAGCATTTCAAACTGGCATTTCAAAAGGACTCACTTTGTCAATTAGCAGTAGCTGGACGGAAACCACAAAGGAATAATTGTTGGGTGTAAAAATAAGCACAGCGCGGATTTTAGTTGACAAGGTCATCCGAAAACAAATACGTGTATCTTTCTAGCTGAACAAATAGCAAGTTAATTACGGAGGCAGTGATTCATTAGACAGAGGAAAACAATGATTCTGAGATCCAACACATTGTCCAACTAATTTAACGGATTAGATTACACAATTCTGACAAGTAATATTTAAAAGCCTTTTCTTGAATGAAGTAAAAATGGTTAGAAAGTATTTGCACAATAGAACATCACGCACTGCCGTAGACTATACGAACAAAATGCCTAATAACACATACCATTATCTTTTCACCATGAGATACTGCATGATCCTTGAGAAACAAAAAATATTATTCCTGATGCAACAATGTATTTTTTTAAAATGTATACCAAACACTTCAAACAAATAGGATACAAAACCAATTTGTCAATAGTTATAGTTATTTTATATAGTTATTTTATCACAAGATGAAAACTTTTACATATTTCACAGGGTCTGTTAGCATTTCTGTTTCATTATTGCCTCATAAACCTTAGCATATTGTTGACACATATGAGCAAGCACTCACTGAGTGGAATGTTAAATATGTTTCAATATCCATAAGCACCACTCTGATAATCCATGTGCAAATGCACATAATTAGCCATCATTGACCTACCAGAGGTGATTCAGCTGTATGTGACCGTGTGGGATGACTGGTAGTGACTTTATAAGGCTGCTATAGCATCTTGCCATTTTGTGTATGGGATTACAAGTCTTAAACAAACCTTCCCAGTCAGTTTGCTAGCACCAAATTAATATTTAGAAGTGACTGAAAAAGGGCACTTTGGGAAATAAAAAAATTAATTAATAAGTCCTTTTAAAATGGATGCCAGTGTCATTTTTCAATCTGACATACTTCTCTAATCAAGTGAGCAGATTAGATTGCAATAGATATAATTATTCTTCCATTGTGGCATGTGATGGTCTACACGCAGTGTACTTTAAAGATTGGAATGCGTTTAAATACAACCTTCGCTTTAATACCCACAGTTATTAATTTCTGGGTAACTCTTTAAGTTACATTTCAAAAGCAAGGTTACAAAGAGCAGTAATTATATTTAATGATCCGGTCTCTTATTTTCTGACTGAATGTGAATCCACGTGTACAGGTCACTTCATGCTGGAGCTAATTTTACATACACGTTCTATATCATAGATGGGGGAAGGGTACCTGTAATTACACAGAGAGACAAATCCCTCCGAGGTTTATATAAGATAATGTACAGAAATAGACACTCAGTACATACATTAATGCCACCATACGCATTATTCACTGCACAGACTCTAAACGTTGTCAAGGAGGAAAATCTCTCACTGGAAAATTATATTTGTGTGGAACAGAGGGTCTATGGTTAATCGTGAAATGCAAGAGACAAGTATAGTATATAGGTTTAAAGTATAAATATATTTATTTTTTTACAATTACTGATTATTGAATTACTGTGTAAGTAACTAAAAGTTGGTTTCAAATGGTTAATACCTTTCAATAATACATAATAATCAAATAACCTTTATGACCATTTTTAATGGACGGTAATTTGAATTTGAACACTGGCAGCAGAGAGTATAGCAGGACACGGTTTGCCCGTTATGACCCACGGAGGGTGTGATGTTCGACCAGACGAACACAAAGTTTGTGTTCGCTAGGGTCACTGACGCATTTATGACGCAAGAGAGACGGTGCTATGCTTTTCTGAGTAGCACATCACCAAGATAAGCTATTCTGAGACACACAGACACACGCATAAAAGTCTACTCCGAAGTTGGAGGAACGTCTCGGCAGGGAAACTCCTTGACCTACAACGCGTCAAGAAAGACGACCTCATAGTGTCACCGGGACTTTATATTTAGCGCCTCCATTTGTCCTCCGTGACAAACCTTATTGCGCAGTTCATCTTCATTAACAACACAGCTGCAACACACGTGTTGCTAAAAAAACAGGAGCCTTATTTCACATGCCCTTTCTCCGCATATTTCCGCAACACTACATAACTGTCAAGCGGTGTGTAAAATGTTCTAGTGTTGCAATGTTTGTTTGGTTTGTTTATTTTATCAGAGACCATGTACAAATACATTGAGCCCAGAGAAGAGAAATGCTTTGTACGAAATTTAGCTAACAGCTAATTTCCAACTGCCGTGTCTGGGCAGTGAGGACAGGCACTCTCAGAGCAGCCTCAGAACAGCCCGAGATGTACAGCTCACGGTACAGAAAGCACACGCAGGGACACATTAACTGATGAACTCACATAAAGGCCTAGATGTAAGCGGTAAGCGGCCGTTGATAAGCTCATTAGCGGACCTTAGCATGGCTCATAGCGGGCTGCTCCAGCTGTGGGGCGGTCGTCAGCCTGTCTGCTCCTGAGCCCCCTGGCTCTGGGCTCCTCCGAGGGTGGGCGGCGGGAGGAGGTGAGGCTAAGAGGAGTGGGCAGCGAACCCCCTACATAGGGGCCGCTCCACAGAACCGCGCTGGCTAACCGTGCTGGCTAACCGTGCTGGCTAACCGCACTCGCAGCGCTAAAGTGCGATGCACTGCGAGCTGGGTGGCTTTAGATGCATGTGCTGCTGTAACAGTGGAGTACAAGAAAACTCATTATTCACTGAACCTTTTTCCTTTTAGCGTTTATGTGAACTGACATTTGGAGAGCCCGCTGTATTTGTAACCGGTCTCGTTTTGAACAATTTGAACGCCCTCGGTCAATCTCTCTGTTCCCCTCTGAAGTGCGCCACAAGCCCCACTCTGCAGTCCACCAGCCGAGGTGCACAGCATTTGTGACAGAGCACAGCTTATCCACAGCCGGCACAGGCAGACTGCAGGCTACTCTGACACAGCACTGTGCCCACTTAATGCACTGATCTATGGGGGGCAGAACACAGTGAAGGTGCCATGGTGCACATCACTTAAAGGTACAATAGGTAATTTCGGACATCTAAAGGTCAAGAGAGGAAGAGCAGCAACAAACACCTTCAAACCACAACACTGATTATCCCTCCCCCTTCTCTGTAAATGAGCTGACATTGAAACGCCATTGGCTGTGGCAATTAGAACCAATTTTCAACCAATGAGCTTGAATTATTGTATGGTTATACAATGTTTTGGTGCAGAGTGTCGGGCCATGTATATTTTGAAACCCGAATTTAATGACTATAAACACAGGCAGAGGGTGAGTCACAAGATGCCAGTGAGCCTTTCTCAATTTTAGGAAAGGATTTACAATGGTATTGTAACAACGCTTTAACACAAAAATCTTACCTATTGTACCTTTAACTGAATACCAGCACTTTAGTAGAATAAGCCACTGAAAAGATCCTGTGTAGGAACTCCAGGGCAGCGATCCTACAGTCAGGGGCACATCTAGGAAGTCTGGGCCCCATGAAAGATTATTGCTCTGGGCCCCCATCCTACTGTCATTTTTGTTGGCCCTCTCCAGCTGTCGGTCTCCCTGAGCAGTGGGCCCCTAGAATTGCCACCACCTTTCACCCAACTAGCAACAGCCCTGCCTACAGAGAAGCAAACCACCGAATACGTGAGCAGGGCAAATCTTGTTCATGGTGTATGCAACACCATGCAACATTATTTTCCGGGTAAGATGCTATAGTTCACCTTGCCTGAATTAGTTAACATTATTACAGATGGTGAGATATTTTTGTCAGTATTCTGGGCTCTGATCCAAACTTCCTTCGATGGGGTGACAGTCATGAACATGGTACTGGGCTGAGCTCAACGATTGCTGGTTTAAAGTTGGGGTACTTCATGAGAGAAAGTGCACATGCAATGAAAAGGCAGGACATTAGGCAGGGCTGTTTTTACTTACTGTCCTGGCATGCCCATTCCCCATTAGGTTAGAGTATGGCAGGCAATATTTTACCATCCACTAGCAGACCTGACACGTACTGCATGTGTTTCAACTGACAGACTCAAAATGTTCAAAATGAAACATTATTAAACTGTATGCCGATAACTTTCTTTCCTCTAATGCCTAATCTCTACACTGAGAATATCTTGGCAAATATACACTGTCAATTTGAGAGACCATGTCATCCCATCAAAAAGATAGACACATACTGGACAACAGTTTCCAAAAAGAAAGACTTGCACTACCCCCCCAAAAAAAAATGTCATAAAAAGCAGGGATAGACTGACACATTGAGTCCACACGGTACAAAAGTATCTGTCTGAGTAGATATTACATTTAACTTTTTGCTGTGTTCTGATGCAATTTCAGACTTATTTACTACTGTTGAGCGGTCAGTTTAATCAACACATACTTCTACAGACATACCATATATTTAATATTATAACTTACTAAAATTAGTATTTAAAATAAATAAATAAATAAAAAATAAATAAATAAAAAAGAATTATATATATATATATATATATATATATATATAGTTTAATTAAATTGCCTTACAAGATGAACTGTCAGGGTGTAATTTGTACAACAGGTGCTGGAACAAGTGCCCAGGTGTGGGTGGTGACAGAAAGGTTTCTATGGTCCTGGAACATGCTAAAACAGGGGAAGTGATTCAGCATTGGACCGGGAGGCATTACCAACTATCAATGGCTGCATTTTTATGTATATACATGTTTTCCTTTCTTCATCGACAGTGGCCTGAGCCATGCAAGGATTCCCCGGGATCCAGAATGTCCTTAACGGTGAGGACCAATAGGATCCAGCGCAAATGTATAAACGCTAGGTATAAGCACGTAGACAAAAGCTGTTCAACGTTGTACTGCACATTCAGATATGGAAGATTTCACCTACAGTACCCACCTCCATGTTAATAACTGTCCCAGGAGAGGGATTGTAGTGTGGACTCAAAACCTTGAGAGACAACACAACCCAAAAAGGTCAAAAGAATGTTTCTATTTTAATTTACTCTTTAATTTAGTTCTACGCAAAGTGCCGGGATGTAAGAAAACACTATTCTGGTCTAACAACAACAGTTAATCTAATCTATTAAGACTAGATCTAGCTTTATGTAACGAGACTACATATCAAATGGTGGATTATAGTAATGCATCGGAGTCAGCGGATTAGAGGTTTCAAACTCCTTTTGACTATTTTAATACTTTAAGCTTATTTGCCATTTTACACACGGAGAGAATGACTGAATCTCTGAATAAATGCACAAAGCAAAGCATTAATATTTACTGAAATACATAATACATGTATTGTTGTTGTTATTGTTATAATAATAATACAATCATTATTGTTATATTGTTGATTGTTCAGGATTACGTAAGGCATGAATTACATTACATAGATCATAGTAAATATTGAGCTTATAAATAAGTATATTACACATGTTAAAAAGAAAAACAACATGCATATGCATTGCATATTCATATATAAGGGACTGGAATGAGTTCTGTAGAAAAACTACAATAAACGATACATTTACTGTATCAATACTAGCAAAAGGGATATTATGATAAATTACAGACAAATGATCAAAGAAAATACATCAAACTAAAATACATGTAATTTAGAAAGAGCCATTGCAGAAATCCAAAGTCAGAGTTTTCTATACTTGCATACCAACATAACAATTTACTTACAACAAGCAATTACAATAATCTGACAAATTCCTTCTGCTGGTTTGAGTGTAAATGATCTGGACTCAACGATGCCTCTACACTGTATGATGGAAGGGTTCCCTTCAAGTCATTTTTACAGTATAAAGCATAGCTAAATGCAGAGGCTAAAACACTAGGGATACCAATGTTACTGCACTATCAATTTGTACATTATGAAGTCCCTGGAGATTATAAGGGAAACACATGGGCACAATTGGTTTTCTTGTTTTGTTGAATATGATCGGTTGTTTGGACGACATTGGTATCCACCTATGAGAACCGCTACACAGTGGCCCCCAAGGTTAACGCAGTTTATTTGTTAATGGCATTACATCCCCTAAACAAGGAAGCAATTAAACTAAAGATGCCGTTTTAAACTCCAGAAGTAGAGCCTTAATCTGTTTATTGCCAATGCAATACGTTACATCTTTGCAAAAACGTACGTCCCGTTTGCTGTTTTATGTCAAAAAAAATCCAAAACAGCTGCTGGCAAAACAAGAGTTTATTAGCTATGTAGTGCTGCCAGGGGAAAAAAAGAAATAGAAAACATTACCAGAGCTTTATGAATAGTGTAGCATTTAGACTCTGATATTTCCACCTACATTTTACATAAGCTAGCACCATAGCATTTAAAAAAAACATTTTTTCTTTTCAAGGAGCCCATATAAGTACTTACAAAACCACAGGAGCAATTCCTCTCATTGTATTCAAGAGAGCCGAGAAGCACAATACATCAAATTCATAATGAGCAGGTTTAAGGTGTGCTATTTTTGGAGTAGAACATATGTAGGACAACCCCCCCTCACATATATCCCCCTGGTCCTCCCACCAAGACCAGTGCTGGAGAAGCGTGTGGAAAGACAGCCCATCTACCACCTCTACCCGCACTTTTGGGAAATACTCCTTGTTACAGCATCACTTCCTGTACTGCAGACTAAGTGCTTTCTAAAAAAAGGACCTCTCTATTAATTAGTCGCATTCTAATTTGAGTGGAAGGCTAATAAAAAAGGGACTCCGCTTAATTACAGAGTGGTTTCATTTACTCTGGTCCTCTTTGGCATTGACCATCGGATCTGGAGCTAATGCTGTGCGTTAGCAGGGCGCCATGTTGCAACTCCAATGGCACACAAATGAAAAACGGTGATTTGATGGATGATGGACTGTAGATGATGGATGGGAGATGATGGATAGTAAGATGATGGATGGTAAGATGATGGATGGTAAGATGGTGGATGGTAAGATGGTGGATGGTAAGATGGTGGATGGTAAGATGATGGATGGTAAGATGATGGATGGTAAATCATGGATGGTCGACATTGAACAATGTCACTAATTCAGGGTGCTTTCAAGGTACCATTCCCCCAGTTCAAAGATCTGCATTTTTATAAAGCACCTTTATCCAAAGCACTGTACAATTGATGCTTCTCATTCACCCATTCATATACACACACACACACACACTCACACACCAATGGCGATTGGCTGCCATGCAAGGCACCAACCAGCTCGTCAGGAGCATTTGGGGGTTAGGTGTCTTGCTTGGTGATACTTCGACACACACAGCCAATGTCGCCCCATCAATGTTATGTAGCAAACCAGAGTATTGCAGGACATTAATTAAAATAACTTAAAAGTGCCCCAGTCAAGTAACTCTCATGAAAGTCCTTCATTTTATTTGAATATTTTATTTGTTTTCATGGGAACCCTGTCTTCCTGTGATAAGGAGGCAGTACCCAGCAGCCAAATGGACAGAGTTCCCCCCCACCCCCAGGCCCCCACTCTGATTGGACTTCCTGCGTGTCACTCTACTGGGTGGGACTGACACCTTCCCTGGACTCTCATAACCACCCACGTTCCGCATGCAAAGCTGAGACTCTTCCCCCGACAGCTTTAAAACAGAATTTATGAAGCAGGCTTTAACGGTTCCTTTGCCCTCGCTGTGCTGGAACTGCACATTGAGATTTATTGCAGCGAATTTCCTTAAAACAATTTTCGCAAAGATAAATTAATAATCTCTGCTCCCTGCTTCTTTTATTGCATATGATAGCAATAATGTAGTCACTGCGTTGGCGAACCTCGTTCACAAGTACACTTCACTTTCATTGTGTATTTATAATAGTGTCAAGCCAATATTTTGACTCCATCCACAAAACCGCAACTTTATATGCCTGTCAATGTATTGCATGTATCTGTGGCTGAACTAGCAATAGTATGAGACTTTCATGCCTTTCAAATGGAGCCACATTGAGGGAAACAGATAAAGTCCTGAACAGGAGAAGGCGTTGGGTCCTTACCTATATCATTAGGCTCTGTGACTCATTGTGCATTGGATATTATTATTATTATTATTATTATTATTATTATTAAGCCCACAACAGGGATCAGATAACTTTTTTTCTTGAACTAAAGCTCCCACTTGTGTGCTTACTAGGCAGAGTATCCATGGAAACAAAGAGGAAGGAGACACCGAGGGTCTCGTTGACAACAGTAATTTAACAGATTATTATTTCTGAAATAATCTACTGCATTCAGAAATATAGCATGCCCAGTACATGTTAATCATTCCAAGAAACGTAATTGAAAATTATTGAACTGCCTTGCAATTATTTTTTATATGTAGGAATGAAAACCAGGGAAAGAAAAGGCATGCACTTTCAAATTAACTTAATGAAAAATAATGTGTGTATGTATAATTGGGCTGTAACTACATTGATAGAATTTCAAGCCTCAGTACAAACCTATATCTCCCCCTATAGCCCCTATATAAAAACCACACTGACATACCTGACACATATTACATTTCCATACAGGTGTGCAGGGTGCAGATCATTTGTGATATGATAATATCTCCTTTCACCAAACAACCAATAATGCACTGCTAGCAAATAAAATGTCGATTTATGATTCGATCATACCTTAAAAAGATGTCTATATACAGATGTCAATCACATATCATTTATGCGTCAAATCCTAATTGGACTGGGTGAGCTGTGAGTGTCAGGGAAGGTAACTGACATTATTAACGTCATTAACGCTCGGTTGAAGACATTTAACGGAGTTGATAAATGTAGCTACAGAAGGCATGTCATTAGATATGCATGACATGCCTTAGGGCTACTGGCACTTACAGCAAACAGATGAAGCAGAACAAACAAGTTTGAGGCATACGAGACTGTATAAACAGTCAGGTATTTCCCTGCCGAATATATTTGCGCATCTCCACATGCAGAGAAAGTAACATTCGAAACGGGGATAACACTTTAAAATGGATGTTATTGTTAATACCAGTCAGAACTGGATGACAAGCAGAATGACTACATTATCAGATGGACAATGCAGAGCAGCATCTCTATGTGTGAGTAAAACTCAATTCACAATATATGAGCTATGCGTATAAGCCAAAGTTGCCTTTAATCAAGAAAAACACATTCCCAGGTAGGTTAACAGAACACTTTGCAAACTCCATCCCAAACATCATTTGACGTGTTCTTGGAGTGGCTACATCGACATTACCAACCGAGTGTATGCTGTATCTTGAGTGACTTATGGAAGCAGATGGCTCTCACAAAAATGTTTAGGCAGTGAATGCCAAGACCTTAGGGTCACAGCCGAAAGGAGCCATCAATACATAACTTACTGAGAAGTAGTAAACACATAAACACATTAAGTAAAGTTAAGTACCGTAATAGGTGCAAGAAGGAGAATGCAGTGCTTCAAGTAGCAAATGGAAAATATCGATTTAGGTGTCACACAGATGGAGCTAATAAAGCAAAGAAAAACGTTCAGAGCTCAGCGTCTGTGAGCAGACGCGCATTTTAAACAGGTGAGTTCTTCAGTCTGTGGTGAGATACCGACAGTGACTCGTTCCACCACTGAGGAGACAAGCAGAGTCATGGTCTGGATGTGTTAAATCAAACAAAGGCCTGTCACACCGGCAAGGCTCCGTACCGGTTCCCGAACCTAATTATGAACTGGCCGGCGCGTTCGCACCGAAAATAAGTTGGTTCGGAACCTGAAAAGGTGGTTCTCAGCTGGAACCAAAAAATAGCTGGTTTTTCCTTGCGAACCGTGACGTCGTCAGTGGGCGTATCGTATTCTAGGCACTGAAGACAAGAGGAAGAAGGAGACGAAAGCATTCCGTTGATGATGGAGGGCGGTGGAGCTTTAGTTCTGCTTAAACTGGTATGGATGCAGGCTGGTTCGCCAGAAAGCACCATGGTTCTGAGACTCCAGAACGGAACCGGAGCCAGAACCAGAACCACGTCTGTCTGAAAGTGGTAACAGACCCCCACGTTTGATCAATGGTACATGGCCTGCATTTATATACCAGCTTTACAATTGATGCTTCTCATTCACCCATTGACACAAACACTCTAGTGGGTCGACATGGCTCAGGCAGTAAGAGCAGTCATCTGGCAGTCGGAGGGTTGCCGGTTCGATCCCCCGCCCAGGCTGTGTCGAAGTGTCCCTGAGCAAGACACCTAACCCCCAAATGCTCCTGACGAGCTGGTCGGTGCCTTGCATGGCAGCCAATCGCCATCGGTGTGTGAGTGTGTGTATGAATGGGTGAATGGAGAAGCATCAATTGTACAGCACTTTGGATAAAGGCGCTATATAAATGCCAACCATTTACCATTACCATTTACACTCACACTCACACACCAATGGCGATAGGCTGCAATGCCTAACCCCCAATCAGCTCATTAGGAGCAGCCAGGGGTTAGGTGTCTTGCTCTGGGACACTTTGACACACCCAGAGAGAGGGGATGAAACCGGTAACCCTCCGACTGCCAGACGACCGGTCTTAGTGTCGCGAAAGAACAAGTCGGGTTATTTGGGCTGTTCAAATTCAGCCTCAGCAGAACGTGGGTTTGAGCGTGCAGTAAACCTACTCTATGGTACCGTTTCAAACAGAGCACTTCTCAAGACCGAAACAGCACTGCTTGGAAGATGAATGAGACTGTCAAGGCTGTTGAAAAACACCCACCCCCCCCCCGTTCACAGGGGAAAAGGCAGCTCTCTGTCACCCTCCCACACTCTCAGCGCAGAGCACACTCACGTCTCCCTCTCATTATTCTGCCGCTACTCCAGATAGATCATATTCCCCTGCAACGCTCAGCAGCTTCACCATTCAGGCTTGTTTGGCAGGTCTTCTTGCCCAGCTGTCTTACTTTTTTTTTTTTTTTTCGGAGCGACGGTGAAAAAACACGAGCTTTTATCGACGAGGGGCCGGCTTTTCACCGCGAGCAGCGAGGAACGGTCACGTGAGAAAAGACCGCAACCGCACGATCGCCGTCAGCACACTTCAAGCGGCGGATTTCGACCCCCTCAGCGGACGGCACTGGTACGGTGAGCGTAGAACCGCAGAACCGTCCTCATGCCGTTTCATGGAGTAACCCCAAATGCACACAAAATACACAAAATGTCCACTCTGCTGATAAAACTCAGAGGGAGCGGAGGAGCAGAAGAAGTGGGGTGGTGAGATTGTTTAAGTTCTTTGAGTTTGCGGGGGTTTTCTGAATCTCTACGACGTCATGTCTCAGGGCTTCACTAAAAGCCCAGGTTCCAAAAAAAAACGTGTATGGAGACCCTTCCTCTATACAATCTCCGAACCATGTGCTTGTATCAAATGCTATAGAAAAACGATAGCATTGCTTCAGAAGTCTTTAATCTGGAAACAAGCCACCTTTTTTAGAAGTAGATACTCAATGCAGGAAAGACTTGGGGAGCAGGGTAATAATGATGTCACTTCCTGTCATCACCTATATCTCCATAAGCCTCTCAGAACTCATGATCAGGGGGACACGCAGAGACATTGTGCAAGAGCATATGCAAATACGTGACAAATATAAAGAGTATATACAGTATGCAAATGTACCCTTATACGAGGCATATACCGCGCATACACTACAGTATGCGTTATGCAATGTAATAATCTGCTTTATTTCTTAAGAACACATTAGCGTGCAGGCGGCGCATGAAAGCGCATGCTTTGTCACCATGAAACCCAGCCACGGAATACTTAGGACTGACAAATGGCTCAAAAGAGATAATACATATAACTTAGGCATAATGGTTTCAGCAAATGACATTGATGCCCAGGGATTAGTGCATTGAGTGGCACCGGTTAAAAATGTTTTCTCACGCTAATCCTAGCTGTAATAGTTTTTTAGGTTTTTTTTACGAGGCATAGGGAGGGAAAAATAGTGTTGGGTGAACAAATAGGGGTGCGGAGATACAATTCAGAGAGGCTGTCAGTCATGGCAGTTTAAGTCAGGAATCTGTCAGTGTTTATTTGTGATGCAAGGACCCAGGACAAAAGACAAACCATGGTAAAAAAGATGCCCAAAAACAGCCTATAATTGACACATTGTTCTAAGGGGGAGTTCCCATTTCTTTTCTTTTTTTAATAAGGGCCAAAGCTTGAACCGTGCACAAAATCTTCAGAGAAGACATGCAAGTAAAATGCGATTGATTAAACTTGACGCTTGTGCATTTACAATATCACATAGGCCTGCAGTATGCAATATAGGCTATATGTTATTATTTGTTGCCAGTATTGGAGTACCAGAGAACAAAATGATCACCGTGGGACTAAGTGAGAAGTAGGGGAGACCAAGGATGGTTGTAGCATTGGGTTAGTTGTAACACCATCAATTTAACCAATAAGAGATGAGTTCTGGTAATGTGATGACTATTATCCAGACCCATGGACAGATAATTTTGATGACTGTGTGAAATTTCAGGAAAAAAAAAAAAAAAAGATTTTGAGGTATTAAATTAATAATTCTAATCTCTATTTTTTGTTTAGCAGTCACAATATTGTAGGTACAGTGATTTAACTTTGGCAGTAATAAGCAGTTTCTCGAGTCAAATGTGATGCTTCTAATTCATGCTAGCTTCAACACACTAAAGCACTCTTGTATGTACACGGGTAGTCAGCCAACATTCTTTTGCGCACCAACGCACACACCCACACACACACACAGACACACACAATATATTGGTTTGGTCTCACGATTAAAAAAAAAAATAAAGCAGTTTTATGTTTAAAGACTAAAAGGTATGGATCTGATTTTAGTAAGCACATTAAGTTCCTTAAGTAAGTTATTTTTAAATCCACCCCCAGCTGCTGTTACAACTAACCCTCGTAGTGGGGTAGGTCGTAACAGTAGAACAATTTGTATTTGACATTAACTCACACATTCTGCGACATTGCAGTAGATTTCTAAATGAGTAGTTTGTGTAGCAGGCATATATGCACAGCTCCTATCAAACTTTATTTTAATCGCATCGTACACATTGGATGCGAAACAGAGCAGAGTGGGTTGAATAAATCGCTGATGATTTAATCACGCGTTAGCTGGCACCACGCCTTCGTGCAGATGTGCAAAAAACTAACGTGTCGATACTGTGTGCCGTAGCTAAACGGAACTACATGGCAGTGCCTCTCATGATGCCGTTTCAGATACCCTAATTAGGACACGGTAAATTTTGGGCGGAATGGAATAGTGAAATATAAATCGCAGTACTATTGGTCTGCTTCACCTTTCACACTGCTATCGTTTTGAGGAAACAGTTGTCCGCTCTCAAGCCTGTAGTGGTCCTGCAAAAAAGTGATACCGGTGCGACGAGCAGCATCGATTATCAAACACAGATGTTACGGTAGCCTTACTGTACAGTTTTCAGCGTTCAAATGAATCGTAGCATACAGCTAAGAAGCGTATTATATCTTATAATAAAATCTTATACTGGTAATACCTCGAAAACGCCAAACAAATGCGTGTATATAACTTATTGCCGTAGTTTCCGTTTGCATGATTAATATAAAATGATCAAGATGCACTGGTACGGATACTGTCCACTCAGTTCAGCATCATTTCCGAAAATTATCGTAATTAGCCAACACACAATTGCGTTTTCGTTGGTTAAGTCTAATTTCACGAACTCATTAGCTACGCAGAAAATGACGTTTAACTTTCTCCAGGCCCACTGACATCTCTTCATCTTCCCAAGCATTAATTAATTAATTTGACAAGGACTTCTGAAACAAAGCGGAGAGCTCACCTGAATGTTTCGCCAGACAGGAGAATCCCGACACCACCATGAACAAGACCCCCATGAAGCTCAGCTGCCCCCAAAACAACTCCTTTCGTTTTTTCCTCCTCGCTTTGATCTTCCTCTGGTTTAGCATCACTTGCGGCGGCCGACTACGGGCTCGGATAGTGGGAGACATCCTCCCAGCGTCAATCCCATCCATACAGGAAGATTTCAGTTAGCGATAGCAATCTTTAAGGTAGAAAAATGACAGGGCGAGTGGACGTAAAGGGGAGCGCGGGGATGGACGGTGGGAAAAGTTTCAAAACGGAATTGATGCAATATCCTCACGTCAAATACGTAATCAATGTGCAGTCTTGTGCGTTTATAAGGTTTGTAACTATATTATTTGAAATCCTAACATTGTATAATATAAAAGTCGAGAACGGAAGGAGCGCTCCATTGATGCGTCAGTCTGGTGCCAGCTCTTGCAGGACACAGTTTGCTGCGAGCTTGAGGATGTGTGCGAGAGGGAGAGGGAGGGAGGGAGAGAGAGAGAGAGGGGGGGGGGGGGGGGGGGCGCAGAGTGAGAGAGTGTGTAGGGCTTATACCGATTGATGCAGCGCAGCTGTTTGATGGTAAAATAGCTAACGCTAGCTTCTCGCAACAAGAGAAGGAAAGAAGGAGACGAAGAGAGAAGAGGCAACGGGAGTCATTTGGCAACGCGGAAGTACGCGTCTAGTACCGCCCCCATCTGGATAGAAGAGGTATGGACGTTGGCAACCTGCGTTGCGCAGA
The DNA here is from genome assembly GCF_963514075.1 of Conger conger. Classification (NCBI taxonomy): domain Eukaryota; kingdom Metazoa; phylum Chordata; class Actinopteri; order Anguilliformes; family Congridae; genus Conger; species Conger conger. Next base: position 8,872,514 of record NC_083777.1, read on the forward strand.
GCCGCACTGCTCTGCACCAATTCACGGGACACAGTACTTTCTACGTACTTAATTGCTTAATAAGCGGTCAGTAGGAACAGCTTATTTACTAAAAAGCAGTAGCCTAAAAGTAAAAAAAACGATAAAAAAGTTTGTGGCCCCGGTAGACTAGAGTCACACTCCTGGATGGGTCAGTTCCACACGCTCCTATGTGCACCGAAGGCCAAGAACCTACAGAATATTCATGTCATCTATCCAATTAAATCAATAAAGAGGTGTTGTATAACATACATTCAGTTACAATGCGCGGACACACGCAGAGTGCTCCTGTCAGTCACCTCATCACCGTCAGTGGCACCTCTGTGACAAATGTAAGCAGCACGTAATCTAAATCTACAGCCATCACGCACACTAAACCCGCCCACAGCTGCTGTGCTAGTCTCGAACAGAAGAGCAGCACGCACACTTCCCGTGCAGCGCAGCGAGCAGACGTCCAACCACGACTGCCTTTCTTTTTCACACGTGGTCGGTCAAAGTAACCGTGCCTCCATTTTGTTTTGTTTTGTGTTTCTAAGCGAGGGCCGGTGAGTAAATTATCACACTCTTCTGCTTCAGAAACCCATGACCTGTGACCTGGAAACTTCACTGACAATGGCCTATTTTTACGGGAAGGTAATAACACAACCGGCGATTACAAATATGTGATAAAGTCAAATATTCATATTTTTGGCCCGCGTTGCTAAGATACAGTGTTTTGCAGTCGTCCTTTGGGGCCCTGCCTGTGCGATAACTCACCAGACGATCGACCTTTTCGCCATGTTGGAGCTCATTTCGCCATGTTGGAGTCGACTGAGGAGAAACGCCACAACCATATTTTTTCAGAGGTTCGAGTCATGCAAGTGGGCATAGATCGTGTGACATACCTGTAGATCGCTCAGCTCATGAGACAAAGTAACATCAAGCAATATCACTTTAAGCGAAGTAATATCATTAATATGAAGTGTTTATATTACGTTTCATTTAGAATATTATGTTAATGTAAGAACAAAGTGCAATCGAAATGATGGAGACATGGTGGAGCCTAGTGCCGCAACCCCCCTACCCCTGAACCATCTTTCATCTCAAACCTGTGATCTGCTGCCTCTCCCTTTGGTTTAATTCAGAGCTGCCTTTTGATGTACTGTATGCCATGAGCTATGCTAAACAGCCATGTCTGTCTGTCTGTCTGTCTGTCTACCTGTCTATCTGTCTGGCAGGTGGCAGTTTTATAATACAACTTCTGGTGCAACTTCTCGCTGTTTATGCTCCTTTGATTTGATTTAGAACAACATCTTTGTTCATGCGGTTGAAAGCAGGTCCCTGTCAGGACAGTTGTAAGATGTGGTAATTAATAGTGGCAGTTATTCTGGAAGAGAAGCAAGTTTGATGACTCCTCCTCTCACTGAGTTTCAGAAATATATCATTTACAGTAACCCCCCCCCCCCCCAAAAAAAAAAGAAAAAAGAAGAAAAGGTTTATTCAGGTCATCCTAATGTCTACATTTTTAAAAACACACAGAATTTAGGGCATATTTGATACGCGGAACCTCCGTAGCGTCTGGGGGTTGTGGGAAACCTTTTTGTATTGATTTTTTTCTGGGAAAAGGAACGTTCTGAGCTGGGAATCGAAAGCTTTGTTTGTGGACAGACGTCTCCGGTTTCGCAGAAGCAGGGGCTCATGGGAAATGGGAAGGGGGTCAGGTGAGTGTGGAAAGGGCTGAAGGGGCATCTAAGAGGAGGGACTTGTAGGAATTAGCTTAGCATACGGTAGCACAGAGGGGAGAAGGGAAGGGAGGATTATGGCTGAAACATTGGTCCAGTGAATAGAGGACAAAAGTACAGATTCCTGCTAAAGTTCAACAGCCAGAACCAGTCCAGTCAACAGCCCCCCCCCCCCCCCCGCAGGTCATTGGTGACCACTCACTGCTTTTTCATACTGTATCATTTGTTGACATTTTCACCTGGCTGACAGACATCAGCGATCGCACAGACCTAAGTATTCATATAAATAGCACTGGAAACATTCCAACTAGAATGGAAAAAGTGGTTGGGCTCTAGGCAACTAGCTTTCATTTAGCCTTTAACCTCATTCAGGAGTGGACTCCAAAGAGAGAGAGTGAGAGAGCGAGAGAGAGAGAGAGATAGGGAGAGAGAGATAGGGAGAGGGAGACCTGTGAGGCTGTGAGAGAGAAAACATTTTTTGTGTTTTGTTTTGTTCAGGCGTTCTTGAGATTACATATTGATACAGTGATACTGCACAGCTGTACAATGGTAAATGGCCTGCAGGTGTGAGAGAGATGGAATTTAGGGAGGAAGTTTAGGAGAACTTTATCAATATATGATAAGGGAAGGGCTGGGAAAACTGGCAGTTTTAGTCTCAGATCTTCTCAGAAAGTTGCACTCACAGGTGAAAAGATAAAACTCGGTAGTAAAACTCTGTAGTACATTTCTCAGCATTAGCCAATAAATGCAGTGCAGTGCAGTGCAAAGGCAGTGACTAAACCTAAGCAATTGCATTTTGAAAAAGTCTTTTTTTCAAATCCAGTAATACATATTTTTATAATATAATATCATATAAATGGTTAATGGTAAATGGTTGGCATTTATATAGCGCCTTTATCCAAAGCGCTGTACAATTGATGCTTCTCATTCACCCATTCATACACACCCTCACACACCGACGGCGATTGGCTGCCATGCAAGGCGCCGACCAGCTCGTCAGGAGCATTTGGGGGTTAGGTGTCTTGCTCAGGGACACTTCGACACAGCCCGGGCGGGGGATCAAACCGGCAACCCTCCTACTGCCAGACGACTGCTCTTACTGCCTGAGCCGTGTCGCCCCTATATAATATCATATAATACACTTTTGATTCTCAGTTTTGTCTGTTGTGTCTATTAGTTTGCTGTGGGAGGGTGCGTCAGAGTGAGAAATGGTTGTTGATGTTCCATTTCTCTGACAGGCCTTTGAGGTGAATACAACCAGGGTAAGCTGTTCCCATAAAACAGCATTACTTTCATGCTGGGGTTCAGCACTGTAATAACTGTTTTTAAACAATGAGTTTATCGTTTTCATCGTCTAATAAAATACACATTATTACCCGCATGGCATTTCTGATGTCCAGCTATGCTTTTGATTACTTATTTACTCTTGTTCAAAATAAAAAGACAAATTTAAAATGTATGATCTAATGTATGAATTATAAAAGCTATATTCCATACGCTAATGCGATAAAGAATGGATAACAAAGTCTTGGTATATAAATACAGTAGATTTTTTACACATTTCCCCAGTCATCGCTCTGATCTAGCTTCATCTGACCGTACTTAATGCGCGCAGTGTAGCTGCACACTGAGACGCGATTCTCAACGGTTAAATCTGAAAGCCACACGAAAGAAAGAACTGAAAGAATGAGCCCCGACAAATTAAGTCCAGCTAAATTGTTTTTCCATAGCCAGTGGGCTTGGCAGGGGAACTGAGCACAAGATGCGAGATAACGCTGAACAGAAGACAGTCTTACACTCGCAGAGTGAAAGTGAGTCTTACGCCGCACGGTGAAAACGAAACGGTCCCTTCGGTGGAACGCATCACCGTTTCCTGGGTAATAACGACACCTGTTCGATGACGAGCGCCAATAGCGCCCCCCCCCCAATCTCCACAGCCCGGCTCAGAGCCCGGGGAGTCAAACTGGCAGTCAGGGCGCAAGAATGCTTCTTATTAAACAAAGGAATCTGCAGCGGCTTTTTCAGAGTAAAATATAAGCCAACATGTCTGTTGTTGGTGATCACGAGAGAAGGGACTGTTTAAGTATTTTACTCTGAGTTAACTCTGGCTAGTTCGAGGTCATCAACCCGTCCTTGACTACTATGGTTCTCAAAACCAGAAATGTTCAGGAGTGAAGTCTGACTGTCACACCCCCATTCTGATACTCTATTTGCACTTTCCTGAGCAGTGCGAAAACCTGGGGGCAGCAGGATCATTTAAGACGGGATGGAAGCACACTGACAGCTGGCATGAACTGGAGCTGAACTGTAGGATTACCCACACATATATTAATAATAAAATGTATAAAAATTAAAGCTGTGATTAATGTTCTCATGGCTTCTATCCCGGAGTTCCTGCTTACACATAAACTGATGGATACGGAACCACAGTCAAACATGTTATGGCTTGTCCTGCATTTGTGTATGACTGAGCACACAGTCCAGTTTCATCATATTTACTGTATAATCGTATACAATAACTTCAAAAAAGGTGTAATTTTATCTGGATCACGTCTTTCACTGGACGGGGTCCCTATAGCCCAAAGCACTCTGCCCCAGTCAAACGACAGTGCAGAGGAAACCAGTGTGCATTTCCACAGTAGTGTGCGAAACCTCGTTTTTACATCACACGCTAACGAAGAGCTTGATAGAGGCAGTCAGCGTGAGCACAGGAAACAGGATGTGGCTCGATACGGTTTTGAGTCAGTACAGCATTCTAAGATAACCACAGAAAACAGAAAGGAAAACACGAATGGCTACTGTTGTCTGCTGCAAAAGAGGAACCGGAGAATGATGGATGTGACGGACTTGGTCACGTGAGACCTTCTCCCCACCGTGTCAAAGCTAAATGAGGCTCCAGCAACTAGCGTGTAGTCAACTGTACAATATCCACAGGGGAAGCAGACTGTCATTTTTATTTTTATTTAACATGCATTTGCCAGGTTAGTCCCACTGAGATTAAACTATTTTTCGAGCGACCTGGCCAAGGGTGACACATTTAGTTTTAGACAGTAAACAGCTGACTAGCAAACTCCTACAGTGCTGTTGCATTTAAAACCAATTGTCTGTAGACCTATCGTGCATGGTGACTTCGCTATTCCCTAAAAAAAACAACATCAACTGTTTACCTCTTAGGGGGCTTAGACTCCTCAAACCTCAAATGCTAGTTACGCCGCTGGCTTCCGTAGTACCGTTGGAAGGTAGTATTGAGGTTATATCGGCCATTCAGAGTATTGCCACACTCAGCAAAACCCTGGAAGCTCGTAATACAACTGGGGATTTTAAGTACACTACATTTAGAAAAAAGTTTTGTCTACTTAAGAACTATTTCATCCAGGGTACTCGATTTGTATACTCAACAGCAGGCAAGTAAGCTGTTTCCGACACGGCCTATTTTCTAAAGCTGTGTTAGTTCCAGCACAGTGTCGTTTTCCTCTGTTTTCAAAGAGCTCGCAATGTTCCTTCAGTCTCGCAAAACTGCGTTTTCATCATTTTTCACAAATACCTTTCCCACAAGCTACAGCCTTTTTAAAAAGGAAATATAATAATATTATAAGATCATTCTAATCACAATTAGGTTACTGCTGCCTGGAGACAGGACTAAACACGGGAGATCTGCCGCAACCAGACACACTCAATCAAGTGTCGTAGGGGGCAGAGAAAGGGGCAAATAATTGTACCTTTGTGTTAATGAGGGGGGAACGTCCTGAATTCAAAGTGGAGACATTTGAAGAAGTCATTTGAAGGGGAGATGAGTGCTTCTGCCACTGTCAGACCTGCCTTGCAAGTACCCACTGCCTGTGTCCACACCCCCAAGCACCTCCCCACCCCCCACCCCCACCCCCTCCCACCCCCGTTCAGTGACCACCATGCTCATGCTAACCAGACCACAACAAATAAACAGCACCTCTTTGTACAGCACGTTGTGGCAAATGGGGGCGAAAAGACGGGTTAAACTAGGACACAGAAGGGCCGCGCATGAAAATGGCCTACTTACAATGCACCTGTGTATGCTGCCCCTGCAAGGTTGTCGCTAAAAGCTCTCCGGTGGACTCTGAGCCCGGGCGGGTTTCTGCTCCAACCGTGACACCAGGGTCACGCGTCTGTCGTCCTGCTCTTCTCTCCTCCGTGGCCCCCGCAGTTTGAGCTAATTGTTTGTCCGTTGTCTTGCTCATTGGAACTATGAAAACCCGCAGAGGTTAGCCACTCTTTTGCTCTCCGTTATGCTACACTGCTCTGTTTAAGGAAACTGGGGCGCGTTCACCACAATGAGCTCTTTTCAGCAGCTGGGTCTGTGCAGACTGCTGTTTGTGTTGCTCCCTGCCCCAACCAAAAAAGCAGAAATAATATAAATGTTGACGATACAGCACTTCACAATATATTAGAAAACTACTTCAAATGTAAAAAATATATTCAAGTGCAATGTATTACATTTCTGTAAGGGTTATCCTGTTTTTCTGATCCTGCTTGTCTTTTTACCATCTATTCTAACACTCCAGCCTGCTCCACCATCTCCCAAAGCTCAAAAATATTTCCCAAGTAGATTCTCTATTAGCAGCATATGACTTTGATATGAATATGAATCTTTGTCTATTGACACTAGGCCTGTGGGCAGAGGATGGGATTTCTTTATACCTCTCTCAGGTATTTTTTCCAACTTTTCTGTAAAAAGTATCTTTGTGATATTGTCATTTATGATATGTCCCATAGAAATAAAACAGAATTTAATTAAGAACGAGCGTAGGTTCTCTGCTGCAGAGAAAGAAAATATATTTGTTGGACATCTGCTGGAAAGAAAATATTGGCTGTGTTCAGCATTTAAATAGATCTGCGCTGTTAGACTTCAGGCTGATCGCTAGCAACAGACATCTGAGTCACCCCACATTGTATTTATTCACCACCAACCCATCTATTTAATGTACAAATGTAAACAATCTGGAACAAATGAGCAAATAAGCACACACATACACACACACACACACACAAGCATGCGCACACATACACAGGCACACACACATACACACAGATACTCATGGCACACAAATACACACAGACACACACATGCACACAAACGCAGACACACGCTTACACGAACATTAGAAGACAGACAGATATACTCCAAAGATATAGATAGACAGACATAAAGTAAATTTCAAACAAAAGCGAATCAGAAAGAAACAGGATGCGTGTCGGATGCCTAATCCCCTCGAGCCTTTGGGATTGTTCACTTTCTCCGCTTACAGTGTAGCGCAATTTACAATTCACATGCCAGACCAATGACATTCTCATCTACCAGAACAAGTGGTACGACAGTCGCCCTGGCCTTCTTTACACATTCTCCCTGCATTTAACTGTTCGCTATGTTCTGTACTGCCAAGGAGCTCAGCCTAACCTTCACACAAACAACACTGGCATATTTTAAGCCTGTTCCCTTTCTCCCATCCTCCTGCGGCATTCAGACGATAGGACGACCTCTGTGCTGCTCCTTAACACGTTCTGAGCCGGGTTCAAGTTTCACCGTGCTATGCCGGTCAGGACAACATGGGAATATGGGAATTCCATGCAGCATTCCACAGTTTTGCACCCCCCTTTGTCTGTGAGCTCTGAATTTTCAGCAGACATTAATTAAATATATCTTTATCTTCATATTATGATCAGCACATCACCAGCAGCACATCTGGTTAAGCATGGTTTTTTTATAGATAGTATGTACTCTCACTGAGCACTTTATTAGATAGACCAATACACCAGGTTGTTAATGGTTTGAATATCTCAGAAACTGCTGATACCCTGGGATTTTCACTAGTCTCTAGAGTTTGCAGAGAATGGTGCGAAGAACAAAAAACATCCGGTGAGCAGCAGTTCTGTGGGCAAAAAAGCCTTGTTAATGAGAAAGGTCAGTGAGGGAGGGCCAGACTAGTCAAAGCTGACAGAAAGATGACAGTAAATAACCACACATTACAACAGTGGTATGAAGAAGAGCATCTCTGAACACACATGCGTCAAACCTCTTAAGTGGATAGGCTACAGCAGCAGAAGACCAATACGTGTAAAAAATAATGAAAAAGTATGTTTAATTTACTTCCCTTTCTCAACTTTTCATTATTGTTGTCTGTCACTCACCAGGTCCTCTGGGGAGCTTCTTGGATGAGATGGACATCCTGCTTAGCTCTTCTCCAGAGGTGCTCTCTGTTATCAACTGTCTACTTATCTCCAACAATCTCCATGATCCCAATCAATCAGGCTTCAAGAGTGGCCACTCCAGAGACTGCCCTACTCGTAGTCACTCCACTCTGCTAGAGCCAAATCCCTCTTCACTATTCTCATCCTCTTTGAACTATCAACCTTTGATACATGAAATGACTGGGGTGGACATCACAGGTTCTGCACTCGCCTGGTTCACTGGCTACCTCTCCAAACATCGGAGGATCTCAGTCCCTTCCCCAAACCCCCTGCAGACTGGTCTCCCACGGGGCTCAGTTCTTGGTCCCCTCCTCTTCTTTCTGTACACCATGACTCTTGGACTCTTCCCATGGCTTTTCCTACCACTTTTGCAGATGACACCTAACTTATTCCATCCCGCCTGAAACACAGGTCACCATGCAGATATCTGCCTGCTGGGTGGACATCTCTCTGTGGATTAGCACCTGCTTAACCTTGGTAAGACTGAGCTTCTTTACATCCCTGCTAAGTGCACTCCAATAATCAACCTCGTCGAGGACTGTAGTTTCCCCCTCCCACTCTGCCTAGTGACCTGGGATGTCCCTTGATGACAAGCTTTATGGCATAGATACCCTCCACTGCCAGAGCCGGCAGGTTCTTCCTCCACAACATATGCCAGATTCATCCTCTCCTAGTCCAAGCGCTCATCCTCACTCGCCTGGATTACTGCAACTCCCTCCCAGCTTTTGCCATCAAGCCCCTCCAGATGGTCCAGAATACTGCAGCCCTCCTGACCACCAGCTAGTCCAGGTCAGCTCATGTCACCCCACTCCTCATTGGCCTCCACTGGCTGCCTGTTGCCACAGGCATCTGCTTAAGGCAGTAGTTTTGGCATTCCAAGCTGCTAATGGGAGTGCCCCACCTTACATCCACACTGTAATAGCACCCCACACCCCAGCTAGACCATTCTAGTCTGCCAGCTCTAGACGCCTTGTGGTACCATTCTTACAAGCACCAGAACTTCTCTGTTCTGGTTCTTCAGTGGTGAAATGACCTGCCTACTATAGTTAGAATGGCGAAACCCCTCCCTGAATTTTGCCACACACTGAAAACACACATTTTCAGACTGTACCTTAGTCCTTCCTCCTGATATTCCCTTCCTTTCCCCAATATCCCTCTTTTATACCCTAAAAAGAACTTACTATGGCTTTTGTTTATAACCACACTACATGTTAGTGTTTTGCTATTTATGGATTTGAGGCTTTTCACTTGTTGAGAAACGTATGCACTTCTTGTAAGTCACTTTTGGATTAAAAGCGTCTGCTAAATGACTGCAATGTAAATGTGAAATAATAAAAGTCAGTATTCGATTAATGAAACCTGAGTGTTTGACAGGTTGCCTGGGGAAACCAAGGTGCGTGATGCGTGTCCAGGAGCAGTGAGGAGAGGCAAAGACCCATCCTCCGCACCCACCCAGAATTCACTTTGTAGTTTTCAACTGTTTTGCATTGTAAACATTCAAAGTCAATTAAAGACCATAGCATGATATTCCATTTCAATTCAGTCAATATTATTGTGGAAATTAATTGCAATTCAGTTAATGAAAACTGCTCAAAATGTTCAATTCAATTAAGTTCAACATAATATCTTCAATTTTTGAAAATTTAAATTCAGCAAATGGCTGAACTAAATTGATTGAATTGACCACAATCCTGGGCTATGATGGTCACCAGAAAGATTCACATTAGGGACTTTCCCACTCTCACTCACAAATACAAAATGAGAAACTGTAACAACACCTCATTAAATCAATAATGCCGTGTGAGTTTTGCATGGTGCGCTATTACGAGGAATAGGTCATTATAGGAATCAGTTATATAAAATGAATAAAGCAATGCTGACACCTTTCCCACCAAAACGCAGGGCACAACATTACTTGTGCTGTGTACAGCATCAGCACCAGTTACCGCAGGAAATGGACCTGGAGACAGAGCTATTCTCCCTGATCAATACGCTGTCACCATGCAGGGTTTGGTCTATGGGGATTCCAAAAAGCTTTGTTTCCAGAACTCTCTTCTGTTCTCAGAGTGAATCGCTATGTATAGATTCTCTTAGAAAAGGGGGATCCATTACCAATGTCAGACTGAGGATAAGGGGATTCGGGCAGAGAGACAAGTGGTTTCACTCTAAGCAACTCGCTTACGGGGAGGGAGAGAGGGAGAGAGAGGGGAGGGGGGAGAGAGGGAGAGAGATTCATACTCAGATCCTTGCAACGTCTCTGTATCTTGCAAGTCAGCTTTCATCAATGCAGCTAAATTTTATTTGTCAGCCAAATATAAAAACTACTAAATATTTGAAATGTTAGCAAAATGCTATTTAAATAGTCAGCAGCAGTAGTGAAATCAAAGAGATAGAGAAAAGGTGTGTGAAAGACACTCCTTTATTGTAACACGACAACAAAACAGCACACGGCAGAGAGAGAGAGAGGGAGAAGATGGAGAGAGAGAAAGATAGAGAGCAGGAGGTTCAAAACCATGCTATCAGACCTGAGAAACCACCAATCACACATCAAATCAGTGCAAATAAGACAGCAGAGAATGGTGCGAAGAACAAAAAACATCCGGTGAGCAGCAGTTCTGTGGGCAAAAAAGCCTTGTTAATGAGAAAGGTCAGTGGGGGAGGGCCAGACTAGTCAAAGCTGACAGAAAGATGACAGTAAATAACCACACATTACAACAGTGGTATGAAGAAGAGCATCTCTGAACACACATGCGTCAAACCTCTGAAGTGGATAGGCTACAGCAGCAGAAGACCAATAAGTGTAAAAAATAATGAGAAAATATGTTTCATTTACTTCCCTTTCTCAACTTTTCATTATTGTTTTCTCTCACTCTCCAGGTCCTCTGGGGAGCTTCTTGGATGAGATGGACATCCTGCTTAGCTCTTCTCCAGAGGTGCTCTCTGTTATCAACTGTCTACTTATCTCCAACAATCTCCATGATCCCATTCTCCTCTCACTGAGGAAAAACAACCAAAAGTAAAAAATTTACCCCAGAACCATAAACCCTGAACCTAAACCCCAGCTGCCCGTCCTTACCAGCATGACAAAGAACATCCCAGGATCCCACACTCCCAATACCTGTGGAGCACGGAGGTGGGGCATAAAGCTGGCAGCCAGTGTCTTTACTGGGGAAACAGCTCACCAGTTGAGAGTTCCTTTATGAATGAAGACAAAGTGACTGGAGACTATATGAAAGATTGTTGAATGCATCTCTTGTTGCATTCAGACTGCGAAAACTTGGATAATATCAGAGCCGGTGAATGCCTCAACTCCTCTGCTAGAGAGGATGACTTGTCAATGAAAAGAAAAAGCTTTCTGGCCAAGTGGATTTGTAATCTGCACTTCTTGTGTTAGGTATTTGTTAGGAGGCTAGGAGGGTAGCTTCACTGCACGGAAAATGCACATTAAAAAGAAGAGTGAAAAAGCTTAGTTTCCTGTGTTCTGGGGCTATGAACGGCCCCATGAACAGGAGCCCCATGAACACTTTGGCATTCTTACCTGAACTAGGCCCCAGGCCCCTTGGGGTACACAGTCCTCCATGTTTACTCCAGAATCAATTTCAGAGGTCAGATCACTCATCCAGTGAACGGGCTATGACCCAGAGGGACTAAGGGGAGAACAGCAATGGCTCGATATGTGGTATCAGGGGCTGTCTATAGGCTGAAGATAAAGGATCATATGGGGTCTGTCTCTGTCTCTCTATTCAATTCAATTCAATGTGCTTTATTGACATTAAATACATATAAGTAAATATTTCCAAAGCATTTTCAAATAGAATGGAATACACATATTCCTAAAATGAAACATAAATACACATCCATTATATCACAGAATGGTTACAGCCATATACATTTGTATCTAATTTTCAAATTTTCTGTATTTATCTGTTAATTCTCTGCCCACTTCATTCCACCACTGTCACGTACAGGCTTAGTTTTTTTTTTTTTTGCAGAACATCTTATATCAAGAATTAATGCAGCAATTATGATTCATGACTATATTTTTGATTTCTCATGCATTTTAATGTTTTTCTTCTGTCTCAGAACTTTGGACTGTAATGGTTGAGTGGCATTGGGAGGTGAAAGAGCAAGGTCTCCAGGGAAGACTGCACTGACTGTGTTCAGGTCATACCAGAGACCTATTCTATCCCTCTCTGGATTCTGGGTAGCTTTTAAAAAGCCTCAAACAGTTTGCAGCATTATCATAAGACAAAAATATGAATTCAAAACAAATGCTAACAGCCTTCATTGTCAACACCCTCAACATTGGACACCACGTTTTATAACACAAATGACGGCAATGATAAAAACATAGCATTTCAGTGGTCTTCTGGAGGTACAAACTTACACCTTCCGACAGTGTGGAGGAGTTTTTAACGGTCACACTTTACAATGAGGTTCCATGAATTGGCATGAACTAATGTAGTTGTTAACCAACTACTGCTGAGAAGTCAATCTGTACAGCTCTGTTAATGCATGTCTACATCATTCATTCATGTTAACAACTACATTAGTTATTGCCTTTTCATATTGGAATGAAAAAGTCAGTTCAGTATTTAATTAGTTAATGGTTAAATAATTATAAGTTCATCCTATGGGTTGCTAATGTATAAATCTTAATGTACAAATACATTAGTTGTTAACAAATGCATTTACAAATGAAAAGTTCATTTCAAGCTTAATTAATGTATTTCTCCGTCATTAATTCGTGTTATCAACTACATTAGTAAATGCGAATTCATGAACCTCATTGTAAAGTGTGACCGTTAAAAACTCATCCACAATGTTGGAAGGTCTAAGTTTGAGCCTCCAGAAGATTGCTATGCTATGTTTTTATCATTACCATTGCATGTGCTATAAAACGCGGTGTCCGATGTTGAGGGTGTTGACAATGAAGGCTATTAGCATTTGTTTTGAATTCACATTTTTGTCTTTTGATAATGCTTTTTAACATTTACAGAGACGGGAGTGGTGCTTCGGTGAGCCCAAAGACCAAATTGACGGCGCAGCAACAGCCGAGGTTGGTCACCCGTTTCTCCTGTAGCCGCGGCAGTGAGAAACGCAGATACTACGTGCACTGCTGCTATCACAGGACGTGTGAACGAGGGACACAGATCTACCCACGCCTTCCCAACACCTCCGACAAGATCTGCCCACTCACTTCAACTCCATGCACAGGGAGCTGAGAGCAGTCTACAGCAAAAACATGCGTTTGCAATCGCAACTGAAAGAGGATGAGCAGTACCGCGGAGGAAGAATATTCAGCCCCTCTTGAGCTGTGACTGGACTTCAGCCCAGCAGCCGTACCTGTTCACCGCAAAGGAAATATGAGCCATGATCGTCATCAACATTGGCCACTGATCAATAGAACTGTGTGAGGTTTTCCATATTTTAAATGCCTTCCTCTCCCTGGAAGACATGCACTGTACAAATGGAAACATAGAATTTTCAATAGCTGACTCAATACACCTCATCAGCTACTGAGTATATTACACTCACAAAATATATTAATGTACTCACTCTGTATTTATACTTAAATACACAAAGGCATACACACTTTTCGTACATAGATGTAATGTCATTGGGAGCATTATGATAAGTTGATTATCAATTAAATCATTTGAGTTTGTCAGTTATGGTTATATTCATATTTTTGTAAACCACAAGCAATTTGACAACATTTGAGAGTTATTGTCTCTGGCTGTCTATCCATGCTTCACATTACCGAAATCCAAGGGGAACAAAACAATGGGCAAATGTTGCCAACACTGTGCTGTTCTAGCGTGTGGGGCAGACCTGGGGGTGTTGAACATGGCTGACTCTGAGGACATGAACTCCGTGGTAGGCCTGAAGGCCTCGGGGGAGATGTTGTTAGCTTAATGAGTGGAGAAGACTCTATGAGGTAATCAAACCAGTCACAAACGTATATGGCCTGTTTAGAGTACCCAGATGAGAAGAGAATAAAATTGGGACAATTTTCAACACAAGTGATGGTGTTGGAAATTGTGACCATGAAACATTGTGATTGCAGGCCTGTGGTCAGGGGAAATTGTGGAATTTTCACTTCAAAACTTTGGGTCCATTCGATCTACAGTAATTATCAGGACAAACTTTTTTCCTACACTACCTTTGTCAGCTCAAAAGGTTATGCATTGGGACTTTCCACATTTAATTTGGTATCTAGTCCAGCCTGAGCCTGAGTGTGTCACACATGCAACGAAGAAGATTAACTTATCAGTTGTATGATTAAATAAGATTAAAATACTCAGCATAGTGCTTACCTGCCTGGGTTATCCAGACCAAAACTGCCAGGAAGCAAAGTACCATGGGGCCCCACAGCTGTTTGGCCCCGGACATCATGCTGGATCCCTCATAGGTAGGAGGCCTCCTGTAAAGGAAGAGGTGGGAAACAGAAGCTCACATTGTGTGAAAGCTATGCTTGGTTTGTTCAGACAATACTGTAGGCTGTGAAAAACTGCTGTTTGTGCTTTGCTTCTAATTGAAGAACATCAACATTGTAGCCCTGCATTTTCTGAGAACTCAACCCTATGTCTTCCTGTTCCATCTTAGATGTGCCCTGTGTGATGTTTATAGTCCTGAGTCATGTCTAAAGCCCTGAGTGATGTTTATAGCCCTGAGTGATATTTTTAGCACTGAGCAATGTTTAAAGCCCTGAGTGATCTGAGAAGATCGTTTTCTGAAGAGATCTATTTTCAGTATGATGAAGTTGAATATTTTCTACAGTATTTTTTCTATAAATATATTTAAAAATATATATATATATTTTCAATATATTTTCTATTAAGTAATATTTCTTACAGTGCTAAACCCCATCTCAATGAAGTGGACTGGTCTTTGCATTGCATTATACTACATTACATTCATTGAGCAGAATCTCATTTTCTCATCTAATGACACATGCAACACCATAAGTCATGACATGACTCAGACCCTCTCACACACATTCATTTTGGGAAGTCTGGTGAGCAGAGCTGCAAATGACCATTAACACGAGAGCTCAGTGAGCAAAGTGAGAAGGACCCAAGGAGGGCCAGGGGGTACCCCCTTTGCTCGTGTGGGTGAAAAAGCTGTGTGGACTAGGACAGAGTCTGGGCCTCTCACCCTCTCTGCTGTGATCAGACAGAGCCAGCCGGGTCAGATAACTTCTGTTGGTTCACTTTGCTTTTCGGGACATGCGCAAGCACGCAGCACAACTATTTTCATCTGTGCTAGTTGTCAGCAGCAGGGGCTGAAAGTAACCCGAACAAAACGTATTGTGATGACGCACTTTGCTGCACTTTTAGGAGAATGGAATCATTAAAAAAATTACACAAAACCTTCACAAGCAGTAGGCTTATCACACAGGTGCAAAACATTTAACTGCTGTCACCTCTCAGTATATTATAAAGAAAAAAACAGATTCCTGTTTGTTTTTAAACAAAGTGTCAGGACAGATGATTCCAAGACATGCATTTAAAGCAAATAATGAGGAAGGTCTGTTGGTTCCCCCTCCTCCCATGTAGTAGTGCACCCTGAAAAAGTGAGGGGGGACAGGGTAAGAAACGGGGAAATCACTCTTGCTATGAACGGCAGGTGAGGATGCCATATTCAACATTCACTCCTCTGAAAAGAAGAAGATATTCCTGATTGATTAATTGTATTTGAAGGATTCCAGGTCATTCCCTGATCTCTGTTTCCAGGATCGGCCGGGTCCGCGCTTGGAGTGCGCTCGACGCGGTGATCTATTAGCCGCTAAAGCGGACCGCGAACCGCGAACCGCGTTCCGCTGCAGTCAGCACTTCTGCCCGGGCTCGGGAAAGTTTGGGCGCGTTGCTCCGCGGGTCTAAATAAAAACACTTCATCAATAATGAACACCTGGGGGTATTCACCAGAGTCTTAAAAAACGATCTGCACAAACACCGTTCTGACCTACCTAGCGTTTCAGCAGGTCATCTCTGGCGTGGTATGGTACGGATGCTGAAGGGATCAGGAGTCAGTTCGGAGGGGATGACAGGAGTATATATGTGTGGTCCCACTACAATGAGGTTCAGGAAGTGGCATTAACTAAGTAGTTGTTGACATGAATTTATGTTGGACAAATACGTTAATTAAGCATGACATTAACTTTTGATTTGTTAATGCACTTGTTAACTAACTAATATATTTGGAATATGATATTTATACATTTATACATGGTTCAAAACAGTGAAATATATTTGCAGTAATATTCTCAAAGTATATTTACCATGAGATATTGGCACTGCTGTGCTGAGGCAAAAGTACCACTATCACGGTAAGTCACAACTGAATGTATTATTGCAATTATTCAGCAATTTTACCGCAACATAAAAAAAGACAAAAAAAGTAAAGAACAATACAGTAACAGCTTAGGTTTTTTTGTTTCTATTATGCTGTTTTAATGACAGGATGGAGCGCTTCTGTTGCTAGGTTTCAAGTTCATGATGTCTCTGATAATATGTAATCCCATGAGCCTCAGTATAATGAAATAAAACATTAAAAACGGATTACAATTCGAAGAACTGCGTCTTTCTGCTTAGTCAGAAACGTGGTTACAGGTCGATTAAACAGCATTTTTTCCCCAGAAGCCCCTGTAAAATAAATTAATAAAATGCTTCCAAATAGGATTAATAAAAAAAGAGACACGATTTACGTGACTTTGCTTCAGCGTTGGGAAGAGATGAGTTCCGCACCCCTCTAGATTTGGAGTTCAATAGTCTTACTCTGTGTGAGTACAGTACATCATGAATCGGTTATTTTAACTGCCCACTTCATCTTTTTTTATAGTTTTTTAAATATATTTTATAGACTCCAACTGCTAGTCTAAATAGGGACTAAATTATGAGCATACCTGTAGGCATGATAACAAAATGAAACGATTGGGAGAACTTTGAACGAAGAATTGTACGAGACCACCACACTTCAGCATGACTCATAAAAACACACTTTTGTGTTTTTTTTTTAAAGATATGGGTATAAAAGTATAATTATGTTCCTGACAAAAGGACCAGTCTTCCACTTTAAGGCCATCTCCATGGAAACAGAACACGTCGAGCATGCGAGGAGTCTTTTGAGTGCCTGGACTTCAGCAGAGTGACGCAGACGATGTCGTACTGTGGAACAATCTTCGGTTCTGATCTGGGCCCACCACCGCTTTGCCGCCTACACACTTCTGTCTGTTTCACACCTCCTCATCTCCTGTGACTTAGAGCTCATCTGAATGGAGGGAGAGAGGACCCTCCCCCGTGCTCCCCTCATTTTCAAACAGAGGTTCTAGTCCCTGGGGTTCCACCTGGTTCTAGTCCCTGGGGTTCTGCCTGGTTCTAGTCCCTGGGGTTTCATCTGGTTCTAGTCCCTGGGGGTTCTGCCTGGTTCTAGTCCCTGGGGTTCCACCTGGTTCTAGTCCCTGGGGTTCTGCCTGGTTCTAGTCCCTGGGGTTCCATCTGGTTCTAGTCCCTGGGGTTCTGCCTGGTTCTAGTCCCTGGGGTTTCATCTGGTTCTAGTTCCTGGGGGTTCCTCCTGGTTCTAGGCCATCTGGTTCTTCACTTTCACTTAATCCATCTTCAGTAGATCTTTCATTCTCTGAGGCATTAAACCAAAGTCCTGGACCAGGGTTTGGGTCAATTCCATTTCAGTTCAACTGAAGCAATATGAATGAAATTAAACTCCCTGATAGAAAAGTGCCTATAATGCCCTGGTTTCATTTCACTTCCTCAACTGACTGAGCTGAAGCAGAATCAGCCTTGGCTCGGTTCCTGACTCACAATGGCCTTTAAAGGTCCAATGGCCAATGACACAGAGCAGTTGATTCCTCTGAGGCCTGGCAGATATTCCCATTTTCCCATATTCTACATCTACGAGTCACCCACTCACATGCCATGCAAGTGCATGACGTAATAATTGTGTCATAAAGTCAAGTTTTAATTAGAGACTGTTTTACTTTGTCACACCTCAGGAACTCAGTGACGGGCGAAGAAGAGCTGTAACCTTTCAGAACTGAGCTAGTCTGCCCTCTGTAAAATGCTGACAGTACAAACTGATAGACAGAGGAGTAGAGGAGTAATTAGAAAGAATAATGCTTAAATGGTTCTACAATTTAATGTAGAACATCATTTGTTGATGCAGTGTTGTGAAGTTTATTTCAGCACACTGGATGCCGTCCAGTGACTTGTTGCATGCACAGATAGCAGTAACTGCGTTGAAAGATGACGCTTCTTATTCAGTCAAATGGCTCGCTGGTTGCATAACACAGTTCCCCCAGGCATTGCTTCCTAGCACTGTGCGGCAATTCATATTTCCCTGAGGTTTTTTAGAAAAAAATGTTTTTCCAGAAAATCAACAGCACCACCTTATGGGCAGTTAAACACATAGCCTCATTTGAAAAGCAGTGCAGAAGGTTCTATTTCTGGGAGATCAAGTTATTTCTTTCATTTGTGCATACAAATATTTGTATAAGTACTAGCAGTATTTTAAAGCAATGAATGCGATTTTACAATAACACATAAAATAAGTAGATGCATTCTTAAAATATTAAGTATTATTATTCATATTTGTTGTCAGTAGTGGGAGGCATGCTGATACAGAAATCTGTATTTACTGGTGATAAAAGGGCCAAAAGTCATGGTGCATTGTGGGCCAAGTCCCTCAGTATTAACCCTTGTGTTCTGTTCATGTTCTGGACCCATTGGTATTGTGCGCCGGGTCAAATTTCACAGCGCTGATAAAATCAACTCCATACTCACCCCTTCCGTGAAATGCACTAACTGGAGCCAAATGCCCTCTGAGGAATTTTCTGTTTAAGTCTCCTGCTCCTTCTGTTAATCCGCATACCTGAATGGAGAGAGAGCGCCATCTTCTTTCAGGGGTTGCTCTCTCTCAAGCAAGCCAGCCATTTTATATTGTCTAATTTCATGTCTGGCAACCGACTGGACAAAAAATATTTAACAATTTGCAGGCTGCCTATATCCTTGAATCTGACGATGTTTAATAGGATTATGTAGGACAATTTCGGTATTCATAATGTAAGGGTGAGGATATGAGGGCCTGGTTACACTTTTAAACTTTTACTTTGGGGTTACTGTCCCATTTTGCCATGTGTGCAATAAAGTATTAAGCTGCTGAAATAAAAATGCAGTTTCATCAGATTTATGTCCAGGGAGAGGAAGTACACAGAATAAATAGGCTGTTTCCTATCAGTTGCAGTGACACAGGGTCCTCAGTACTCTCTCTCATGGGCTGCCCCACTTCTCCCAGATACAAGGAGGAGAAACGCACACACGCACGCACGCAGTCTAACAGTCATTAGTTTTGGGTAATTGTAATTGAATCACGTAAACCAGGGCTGCCCAAACCTGTTCCTGGAGATTTAGGTTTTCACTCCAACCCTAACAAACCATACCTCATTCAACAGCTAGAGATCACATTGAGCTGCTAATTAGTAGGATCAGGTCTGCTTTGTTAGGGTTGGAATGAAAACGTACAGGATGGTAGATCTCCAGGAGCAGGGTTGGGCAGCTCTGACGTAAACTAAGAGGCTAACTTTACCTCTACTTCAATACTGCTCTATAACTCCGCCTCCCTGTCCTATCTCTAAATTGCCTGCCTTAATTCAGCTAAGTGTTTGTACCTGCTCTCCCCATCACTATGTTCCTTTACTCTGTGCAATTGTCTACTCCCTAGTCCGGAGCCATTTGTAATACGTGTGTCTTTGTGTATCCAGTCCGTGTCTTCGTGCATCCCTCGTTAGTGTAATATTGTCCATTCATGTTTCTCTCATGTGTATTTGTTAGATCATCCTCATTATCCCTCTGTGTATTCATACCCCAGTCTCAGTAGGTACCTTTGTCAGAACGTTGATCTATATTCCGGAGCCAATTATTTGTAAGCCTGTAATACTAGAGATTCCTGAGATGCCATTTTGCCTGATTTTGAGATTGCCTTACCCCTTCTGTTTTGTCTGCCTTCTGATTATCCATCCATCCATCCATTATCTGAACCCGCTTATCCTGATCAGGGTCGCAGGGGGGGCTGGAGCCTATCCCAGCATACATTGGGCGAAAGGCAGGAATACACCCTGGACAGGTCGCCAGTCTATCTCAGGGCACACACACACCATTCACTCACACACTCATACCTACGGGCAATTTAGACTCTCCAATCAGCCTAACGTGCATGTCTTTGGACTGTGGGGGGAAACCGGAGTACCCGGAGGAAACCCACGCAGACACGGGGAGAACATGCAAACTCCTCACAGAGAGGCCCCGGCCGATGGGGATTCGAACCCAGGACCTCCTTGCTGTGAGGCAGCAGTGCTACCCACTGCGCCATCCGTGCCGCCCCCTCCTGATTATTATTATTATTATTTAATCTTCTTGCTATTCTTTTGACTACACTCTTGCCCTGCCCTTTTGTACTTTGCCTTTGTAATTTTTGACCTTGGACTGTTTACTTACTATTCTTTGGCATCTACATTTTGGCAGTGTTTTTCCTGGATTACTGGCTTTTGATATCGAACTGTTAATAAAAAACGATTTCTGAATATCCCCTGGTCTGCACTTGGGTCTCCTGAACAGTACATTACACCCATATTGTGGAAAATGACATTTCCCTTGCTATGTGGATTATAAAGGAGTTAAAGGTGCCATAAAAACACTGTATAAGTATCAAAATGCACAGTCCCCAAATAAATCCACAAACTGTATTCCGTGAAATCTCATTACTGCCCCCTCTCCCTTAAAGACCATACTGCAACCAAATTGAGTATGTCAGTTATGACATAACTTTTCACATATGTTTTGTTTTTGGAACAAACATTTAAACCTGCCTCAAATTGATCTATTTAAGGGCATCTGAATTATTAAGACCTTTAATTTATTGTTATATATATTTTTGTTACCCTTAATTACCCTGGAAACAAATGACAGTGGTAAAAATGAGAGCAAAATGTAACAAGAAACTGATGTGCCTGAGCTGGTTAATCAGGAAAAGCAGGTACAGCACGGATAGTCTGTTTTCCCACAAATCACCTGTGAAGTCTGTCCTGTTAACCAATTGCTGGAATTCCAATCATGCTTTCAAATGGCAAAAAGGGCGTTACACGTCCGTGACGTCAGCACAATTACAGGTTTTGGAGGGGAACTCTAACCTCATGAAAATGCTTTTTGACATTCATCCACAAAAATGTTTTCCACAGACTTTCAAAACAATAAGCTTGCCTGCTTTATCTTTAAAAAATTGGGTGTTATAAATGGAAAGGTCTAAAGTCACAGCACACTTATGAAAGAAATGCAGAAAGGCAGTAGGTAAAATAACTTTAATCGATACAATTCTTCAGTAAAACCAAGATTTGAAAAAAAAAAAACTAATCACACATTACATTACATTACATTATTGGCATTTGGCAGACGCTCTTATACAGAGCGACGTACAACAAAGTGCATACCCATAACCAGGGATAAGTTCGCTGAAAGACCCTAGAGGGAAGTACAATTTCAACTGCTACCTGTACAACAAAGATAAGGACAAACAAACAGAGCAAAAGTGACCAAAGTTAACTATCCAAACATTCTCCTTTTCATTAATGTCAATGCACACAGTCCATGCTGTTTTTTGCAAGGTAAGCCTATGAACATACAGTTGGCGATTTATATTGTTATCTGATTATAAGCGGTTTTAAGATACCTTGAGATTAAACAATATTCCATAGTTGGTCTATTTGATGTTTGAAAGATGTATATTAAAATGTATATTAATGAATAGATGTATATTAAAATCAAACAGTCAAGCGACCACTTCTAAATCCCCAACACCTCCTTGATAAGGTGTTATTTATGTATGTATCATTTTGTTTCAACAAAAACAACAAGCAAGCTACTGACAATTTTTTTTTTTTTTTTTTATCCTCGTGACACAATTGAAACAACTGAATACACTCACGAAGAGACGTAACATGAGAATGTTGGCCGACTTTCTCTAGTTTTAAACTGCCGGAATCCAGGCCTCATCATGTCTGTAAAACAATTGCAACGGGCGTTCATACGCCACAACCATATATTTGTTGTGGTCGTACTGCCTGTCGGCTGATTTTAAGTCCTTTTGTAGTTTTTCCACCTGTTCAATGAAGTTAGTCACAGATGGTACACCACTAAAGACCCTGAAGGTGAGAGAAAACCAGCGCTGAAATTACTGATATTTGATATTTTTTGCAGTATCGCTCATCTCTAATCTATGTGTAAACCAAATGGCTGTTTTTTTATTTATCTTACCTCACAATCATGGTGCCAGCCGGCATAATGTACTCCTCAATGGATGGATCAGTCTTGTCGATGACATTTGGTTCATAAAAACAAAGAGAATATGTCCCGCTCGTCTTGTTAGCAGAGTAAAGAACTGCAACAGGTTTGGTCTCTGGAATGGCACAATGTGTTATCACAACTTTTTGTAGGTCAACATACATAGGCCTATGCGCACACACTTATAGAAGACAGTAGGTGTGGTGAAGAAGTTCAAATTCCCCGACTAATTTTAAGATGAAAGGTCTCACTTACTGTCTTGAGTCGTTTCACCGATGTATTCGTCCAACTTGTTATAGGCAGCAACTATGGCAGCAGTAGTAGGACTGCTGCCCTCGATATCGGTTTTTAGCCAGCGGCTTTCATCGTAGAAACGCTCCACATAATCCTGTTTTTAAAAGAAAAAAATAACTTTAAGACGTCAGTACAAACATTTAGTACGTTAACAAATTGGAGAGATGGCAAACTTTGTAGTAACAACAACAACAACAACAACAACAACAACAACAACAACAACAACAACAACAACAACAACAATAATAATAATAATAATAATAATAATAATAATAATAATAATAATACATCTAGTCTACCTCCTTTATATTCTTAGATATACTTTTAAACGCTGGGCACATGAAAGAATAGTCTGAGCAAAACGTATTCGGAGACCAGTCCGTTTCAGTCTGCACACACGCCAATATACTGCAAACGAACACAGTCGCTTCAATGAGATACGTCTTCATTGCGCTGCTATCGGTTCCTCTCCGGTTGTGTGAAGAAGAATATCATGTGGCAACTTCATATCTGCATACATTTCCGGATTCCAGCTTCGCACTCATTCGTGATAGGCTAGACTACCCGAAGCACCCAACCACCTGTCAAAAGGTGGGAGGAAATGCATTTTCTTATAGCCTACAGTAAATCCTCAAATTGTGTCCGGGATTCTATTTGAAGCCGGGCCTCGGATAATAGCCGGGGGCGTGGCCGATTCGGACAAATAAAGGCCGGCCCCCAAATACAAGCCGGGGTAATATTGCCTACCAGTAGGGCTATCAGTCCATGAGCACTAGAAGACATTGCTTCGATTTAACTCAAGGAAATAAAAGAGCTCTTCTTAATATTTTATATTGTTGGTTGGTTTAATACTGTTGCCAATGAAAAGTCGTTGTCCTGCACCATGGGTCTCCAACACGTTGCTCTCAAGCTACCAGTCGCTTGCCGCCCGCTTCTAAGTAGCTTGCCAAAGGCTGAAGCAGTATACATTTAAACACAATTGTTGCCGCGAGGCATTCTAGCCTACGAATTTAATAAAAAGTAAATCAGGCAAAATTAAAAATTAACTCAATTTAGGCAACTTGGCTACGCAATAAGGTTTCCATGTGTTTACAACACAGCGCACGTTCAATGAATGAATGAAAGCGGCTGCCTTGGCTCGCAATAAACAGACGGGTGGAAATCGCGACACTCTTTCAACTACATTAAACTTAACAGTGAACCATCAGATACCCCCCATATTGCAGTGCCCATCAGTCCCAACATTTAGCAATAGAATCAAATAGTCCAAAAGTAAATTAAATCCCAAACCAAAGCGAAAATCTTTTGATAGCCTACCGGTATGCTGCTCCAAACGAAACGCATGTCTCACAATAAAAAGCATTTTATGGATTCTGGACTTGCATGTGATTTATTGTGTTTGAGAATATTTGCAATAAACTAAGTCTGTTAAGACGGACACTGTGACTTACCAGACGGTGTTTCCTGATTAGCCTACACTAATTGATTTCTGAACGGTTACAGGAAGTGTTGAACAGTGTTGGCCCACTTTAAGTGTAGCCTTTTACTTTATTTCTAAGAATAAAATTCTACACCAAAAGCCTAATAAGAAATAAAGGCCTGCCTCGAATACAAGCCTGTCCCAAATAAAGGCCTGTGCTTTGTGCAGCCTAAGTAAATAAAAGACCCCGGACACAATTTATATGTCATTGCATGGAGACCCGTTTACTATCGTATAATTCCATATAGATTCCTAGTGGAAGAACCACTTCATTATAACTTCGTTATTTTGGTCTTTTATTTAATATACGAAAAGGAAAAATCTAATAAATAATCGTTCACGTTTCAAGTTTCCACCCCTATTTTTAGCTTCGAAACAAAATTGTTATGTTCCTGTGTTCTGTCCTGTGTTAGTTTATCATTGTTTATTTTCATTATTCTTTTAATTTATTATTTTTCATATTTCATGTCTGGTGTTCTGTTTATAGTTATTAGTTTGCACTTGTCTTCCCCTGTGATGTCTGAGTCTGAATGTTTACTAGCCCAGTCACTCCCTTGTCTGCGTGCCCCACTATTTGGGTGTTTACAGAGGGTTCAACCTTCCTTCCAATCTTGCATTCCTTACTTCCTGCTTTCTCTCCATTTCATGTTTGTACATAGCACTAATATACTAATCCCAACTAACATAGAATTTGTACAGTACTAATTATACTAACACACTAATATGTTTGTCAAACTAACCAACTAACATTCACTAGTTTTGGGTATTTGTAATTTAAATCACTTAACTAACTTACTAACGCATCTCCAGTTTCAATTCTGTTCTGTAACTCCGCCTCCCTATTCTATCACTGATGACTTGCTTAGTTTCAGCGAAGTATTCGCACCTGTCTCTCCTTATCTCTGCATCTTCTGATTCTCTGCAATTGTCTACTCTCTAGTCCGGAGCCGTTTGTATTACATGTGTATTACATGTTATTGTCCTATTACCCTTTCATGTGTTTCACCTAATGTTTATTTGTTAGACCGCCCTCACTCCCATGCCCTGCCTAGTTTGTCTCATTTCCCTGTGTATTTATACCTGTCCTTTTCAGTTGCACGCTGCTAGTTCGTCTTGTCCTGTTATTTGTTCTCAAGCTCTATATTCCTTCCCCCAGTTCTAGCCCCCTTGATCCTGAACGCTTGTTCCTGTATCCTTGCCCTTGTTCCTGAGTCCTTGCCCCTGTTTATTGGATATCCGTTTTTGACCCCTGCCTGCTTCCCTGGACTCTTCTTTGCATGTTGTGGATATCTGTACCTCTGCCTTGTTGGACTGACCCCCTGGTTTTTGACCCGCTCTGTCTGCCCCTGCTGTTGCAATTAAATCCGCCATTTTTTCTTCACCCCGGTCTGCTTTTGGTTCCTCTGTCCCCCTCGGCATAACAAAAATATTCAAATATGACGCTGATTTTGTATTTTTCCTTTTTTCTATGATCTGTTTTAACCTGTTGCTGCACGTCACAGCTATGTGGCTATAGTTTTGGGTGAGCTCTGGCCTGTCCAGGTGTTGATGTCAGGTTGCTGGACAATACATATGCTACAATAAATATGCAAAACAAAAGTATTGGACCATCAAGGTCAATTTCTTAGTTTTTGCTATACACTGAAGACAATTGAGTTTGAGGTCAAAAGCTGTACATGAGATGACAGATCTGAATTTCAGCTTTTATCTATATTTGTTAAACAACTTTTAACAAATATATCACCTTTTGTATCAGTCAACCCAATTTTTAGGTGAGCAAAAGTATTGGAAAATGTGACTGACAGGTGTTTCTTGTTGCCCAGATGTGCCCTGTTATATTGATTGGTTAAACAATAAATAGTTACAAATTTCTACTCTTGGTTTTTGCATTTGTGTTCGAAAAAATAAACCAACATGAAGACCAGAGAGTTATCTTTCGGCTGCCATGCAAGGTACTGACCAGCTCGTCGGAACCTATCGACACACCCATTGTCGCCTCACATTTATAACATTGGCATAGGTAACATTTTAAATGAACATCTTACCAAGCCTTAAACAGTAGATGGCGCTGCTTATCAACGCGTCCCACAACATTAAATTTGTTTTGAGAGAGAGAGAGAGAGAGAGCAGTCTGCCGTGTTCCTCGCTGCGGTCACGATCGCTCTGTTCCGTTGCCGCTATGCCTTTGCAGAAAGTGCCATTTCCATTTCAGTGCAGGCAGCAGCAGAACTCACAAAGAAGAGGCTGCACGCGCGGTGGGCGGAATGCTGACCGGTCACCGGGGAGACGGTGAAGGCTTCTTCAGCAGAGACAAAGCGGCAACTTGACTACAAAGGATGCTGAATTGGGAACCGTACACGCGAAGGGCATCGATCAGATTAGTTTTGTGTCTTCTTTTGACTTACTTTACATAGAGGGCATTATATTCCTCTTGTCACCAAAGCAAAAATGAGACGCGGAGAGAAACCAAATATGCGATACTTATAGTGGACTATCTTAACTCCACATACATTGTGGAAAGAGCACTGTGAAAGTGCAAGCGCGGGGCTATTTTATTTTAATTCGTGTTCTTCTGACCGTATTGGAATAACTTAAAATCAATGGAGATGGCAGCGCAGCTCCCGTCGGCTAAGAGTGCAGACAGTCCGGAGGAGGACATCTCCAAGCTTACGGATGAGGACCTGCTGAAGTGGACTAAGGAAGACTTGGTGCGTCGCCTCCGGAGAGCTGAAGCCGAAAAGATGAGCGTCATGTTGGACCATGGGAATCTCATCCGGGAAGTGAACCGCAGGCTACAGCTGCATCTGAACGAAATCCGAGGGCTTAAGGTGAGGCAAAGCGTGGACCATATGCGAGAGGAATTCATGTTTTGCTTTATTTCAGTCTTTAGAACTGTACGCTTTCGCCTTATTCTCCTGTTTTAACTCTAATTTCGCACACTAAATTTGAACTTCAAAATGGACAAGGATATTTGCAGACGCGCTTACTAGATAAATGCTGCGGACATATTAACTTTTTCTTATTATAGTTTATGGAGCCATTTGGAGAAACATGCTTATGGACATACAATTATGAATAAATCCATATTTTATAAAAACTATATTTTACAAATCCATTGATACTACTCCTGCTTTACAACATAATTGTGAAATTGACCAAATTCTTCAGGTAGCATAAATTTTATTTTGCAATCCACTGTAGTTCTCTCTTGCTAGACCTAGATGTCCCGGCAGCCAAAAGAGACACTTGTTGTAATCTAAAGGGTCTTGATAGTAAAACCCTAGTAGGTAGGTGCAACTGAAAATTATGCATGTAAAACCACACAGATTTAAGCAGTTCGATATTTTACAAATGACCCAAAACACATGATAAATGTGTTTTATCGCCAATTTACTTTCAAATGAAAGAGCCAGTTAGAGGGACAGATGTTTAGTGGTAAGAGACACTCCCAAAAAAATACAGCAAAGCGAAGGGGGCCACTTTGTGCAATAGATGTCTTGAGACTGAAATGAAACCCACTGAAATCAATAGGTTGCTAGCAAGGTGTTGGACTTCAAGGTGTGTGGTTGAAGCTTAAACATAACTGTCAACTCTCAGTGAGCAAATGTCTAGTTCTGCTGCATACTGACTCACACTGTAAACACAGTTGTATGCATGCACATACGTGAACACACACACATACACACACACACATTTATCCATAGCTTAAACCTCTCTCTGATCTGCATGCACACATGCGCACACGCACACACACAAACACACACACATGCATGCACGTGCACTCATTCTCACATACGCACACACTCTCTCTCTCACACACACACACACTCTCTCTCTCTCTCTCTCTCTCTCTCTCTCTCTCACACACACACACACACACACTCTCTCTCTCTCTCACACACACACAAACACACACACATGCACGCATGCACGCACATAACTCCCAGGCAGTAGAACACCCTCTCATCCGCTATCCGCTGCACCGATACCATCTTACCACACACACATTTTAAAGGCCTGCATGCATAGTTTTTGTGCTTTTGAGCTTCTCGTATCGTCTTTGAGCTTTCAGTTTTGCGTTGCCTAATGATTCAAGTAAAAAAAAAAGTACATTTTTGTCCAAGTATGCATATTTTAGAGTCAATGTGCTATTTTTCTGAGCTGTTGGTAAATCGGTAAATCGATGCTAAATGTGACATGGCGTATGTCTTTGCATAATTACCAGATGATGTTGCAATATTATAAGCCACTGAGCCCATGTAATCTGCCTCTTTGAGACCGAGCCAAAAGCCTTTCGGTGCCTTTCGATAACCCTGCTGACCTTTTAAATTAGTTAGTTAGTCGTCTGTTAGTTATTTTGCTCCTTGATTCTTCTCCCTCTCATTTATCATTGTATTCTCTCTTTCACCACTGTCCATGTTAACACAGAGAGCTGTCCATGTTAACACGGAGAGCTGTCCATGTTAACACGGAGAGCTGTCCATGTTAACACAGAGAGCTGACCATGTTAACACAGAGAGCTAACCCTAGGAGGCAGAGGGGGAGGGATTAAGGACTTTTCCCTAAACCTACGTCACTGCGGACGTTTTGTGGGCTTTTCAGATACTAAAACCAGGAAGAGAGTGCTGATGCATGTGGGCCTTTAAAGACCAGACTTAAGATGCATCTATAGAGACTCACATTCCCACAGCAGGTCAGAGGTCTGAGTAACACGATCCCTCCAGGTGTTTTAACCAATTCTATTGGAGTTTTATTTATGTTTTAACTTTTATGTACAGTATCCAGTATACAGTCAGAGAAAGGTGTAATTATTATTATTAACAGAGGATGCACATTTGTACAAAATAAGGCATTTTATCCTGCATTATAAAATGAAGCAATGGTATGCATATTTAAAGGTTTTGAGATGCTGTAGACATACATACATAAAAAAATTAAGGAAAAAAAACCAAAAAAACATTGTGAGTCACAAAAATGTCCATAAAACATTTTCCTGCTGAAACCAAATTTTCAGAACAACCCATTTACAGCACAGCTAGAAAGTCGTGGTTTTGGGACGAATGTTCACGAAACCATTGCTACTCCATCGTTACTCATCACTATAATGCACTGCTGTTCTGTGCCATCTGGAATGTGTCATAGACACTGCACACTTCATGACATAACGGTTTCTCTCCGTCTTTCTCCCCTCCTGAAAATGGCGTCTGCACCCAATGAAGGACGTGAACCAGAAGCTTCAGGAGGACAACCAGGAGCTGCGTGACCTCTGCTGTTTCCTGGACGACGACCGGCAGAAGGGCAAGAAGGTGTCGCGGGAGTGGCAGCGGCTGGGCCGCTACAGCGCGGGCGTCATGCGCAAGGAGGTGGCGCTCTACCTGCAGAAGCTGAAGGAGCTGGAGGGGCGGCAGGAGGAGGTGCTGAGGGAGAACCTGGAGCTCCGCGAGCTGTGCGTCATGCTGGACGAGGAGAAGGGCGGGAGGGGGGCCGTCGACAGCCAGAGCGGGGTGCACCAAGGCTCCGCCCTGGGTCCGGGGCTGCTTCGGGACGTGGGCGACGGCAGCAGCACCTCCAGCGGGGGCAGCACGGGGAGCACGGGCAGCCCCGAGCACCTCCAGCACAAGCAGCAGCTCCTCTCCGCTCCCGCGGGGGTCCCCCCCGAGCAGGCCGGCCGGCGCCGGAGCACCAGCCCAGAGCACCCGCCCCTGCTCCCCTCCTGCCGGCCGCGCTGCGGCTCCCTGCCCCCCGACCACAGGCCCAGCCCCGAGAGGCACGCCAAGGCCGCGGCCAGGGCCGGCCTCGAGCCGCCCGTCAAACACGGCGCCGCGGAAACGCTCGCCCAAAAACACCTGCTGGGGGCGGGGGCGGGGAGCCCCGAGCACCTTCACAAGCACAGGGGCGCGGCGGGCAGCGCCTGCGGGAGCCCGGAGCCCAGACAGAGCCCCGGGGCCACGCCCGAACACCTCCACAAAGGACGTGTGAGCGGGGCCAGCCCGGAGACCCACAGGCACCAGTACAGCTCCAGCCCGGAGCGGCTGAAGTTCGGCAGCCCCGGCAGAGAGGGGGCGCAGAAGAGGCCTGGGGGAGAGGAACAGCCCCCGCACCACCGGAGCCTCTATAACGGCGTGAGCGGTGGGTTCTGCAGGGGCAGGGGCGGGGGTGGGGTAGAGTGGGACAGGCCGAGCTGTGGGGAGCTGGCTGTATAGCGCACTCTGCTCTATGCAGCGCTGTCACACTCTGCCCTGTGGGGGGCGCTGTTACTCAGCCCTGTGTGCTCTTAGCCTGAAGTCAAGCAGCACGACACACACAACCATGCACATATGATCTCACACACACACACACACACACAGATGCACGCAGACACACACGCACACATATATAGCATACATATGCAAATACACAGGCATTCACATGCACATGCCCACATGCCCACAAGCACACAAACACACAAACACATCGTATACACATGCAGGTACACACACACGCACACACACACATTCATACATGCACAAGCACGCGGGTACACATACACACAAATGTTCATACACACACACAGGTGCACACACACACACACACACACACACACACACGCAAAAACCCTGTGGTATTACTGAAGAGCTCAGCAGGGCCTTGTTCATTGTTATCATAAACATTTCACTTAATTTTATGCTTCAGTTCCAGAGGAATGCATTCTAGAGTTTTTAGAGAATGTAATTTCCGACAAAATGACAAAAACATATAGTATTAGTTTCATTAATACTATATTGAAAAGTTGCCTTCTAAAAGTCAGTCTTAATCAGATTCAGAATTCATTTTTGTCTCAGACAATTTTCAGTTGAAGTGTTACATAACTGTAGACAATAGCAAATTGAAAATTACTAATTTATAATGAAGTAGCCTGAAATGAAACAAACGTTAGAAACGGCACAGGACCCGATGAAAAGTAACAAAAATATCACCGGTTACATAAGAGGCAGTAATTGCCAGCCCTGACTTAAAATAACACCATACAAACTTTATGCTAAAAGTGAATAATAAAAAACTAATATTAAGAGACATACAGTGCAGTCTAAGTATTTGAAGAGTAGTAGGTACACTTTCTGTTGTTTTGACTCTGCACTCCAGGGCATTGGATTTGAAATGAAACAAAGAGTGTGAGGTTAATGTATAGACTGTCACCTTTCATTTTGAGGGTATTTACATCGATATCAGGTGATCCTTGTAAGAATGACATCCCTTTTTATACATAGTTCCCCCATTTTAGGGGGCCAAAGGTCATTTTGACAGTTGGCTTCTCAGCTGATTCTGATTAGTCAGGTGTATTCAATCGCTTCCTTCGTGCAGGTATAATAAATCTTCAGTAGGTCTTCATTCTAGGATTTTGATTGCCTTCGGAGTCTGTTATTGGCATTTGTCTACATGGAGACCAGAGTTGTGCCAGTAAAAGTCAATGAAGTATTGGGAGGCTGAGAAAACAAACAAACAATGGGCTTACCAAAATAAACCATTTGGAACATCATTAAGAAGAAAGAGAGCACTGATGTATGTTAGGGATCATTGCCTTTGGCTCTTGGGCAGTTCCTCCATTAATTAACAAGGCGGTTTGCAATAACTTGAACTCTGCTGGCTCTTTTAGGTACTACTCAGCAAACTGTAACCCGGCCATCCTGTGGTTTGCATCTTGCAGTATAGCCTCTGCAGACCTGTTTGTGAAGTCTTCTGTGGAGAGTGCCATGCCCTAATACAGACCAATGCAGTATCTGCCCCAACCTATCTGAAATTATTCACCATCCTTTCCCACTTTTTTTACCATGGCCTCAGTTGATCTTATTATGTCGGTTAATGTAGAGTTGCCCAACCCTGTTGCTGGAGATCTACCTCCCTGTAGGCTTTCACTCAGACCCTAACAAAGCACACCTCATTAAACAGCTCAAGATCTTCTTGATATGATAAATCGTAGAATCAGGGGTGCCAAATTAGGGTTAGTGGATCTCCAGGAACAGGGTTGGGCCCCGAGTTAGAGTGTAATGAAAGGGAAGCACTGTTTTTGCCTGGCTTGTTTTTTTATCTGCTGTGGTCGGTAATGATTTCCTGGATAGAAACTGCTGAGTGGCTCAGCTGTCTGAAGCCATAGGACTAATTCCTGGAGGGGAATTATTTGCCTTGCTTTGCGATAAAATAAATAACATATAACGGGGCCTTATTTACAGCGAATTCCACCGAAACGGAAGGCAATACCGTACTAAAAGTGCCCCCAGGTTTTCAAACATATATTAACTAAAAAAAACAAACATATACAGTATGACTCAATTTCATGCAGGATGATTTGACTGGCGAAAAAGGAATTCATCAATTTTTTCAAGGAGGATTATTCGAATGGCAACAAACGGATGAATCGCATGAACTGGGATAGGATTCGTCTCTCCTTCACAATTAAAACCGCAATTAAGAGCGTGGCTGAATGCGAACCCGCTGTGCGCTGTGCGTCGGGGGCTGTCGGTTGGAGGAACAGGGCCCGTTTTGTTGGAAGATGAATAGGCCTGTCCGTGCTCCGTCACCTCCGTGACACGGGGAGCTAACGGGGGGAACCGGCGGACGGGGGGGGGGCTCCTGGCTCCCAGCGCCGCTTCGCCGTTCTTAACGATGCCGAGAGCCAATTAAAGAGCCCCGGAGCCTGTCCAAGGGTCAGGCACGGAGGCCCGCTCTGCGTTTGTTGCGCTGTTTTTCCATGATGCCGTTTCATATATTCAAAGATAGTGCGGCTTCACTATAGTCGCTGGAGCCCCTCATAAGGCAACGCAAAGTGCTTACTTGCTTTGCCAAAACTGTACATTAAGTGTACAGTAATGACTGCGGGTATTTGTATTGGTTTTAATTTGTATTCTGTAACTACTAGCTGATGTTATTATGTACCAACTTGCTATAGCAGTCATCACTGACGCCTTTATTAGGTAGAACTCTACAGCAGCGTTGTTAATGCAAATATCTCATCACCCAGTCACATGGCGAAAACTCCATGCATAAAAGCATGCAGGCATTGTCGAGAGATTCAGTTGTTGTTCAACCCATACATTAGAATGGGGAAGAAATGTGATTTTGACGGTGGAGTGATTGTTTGTGCCAGACTGGGTGGTTTGAGTATCTCAGAAACTGCTGATTTTGTGCACACCAGTCTCTAGAGTTTACAGAGATTTGTGCAAAAAACTAAAAACATCAAGTGAGTGGCAGACGAAAATGCCTTGTTAATGAGAGTGGTCAGAGGAGAAGGGCCAGACTGGTTCAGATCGACAGGAAGGTGACAGTAACTCAAACAACCACACATTACAACAGTGGTATGCAGAAGAGCATCTCTGAACACACAACATGTCGAACCTTGAAGTGAATAGGCTACAGCAGCAGAACATAAAAAAATTAAAAAAGTCTAATAAATACCAAATAGTGACACTGGGTATAGATTACCAAGGGTAATGTTATTTAGACAAGTTGGCTAGCTACTAATGTTATACTAAGTTAGCTCAGTCAATGGAGCGAGTCAATAAAGTGGCAAATGTTAGTTAAATGACCTGGAAAATAAATTAAATGAAAAGTATTAATGTAGGCTGCACCGTATACCCATTTATCATACTTTATTCGTTTATGCTCATCCAAAAACAGTGACAAGATGCTGCGCTAATGGGAAATGCTATCGTATTTGGAAAGTGCATCTCCAGTCGATCATGGTTAAGCATGTTACTATGGTGATGACCCTGCACTTTGCGGCTATTGTGATTTATTTATGTATTTATGTAGTTATTTTTACGACCAGGCTTTACACCTTTAATAACGCTGACACAAAAACAATGTGCTGTGTTCTTGATTTGGTCTGTTTCGAAGAGACATATGGTGTGGTGCAGAATAGTTTAGGGCACATGACATTCAGCCTGTTCTGGTCTAAATGGTAACAATGCATGTTGATGACACACTTATAAATGAAAAGAAAAGGTACATAAATACAACTAAAATAGTAACAACAAATGCAGTGATAGTTCATGAGTAGAGCCAAATAAATAGATAACAAGCAAAAAACCAAATTATATGTAATGCATCAAGAGAGAAATAGCATTACATATAAATACATTAAAAAACCATTCAAAGCAGCGGTAAAGGAAAGCAGGGATACACTGCAGTAGGAGCAGAGTATAAATATTGCTGTAAGTAAACGCACTGTCAGATGGAAAGTTCTGGCAGGCAAACGTCTGAGGAGAATCTCTGGGGTTGCCGATTCGTTCTTCACTTGCCCTCATCCTTCCTTTGCCAAAATGGCTGGCCATTTTTGGGGCCGGGGAAATTATAATATGGCCGTGTAGCCAACTGGACTGCCGGCCACTGGGAGAGCATGAAGGATTATCCCTTAAGAGGTTTTCACAGACTGTGTTCCCCCCCCACACCCCTCCCTCCCTCGCAGTTTGTTCCCTGTTCAGAGTCAACTGTCCTCCTCAGCAAACGA
The DNA here is from genome assembly GCF_963514075.1 of Conger conger. Taxonomy (NCBI): domain Eukaryota; kingdom Metazoa; phylum Chordata; class Actinopteri; order Anguilliformes; family Congridae; genus Conger; species Conger conger. The sequence continues at coordinate 8,907,080 of NC_083777.1, forward strand.
TGCTGCACTTTTTTAATAAGCGGAGAGGATAAATTGATGCGCTTAAATTGCATTGTCGCGATACAAAATGTCAGCAAAGATTTTGCTGAAACAAAATTGCAGAACAAAGGAAACTGCCCGTGACAGACAGACTGACAGATAAATAAATAAAGGGGGCAGGGGGCTTAAAGGCATTTATGTCCTCCTGTGGAGTAAATACTCAGCACAGATATTGCTGTAGGATATGGGTCCCTGGTGAGGTGTGGCCATTTATAGCTTTAGTCTAGCCATTTAAAGCATGAAGCCTTGCATGACATGATGCTCATCTTGCTGCTGTGCTATTTGGTCTCAATAAAAAAGATGTGAATTAAAGTCCAGACACCTTTACTAATGAACTTAATTATCTTTTATGGCTTAGGCGGTTGAAAGCCAGGTTAGTGTATTGGGGAGTGTATCGCGTGGGGAGCAGGGGTGTGGGTAAAATTGGGGGTGGTACTGACAGAAGGGTCATTTTGTGTGTGTTTTTGTGTCCGCTTTCAGAGAAGCAGCTCAACGAAGTGTGGATAGCATTGTGACGCGAGACCACTGTTGTAATCTGCAAAGCCCTTTGTGTTCTTCACAAAAGAAGTATCTGGGTTTACTTCTGCTGTCTCTAGTTGTGGTGCTACATAGGTAAACACGGGCCCTGAGACCCAAATGGGGGGAAAAAAGACAGATCGATGCATGAACTGTGGATCTGATAGCTGCATGCTACAGCACACTGTTCAGAAGCTACTGCATTGCAATGCAGGTGAAGCGCTTTGCTTCCCAACACCTTTCAGAAGAGACATCTTTACAAGTTTGACCTTTACAGAAGTGGCGGGAGAGGACAAGATTGAACGTTCCCAGAATCCCCCTGGTACTTCTCCCCCTCTGGAATGCCCGTGGTCCAACAGAACTTTGTGAAAAGGGCCCTAACTGGAGGCCCAGCGCTGCAACACATTGACCGTGAAAATCGCTCCCCCTTTATGTACAGTCCTAACACGGCGTCTCGGCCAATAGCCGCCCTGTCGTCTATTTTCAGACCTCTTTCCATGTCAGCGATCGAGGAAGAAAACGCAGACAATCGGCCGATCAGTCGACCCGTCACTCACCCGATGAATAATGAATAGCAATGTTGTTCCGAACAGAACCGCTGTTGTGCTGGAAATGGGAAAAGCACAAAGAGGCCATCTCACAGGGAGTTCATTCTTCAAGGTGGCAGCTGTTCCTACCTAGAGCAAATTACACAGGGTGCAATTTTACTTACAATCCATTTGTACAGCTATTTTAATCTATTTTTACCGAAGCAATTCAGGCAGGTTAAACACCTTGCTCAAGTTTACAGCAACAGGGAACTGCTGGGAGTCAAGAAGACAACCTTTCAGTTGCAAGCCCGGTGTCGTCGTTTGATGTTATTGTGAACGGGAGTGGTTCTTTTTTTTGTTGCATTGGCCATGCCCTGCGATGGACTGGCGACCTGTCCAGGGTGTATTCCTGCCTTTCGCCCAATGTATGCTGTATGAAATGCTGCTGCACAGCCGTGCAGTAGGAAGAGGGTTTTACATGCACCTGACTTTGATTCTGTTTTTCAGGATGTAGTTTTTGAGAAGCTCCATGGGACCATTTCTGAAAAAAGTGAGACTGTACCAATTAAATTTAAAGTGTGTGCACTCAAACTTCCCGCATGTGCTGAGCTGAGGAAGGTGATGGAAACGTTTTGCACTTAGTACAAATTAAAGCCCAATTTCCGTTTGTTAGCCCATCACGTTGCTGCAGTGTCATTAAGTATCAATTTGGGAGATTAGAGATGAGCAATTGAGCCTACAAATTTGCAGTCACCGCCGCCCCCGCCCCTGCCCCCCAGTCCTGCTGTGCGCGAGTCACTGCGTGGGAGGACTACACAACTACTGCATTTGACTAATTGACCCCAGGAGTCAAGATCTGCCAATGAGTCAGGAGGATCCCGGCATACTGAACCCCACTCTCCGCCCTCAGCATCTCTATGGACACCTGTGCGTTTGCCGCTTTGCCAGCGGGTCTCTCCTCCAGTCAGCCCTGGTCTCTCTTCCAGTCAGCCCTGGCCTCTCCTCCAGTCAGCCCTGGTCTCTCCTCCAGTCAGCCCTGGTCTCTCCTCCAGTCAGCTCTGGTCTCTCCTCCAGTCAGCCCTGGTCTCTCCTCCAGTCAGCCCTGGTCTCTCCTCCAGTCAGCTCTGGTCTCTCCTCCAGTCAGCCCTGGCCTCTCCTCCAGTCAGCCCTGGCCTCTCCTCCAGTCAGCCCTGGCCTCTCCTCCAGTCAGCCCTGGCCTCTCCTCCAGTCAGCCCTGGTCTCTCCTCCAGTCAGCCCTGGCATCATTAGATGAATCTCGCCATCGCTGTGTCGTCATTAGATTCGGTCCCTCTGGGCAGGATCCGCCCCAGCGTCGGGGGATTGGGGTCAGTTCCATTTCAACTCTGTCAATTAATTGAAATTCTGAAACACTCTGACCCCTAACCCTTCTGTTGTGGTGCATTAGTGTGATGGAGATACCCGATACCTGCAGTATTTCGGTGGAGGAGAAAAACTGTTTTGACTGATTGTTGCTGAAATTTAGACTGCGGTTTTACAACAACTGCTGTCAATAAAAAAAGCCAGTTCTCTTGAATCAATTTAGAACTGGGCTATTGGAGCTGAAAAGCAATATACATATGTTTTATAACATGTTTTTAATGTTCTTTGACCTGATAATACGGACAGGTGCGATTTCAGCAGGGCGACGTGTGACCTGCATTGGGATTCCTTCACATCACGTTCACACTACACCTGAATAAAACGGAGTGAAACCAGTCTAGGGACGGCACATTTGGAGCCATTAAAAGCCACTGGCGTGGGAATACGCAGAAAGCCCGAGTAGGCAGACGTTCATCTGCGTGCGTTTCTCTTTCCTGTCCAATCGGGACGCTCCATTCCTCTGGCATTGAGCGCTAATAAGAACCCCAGGGTGTTACAAAATAATTTGCTGTGGTGGGAATCTGTTCGGCGTTTATGTTTTGAGCTGGGTCCGACCATTAAAATTAGTCAATTAGGACAGATTACCGTTATGCCGTGGCATGAGAACTTCGTCGCAGTGCAGCCATTTAAAAAGCAGTTAGCTGCTGCCGGTATTGTTGCGCTTTATTCTGGTCAACCTTCATCTTTGGGCAATATTTTCATGTGGGAAATGATAGAAAGCACCGGGTTTCATTGCAGGAATGTAGGCATGCAGTCTTCTTGGTGCCTTTTGAACACAGTCAGGCTTTTTGTGTAGCTCGGTGCTGTTGAGAGAACTGAATATGGCAAAAACGGACATGAACAATGGTTTCCTCTTGAGAGTGGAGGATCAGACATCAGGTCTAGATGAGTAAAACTGCTAACCAACATACAATAACCAAAGTAACAATGTCCCATGAAAAAATTAAGTTAGAAAGGTGCAGCAGGTGCTTCAGTCCATTGGTATCCTCAGAGCCATGCACATTTACATTTTACAAATACTTTCCCGCTTACATTTACATGCACAATACATTTACTTGTAAATTTACAGTTAGGCCTATATTGGCAATAACATTTACAAGCACAAATCTGTTTGTATTTACAAACAGACCTACATTTGAATGCTCATCTATATGCACATTTACATGTACACTTAAAATGTACATGAAGGCCTACATTTCCTTGTACATTTATACATGTATGATTATGTTTACATTACATTACATTACGTGGCATTTAACAAAGTGCAAATCAATCACAAGAACAAGTGCAAAAGTAGACCTGAGAGGACAGTACAGTTCCGAGTCCTAGTGTAAACATACAGACATTCAGAACCCTTGAAGAGTACAATCAACTTTCAAACTAGCATACCACTGTTGGCAGCTAGAATACAACAGCCAATAAAAACAACAATACCTATACAAGTAACGATATCTCTACATAAGTGCCATTGCGGTCTAAGGCTTTAAGTGATTGTGATTCCACGAAGGGGAGATCAGCAAGCCAGTGCCACCTCCACGGCCAGAGGGCCGGGGGGTGTGTGAGAAGGAGAAGGAGGATGAGAGGGCAGCGGGGGTGGCAGTGTTCTCTGGTGTAATCCAGGTCTCGGTGAGGGCAAGGAACTGTAGGGACAGGAGGGAGGCATAACCAGTAATGAAGTCAGCCTTCCGTGTGGCAGACTGACAGTTCCATAGCCCCCCTACAACTGTGAAGTTGTCACAGGGGGTCAGTGAGGGGTAGCAGAGGTTGGTGGGGTTCCGTCGTCGTGGAGGGCCAAGTCGCTGGAAGCGCGTTCTGAAGGGGAGAGAGCAGACCGTAATGGGGTGCTGACACACCATACCATTCCAAAATGGGAGGGAGCGTCGCTCTGAGCACGCCTATATAAACTGCTAATTACTAATGCAAACTAGCGATCTAAAAATTATCCTAACAATTGCAGCGTCCAAAGTATCTAACTGATTCTGATCACCTAATCAGAATAACAGAACCGAGCGAAACTGCCGGCGGCTGGTGAAAAACACATGAGATTTGCTAACTAATGACAGAAAATGCAAAACACCTGGTCTAACTAACGCAGTAATTTGACAACAAATCTACAACTGCTGATAGACTAACATGGTTTCCTTATAACATACTGCTCACACGCAAACACACAGAAACAATACTTAAGTTCCCTGGAGGTCTTCGAGTACACACGGCTAGTGGAAAAAATGCACTTTACATTTACAATGAGGCATTTAGCAGATTCTCTTATCCCTGGCAACTTACACAGATCAGCCTGGTACAGATGCTCTGTGATTGAAATGTGTTCACAATAGGGGTGTGACTGCAGTGTAAAAAAAATAATAATAATTGCCATGGTAACAGATAATTGGCAAGTGTACATAGCCTACATGTTGTGTTTCATCCATTCTCCCAGACCAAAAATACAACCGGTGACATATAAATCAACTTATTTACGTATCGTAAAATTAACCCTCGGGAACTAATCAAGTCAGCAGGCTTTGTATTATTTATGAGCCACTGATACTGCTTGGAGCTAAAATATAAAATGATGTAAATATTGCGTGAGGTTAAAGAGTGATTTATTACCCTCTGCATCGGTGCGGCCTTAGACATGCAATACCCTTTCTGTGTGACATTAGGGTATCCCATTGTGTGATGGACTGAGATAAAGTAAATCATTTTGGAAGGATTTGTGAGAAATCTCAGGGGATTCTTATCTCAAACTTAAGCTGCCATATATTCCTGCGATGTATTACTTTCACACCGTTGCCTACTTGCAGTGCCTAAGATTTAAACATAGCACAGTGAGGCAGGATGCCTGCTGTTTGCCGTTATCTGTTCAAACCCTTTTTAAATACATTTCACCACTATAAAATGGGCATGTTGTATTGTTGAGTTTCTCTCTTGCCAAATATTCACCGGATAAATCCCCTTTCAAATTTGAGGACAATATCACCAAAAATGAGCATTCTGCATTGTTTTTTTCTAATCTATGTCTGGGCAGTCTTCCAGAAGGACACATAGAAACTTCCCCCCGCCTGTTGTCCTCCCCTTGCAGCAATGAATGCAAAAAAAACAAAAAAAACCTTAAGGTTTTATATAACTGTTTAATATGTCAGATGATTGGGTATTTAGCCCGAGCATCGGGGAACCCTGATGATAGGCACAACATGATTTTTCATGTAAACACCAAGTTGGGACCTCAGATCTATCTCACTGTTACAGCCATTCCAAAATGTATATGATTAGTAAGGTTTCCTTATGATGGCCATAGAAATCGACTGCAGTGGGGTCACATAGCACAAGCATCCACACAGGCTGTGAACCTCGACTTCCAGGTGCTTCAGCTCGTAAACATTTCATTAAGATCTCAATGAAGTATCTGAATGATATTGTATGAATGAAGACAAAGACCACTGCTGTAAGAAGGTGTGTGTACAGTGTCATCAGGGTTTGGTCATATACAACGGGAGCAGATAAAGCCATAGCACACAGGGCTCCAGGCCTCTCAGGACTGGGGCATCTTACTGCTCTGGGCCTCATAGCTCCAGACTGCTGGCCATAGGCGAGGCTGGAATGGCAAATAGCAGGCCAGAGGGATTTCACTAATCTGATACTATATAAGATACACTTTATTAAACCTTGTGGGGTAATTTGCCCTCTGCATTGGACCCATCCTAGTTACTTAGGAGCAGTGGGCAGCCACAATGTAGTGCCCGGGGACCAACTCCAGTTCTGAGGCCAGTGCCTTGGCAACGGCAGGAGCACACCTAACCTGACATGCAGGTTGCAGTGGGAGGGCAATAATGAAGAAATCCACCCCATCAATCCATCCAAAAAGAAATAAAGGAAAGGTCAAGTTTTACTGACATTGGGGTGGCATTACCTCAGGCAGTAAGAGCAGTCATCTGGCAGTTGGAGGGTTGCCGGTTGGAGGGTTGCCTGGGTGTGTCAAAGTGTCCCTGAGCAAAACACCTAACCCCTAAATGCTCCTGACAAGCTGGTTGGTGCCTCCTATGGCAGCCAATCGCTGTTGATGTGTGAACGTGTGCATGAATGGGTGAATGAGAAGCACTATATAATATAATGAGATACAGCGCTTTTGGATAAAGGCACTATATAAATGCCAACCCTTTACCATTTACTGTGAGTTCTCAGCCAGAGGGAACACAACTGCTGTGACTGAAACACTTGCTCTTTCACCGCAGATGCCGTTGCGTTCCGAGACCCTTTGAAAGCTGGCTTTCTGATATTTTTAGGGCCTAATCCGAGCGGCCCACTTTGAGAGGAGCTGGCAGTTGGGACTCTAAAGTATGTAAATGCATGCGCACACATGGACGTGAGAGGCAGGGCCTGTGTGGCCCACAGTGGAGGGAGATTGAATGTGCAGGTCTCTTTGACCTGGGCCGGGCTGCGGAGGGCTCGGAGCAGGCCGGGAACCTGGCCCCGCCGCAGAAAGTGCTGATGCATCACGGTCCAGCAGACAGGGAGGTGACTTAGAGGTGGAACGTCACGGAGGACGAGAAGGCCACGAGCGTGCCAGGCCTACTGAAACGTCCAGGTGGCTCCGGTGTGAAGCGAAGCGTTCAGCAAGGACTGGCCATGAGTCAGTATCGGGAAGGAGAGTAGGCACACTTGTGTGCAAATTGTTTTCTTCTACAAAACATTGATTTCTTAAGTTTCAATTAAGTTATGATTCCTGTGAATTTAATTATCAGTGTTAAGTATATATTCTGATTACATGCAGATATTGTACCAATTTAATTATATATGATTAAGGGATTTTCAAACGCTGATGTCCTGTATGTCAAGTATAATAGCTGCCAGTGAGCTCAAATAATCACATCATGAACCTAGTGATGTCCAAGAGTTACAGACTCTTTAAAGTTGTCAAAACTTACTCACACTGACTTGTAATCTCTTTGGTCAGGGTTGAGGTCAATTCAGACCAGGTCATTTCTAATTAAGTTTTTGTAACAGTGGGACAGAACAGAATTCCTACCTCTTTGCCTATCTTTACACCCCAGCAATGCTTTATGTACGTACATTCAAGCTGCCTTGAAATTAATTTGGGATTAAAAGTTAATTTACATACAGATGCCAACATATTTCTTCGGAGAATATAATGAGTGAGGGAAGGGTGCCATTGCTACTGGGTGCTTGGCTATTTCAGTAGATAATTTGGAGTGACTGTGATTGTGTGGGTGTGTTTGTGCCAGCCTGAGTGAGTGAGTGAGTGTGTGCATGCGTTTCGTCTCTGTATTTTGGACGAGGCTGATGACACTGCTGAGTTTTTGGGTGTAGCTGTCTCTGTTTAGGTCACCGATAGTGTGGGCAGGGACAGATGGCTCCTCTCGCTGCTGGATATATTTTCGGGAAGGAGCAGCTCGGTTCTGACCGATTTCTCACTACGTAAGGGCCGCAATTCCGGTCCTTTGTTCAGGGTGTCCGTTCCACGTCTGGCGGGAAAAGAACCCGCTCGAATTATCGAGCGTCCGTTTTCGTAATCCTCGCACCAAGCCGTGACGCATGCCGCCTCAGTTCGCACTGTATCTGGGGTGCAGCTGATGCCGAGTTGCTTTGTTGACGTTTCTGATTGGCTGGGATGGTTTCTTCTGGCAGGGGACACGGCTATGTGGCAGAACCGAGTTAGGCCAGCAAGCTTCCCTGGGGTTCCTGGTCCGGGCCAGAAGGAACGGAGATTGGCAGGCTTCCAGCGACATTGCCAGGGGTAACAATGGCCTTCATCCCTGGTTATCTCCGCTCAGAAAGCAGCTTAGAGGCTAAGGCCAGGGAAGCTCTGAGATTTTGGTATGGCTTGCAAATGTAACTGGTTTGATTTGACACAGCACGAATGTCCCTTGACGGGGTGCAGATTGATGGTGAAGAGGCGTTTGCTCGTGGTCGGGCTGTGCAGCACGCTAATGGTGCAGCTAGCCATGAGTAGCGCCAGCAGTCACTAAAGTGAAGGTGGACTCATTTTACTTCATATGGGCAGCTTGCCTCTTTTGTATGGTTCACACTTACTTTATACACCACAGCTGTACCATTTTGACTGCACACGTATGCGAATGGAAGCATTCACCTTGTTTCTTTGCATCGGTGCTTAAACCACAAGCAGTGCCATTCCAGCAAGCAATTTTGTATTCCAAAAAGAAAGTTTGGTGACATGTTCCTCACGACTTAATGTAATCTCAGAACCGGATCTGATCGTACCCAGAATGTTCTGTCTTTAAACGTCGCGTTAGCCAGAGCGGGGCAGGGGGCCCTTCAGGTTCTCAGTGGGGGGGGGGGGGGGCGTTCAGCCGCACACCCCACGCATCTGCCCCTCCGTCTCTCGCAGGTGTTCGCCACACCTCTTCAGACGCTTTTATGACAGCTCGTGAGTGGCACCCTTTGTTCCAGCGGCTCTCCGGAGTGCTCAAACATCAAAGCCGGCGACTGAAAGGCGGGGGGGGGGGGGAAGATGCAAACGAGGACGGGAGAACAGGGCAGCCGTCGTCGTGCGCGGGCTGCAGAGCGGCTGAAAGCTCTCTCTCTCTCCGTGTTAGAGTAGCATGGGGTCTGCGCATATGCTGCTACACGGTGAAGGCTCTCTTCTCCTCCCACACAGCCAATCGAGTCAGGACACACCGGCGGGGGGAGACAGGGAAACGGTGGCAGGAGTTTGAGCCATTAAAATGAAGCCGTTCACCGTCTAATATGTGAATGTATCATCCGTCGCTATACATCATTATACATCATACCCTTTATGTAATGTTATATAATCTAACGCAACTCCTTTCATGCTGACGTTTTCAACATTGCATGCGAGTTGGGTCCTGTTTCAGTTCACCGAGTAAATACAGATAAAATAAAATAAACTAGTGTTCTGCATTGATGCTGCTGATACAAATAGACTGCTGTGTATTGTCCCTTTTTATACAATTAAACAAATAAAAATAGTTATGCGAATAATCGGGAAATAATTAAAAGAACTGCATCTAGTGAGTAATCTGAAATGGCCGCTAGCTGCCTTTGCCATGATGGTGATGCAGGTATATTTTCCATTTATGGAAGCAATGTAGCCCCGTCATATCTGACAAGCCTGTGTGCACACGACTCACCAGCACCCAACAACATGGGCATAAAATATAGCTTCTGCACTCAGTACTCAGTCATATTGCCTTTTCTTGTTCGGAGGTGATAAGCCTCACTCAGTCTAGCAAGCCTGTTTTTCATTTGTGCACATAGATTGTCTTATCATTTATATTGCATTTTCATATTTGGGACAGATCATTGTAATATCTCCCATATATGAGTAAACTGGATTTTTTAGACTTGGTCCAAGGTGATGCACGTTACCTCACTAAACACACAGGCTTTTTAAAGCATTCAAATGTTCATGTCTGCCACTATACTCAGACGTAATGCGTGTATACGCTTGGGACCATAGACAAAGTAACTGCGCAGATTGAAAGCTTTGTGGTTCCCTCCAACATATCAATTTGTGGAGCTATCATCTTGCACTGCTTTTAGCAGCATTGTTGATGAAGTCCGCTAATGAAAAGTATTACCTCATTTTGGACGTCATATTTAATGAACACAATGTAACGTTCATGTATTTTTAGACGGGTGAATATCACTCCCACAAGGTTAGGGCCTTTGAACAGTAAATATGTTATCAGTTATTCGAATGAATTTGAATGTATTAATTGCAGTTCTATTAATTCCTCATTAACGTACGCTGTACCACTGCAGGCTCTATGTACATAGGTTACTCGTTTTATTCCTGAAGAGAAAGTGTTTCCTTGGCATTAGAGGAAATTAGTCGTTTAAGCTGTATCTTATTTATGCTGTAAAAACAGCCGGCTCTCCCAGTCCTTTGAAACGCGTCGCAGGGGGAGATTTGAGAAACAACGGGTTAACAGCGCCTTCAAACCGTCTGGACGAAGACAGCGACGTCCTCCCTCGGCGTGAAGTGACAAGCGACGCTCCCGGGGCTGTTTATTCTCCGGCACTTTCCCGCGGCTATTTTTAGGTCCTGTCTCCCAATGAGAGGGAACCGCGGGAAAATATGCTAACGATAACCGTGAGGACGATGAGTGTGTCGAACGCACACACCTGAATGTGTGTATTTACCCCTCTTCAAGCCACTCGCCTTTACGAGGAATTCAGCTGCATCCTCCAGCATGGAGACTGAAGATACAGCACATTATAGTAACGCCTGACTGCAGCAGTGCTGATTAATCTACCAGACTTAACCATTAAATACGGGACGGTTGCGGTCACCCTATAGTTTCCACTGCTGCTTCCATAAGTAACCGTTCATTTAAGCTAAATGAGAATTTCGCACATATATGCGCGGGAATGTAATTAAAACTGTGACACTTGGCTGCAAAATAATGAGGAAACTAAGCAATTCGGGCCCAGTCCTTGCGCTAATTAATCGAGCAAAGCAAAGAATCGGGACATCAATTAACTCTGTGAATTTTGTACTCAGCTCAGAAGGAAGGGTAAAGCAGTGCATCTGTGAATGCTTTAGCTGTTGCTCTGTTCCTTCAGTGGAGAGGGACTGGAAGCTTCTTTTGTGGAGCAGAATACGGAGTAGACCCTTAGCTAGGTCAGCAGAGCAGGCATCTATTCTCTGCGGTAACATTATCGTTTTTATGATTGAGGGTACGCCATCCCCCTGCTGCGTTAAGTGGAATGTAATTCTACTTTCTGTTGTTCGGTTTAGAAAGAGCTGTCACTCACTGATATCTTCGTGGACAAATAGGTTTTTAAAGACAGAAATCTGACACGGCCCCTGTGACACGAGAGCTGGAGAGCACAACCTGCCAGTTATGTAGGACAGGAAGTGAGAAGGGCAGAGGATGTGAAAGGTACACAGAGCCTCACAAACCTCAGCAAATTTCTAACCTGAATATGAACAGGACAGTATGCTGTGGAAGTAGGCCAGCCCCTTCATTATGTACGCGAACCCTCGGTGAACAGCAGGAGCAGAAGGGTGATGTTGGCGGCCTCTGCTAAGATAAAATCACATTTTAAAGTTAATTTCGGACTTCGGTCAAGAGAGGAAGTGCAGCAACAAACACGCTCAATCCACAACACTGTTTATCCCTCCCCCTTCTCTGTGAACGCGCTGACGTTGAAATGCCATTGGCAATTAGAACCAATTTTAAACTAATGAGCTTGAATTATTGGACAGCTATACAATGTTTTCGTACAGAGTGCCGGCCCGTCAACTCCATATTTTGAAACCCGGATTTAAAGACTATAAACACAGGCAGAGAGTGAGTGAACATGTCAGTGAGCCTTTTTCAATGATGGGAATGCATTTACAATGGTCTTGTAACAATGTTTTAACACAGATATATTACCTATTGTACCTTTAAGTACCATACGTACCACTCCTTACCCAGCTAACTAAGAATGCTTTCACAATGTTACTTGAATGTTTTGTCAGTGTTATAACATTGCCGCCCAAAGGCAGCAACATTGTGAGAAAGTTTTGTGTTAGCTGAGCATACTCTTGTTCCAATAAATAGTATATCTGGAACATGTGGTGTGAACAGAGCATCTATGGTTAATCCGTCCGGTTCTGGAAACATGCAGATCAACACATGCGCAGTTGCACACTTAAACACACCTACGCAAACACACGCACACACAAATAAACAGGGCACACACTCACTCACCATTTCATGGGTTTAACTGCACTTGCGTCACTGAATAGCCTGCTGTCAGCTGTATCATCTAGTGGGATCTATAGTCGATAGCCATTTTACACTTGCTTTGGAACAGTGTCACTGCTGTTGCCACATCATCTCTGGCCATAGATATAGAGGTCTCTAGGAACAGGGCCTGCGATTATAGTCAGAGACCCCTATTTATGGCCCACAATGCACTAGTTGTGTCGGCGTGCTGTGCGGTGTGTGTTTAAGGAGGGACAGCTGTTGGGGATCAGACACATTCTCTGGTGCATAAGCCGTGGGCATGTTTTATTTGATTAAGTAAATAATTAATGTTGTTTTTCATTGAAGGTTAGGGCGGCTTGATGCGAAATCTCAAGATATTGATCTCAGTAACTCTAGCCTTGAGACATAAATAAGGACATTCAGGCCAAACCCAGGACAGATCCTTTATTACAAACCTGTGGAACTTCCAAGATTGCAACACAGAAAAGCCATTTTCGCATCGCTCCGTTATGAAATTTGTCACAAACACTTTTAAAAACCATAACTTATGGCTTTAGGAAAATCTGATAAAGGACGAGTCCACGTCGTATGATTTCAGGAACAGCTGCATTGTTTGAAATCCGAGGCAGCCGTATCAAGCGTTCGCCGTTGTTTTCGGATAGGAGACAGACAGCAGTCAGGTTAATTCTTTAATTACAGTGTTACTCTGCCCAGGACTGACGTGTAGTCAT